>NW_028317816.1:6205625-6510000 GCF_062004578.1 Staurois parvus | reverse complement strand
AGCATCTATCTGTGCTTGCACCGCCTCCTTGTGTGCCTCAAGCTGGGCAGCCTGGCGCATATTGGTTTCCTGTTGCATCGCCGTGGCTTGCTTTTGTAGTGCCATTGCCTGTTTGTGTTGACCTTGAGCCTCTGTGCTAGTTTGCTGCTGCACTGCTATAGCTTGCTGCGTTTGCTCACTGGCAGCAACCAACTGTTTTATCAGCTCCTCCATCTTGTGGTCTATGGGTTGCACCGATTGTGCAACCTTAACCCCAGGACTTTAAACAGCACTTTTTCTTTTAACTGTCCAGTTCATTCACAACACAGCAATGTCTGGTAAAGTGGACTGCCCGCATCTGAGCCACAAACTCTGATATTCTGGGGGGATTAAGCTCACATTGGCGGCATGTGAAATCAAGGTCAGTCTTTATTTTTCAAATACTGATAACAAAAACAGCTTTCTGGCAGCAAAAAAAGAAATAAAACTGTCCCAGCAGTGGGATAATAGTCATTCACACAAAAATAATCTTTGTGGCTTTCCGCCATCTACAGAGTAGGTCATTCCACAGCACTGTCACTCCAGGGCTGTGTGCTTGCCTTCCTCTGAGGGTCAAACCCAGCACTTAGTCATGTGTCTTCCTACAACCAGCTCACACAGCACCCCTTGCTAGGTGAGGGCTACGCTCTTAACACACCTCTCCTCCCAGATGAGGCCATTAACCCTTCCATTAACTCCTAAAGTCTCCAGACTCCAGGAAAACTGCTAACCAATTTTCCCTCTTGTCTGCATTTCCCTGAAATCTCTCAGCTAGGGCTGAGAACCTCTCAAAAGGGACAAAAATAACACCCCTCCACAACATATCCTTGCTGCTTTCTACAATATTTTTTTTTCAGACCCCCTGCCCCCTTGCATGCACCATGCAATCATCCAGCAATAGATCACCATAGTATTGATGTATTGCTGCAATGCTTTTTTTCCAGCCTATGCACTCAGAGAAGTGCTATGACATCACCCTTGAATTTACCACAATCCCAATATAAATACACTACATTGGGGATTAGTTATTAGTGCAAAATATGGTGCAACTCTGCATAGAAACCAATCAGCTTCCAGGATTTATTGCCAAACCTCAAAGTGATTCTAAAGGCTTAAATGTAAAAAAACAAAACAAACAAACATGTCTATACTTACCTGCTGTGTGCAGTGGATTTACACAGAGCAGCCCGGATCCTCCTCTTCTCAGGTCAGGTGCAACGAGCATGCGTACTCCTCAGCCGCTGCTCCATGTTCATTCACACATGGAGCCACTACTCGACCCTGCCCCCTCTTTATTCTCATTGGCTCACTGGCTGTGATTGACAGCAGCAATGGATCCCGCTGCTGTCTCAGTCATTGAGAAAAGGGAGTCCCAGGATAGCTGAGATTCCAGTGCACATTGTTGGATTGAGAAGGGGCTTAGGTGAGTATTGGGGTGGCTGCTGCACATTGAAGGTTTTTTTACCTTCATGTATAGAAGGCATGAAGGTAAAAAACCTTGAGCCTTTACAACCACTTTAACTGTACAAGCTGAAGATAGAAGCTGATTGGCTACCATGCACAGCTGCACCAGATTCAGTGCAGTAGTTTTAGCATTCTCCCCATGTGTTTACATTGATCTGTTACAAGCATTCCTATGGAGCACTATGCAGCATGTGCAGAAGCCTGGAAGCTCATCATTTCAACTCCTGGGATTAATGCTGGTTGCAAGTTGTTACAGATAGCTGGAAGCTCCAGCCTGGTTTTACAGTGGTGCTGGAATGAATATCTGATATCCCAGCACTGGCTTAAAATGGCACTGGGGACTCCAGAGGTTAAAAAGCACAATAATGACACCCGATCAAGGAATTCTGATTTTAGCACATATCTTATAATATGGCCAGTTAAAAACAGGAAAATGTTTGAAGTTAAAAGCTGACATATAGCCATGATTTGTATAAAAATACACCTAAACCCAAAAACAAAAAGGCTGGACTTCATATATGTATTGGGCTTGCAGGTTCCGTGGTAAAATATAAGAAATTTATCTTTTTGATGGTCTTCTCACTTTTTGGTCACTATGTGCAAAAAAAGTGCTTCATTTTTTTTCCTAAAAAAATAAAATTGTCTGATATTAGCTCTTTTAAAATTGGTCTACCAGGAATGTATACAGGCATATATACAAACTGTTAAATATGTTTGATGTGGTTGCTTCTCTTTGTCAAGCAATCACCCATGAGTTATATATATATTAAAGGACTACTGATATATTTATTGTGGTTTTACTTACAGGCAATTCTTACATTCACATGACATGGCATTACTACACCCCTAGGAGCTTATCAATTGTGCCATGCAAGGCAGCTATGGTCCAACACAAAGTAAATCAATAATGGAATCGTTCAACCTGAAGAAAAGCATATTTATTAGGGTCAAGAAATACCATGATGGGTCTTTCAAGCATGACACCTAACATGAGAATATGTAAAAATGCTCTTTAACGGATGTTCAGGTGTGCTGAAGGGTAAGCAGCTTCAGAAATTGATAGGCTGAGGTTTCTGTCATTAAAGGGGGTTCAAATGATTTTTACACCTCATCCCTTTTTTTAATTTGTGTACTTTTATTTCTGTTTTCCCTATGATTGCATGTAGAGATGAGCGAATCGAACTTGGCGAAGTGGAATTCGTTTTGAATATTAGGAAAAATTCGATTCGCGTCGAATCCGAAAATTAGCAAACTTCGGATGCACGAATCGAATTTTCCCCGATCGGCCGATTTTCATCCCTTCTACAGCCGGCAAAAAGTGTCCCTGCAGAGAGCTCCGCTATTTCTGACAGTTCTCTGACAGTTCCTTCACATTTACAGCGGTTGAAACATTGTATCTATTTGTTTCCATTTAGCATACAGATGTTTTTATTCGGAAACAAATAGATACAATGTTTCAACCGCTGTAAATGTGAAGGAACTGTCAGAGAACTGTCAGAAATAGCGGAGCTCTCTGCAGATACACTTTTTGCTGGACTGGAATTCTTCTTATTTTCATCCTAATTCTTCTTCTTCTTCTTCATCCTCATCCTCTTCTTCTTCTTCTTCTTCATCCTCATCCTCTTCTTCTTCTTCTTCTTCATCCTCTTCCTCTTCTTCTTCTTCTTCTTCTTCATCCTCATCCTCTTCTTCATCCTCATTCTCTTCTTCTTCATCCTCATCCTCTTCTTCTTCATCCTCATCCTCTTCTTCTTCTTCATCCTCATCCTCTTCTTCTTCTTCTTCATCCTCATCCTCTTCTTCTTCTTCTTCTTCATCCTCATCCTCTTCTTCATCCTCATCCTCTTCTTCTTCTTCTTCTTCTTCTTCATCCTCATCCTCTTCTTCCTCATCCTCATCCTCTTCTTCTTCTTCATCCTCATCCTCATCCTCTTCTTCTTCATCATCATCATCCTCTTCTTCATCATCATCCTCTTCTTCTTCTTCATCCTCATCCTCTTCTTCTTCTTCTTCATCCTCATCCTCTTCTTCTTCTTCTTCTTCTTCATCATCATCCTCATCCTCTTCTTCTTCTTCTTCATCCTTGTCCTCTTCTTCTTCTTCTTCTTCTTCTTCTTCTTCCTCCTCATCCTCTTCTTCTTCTTCTTCTTCTTCTTCTTCATCCTCATCCTCTTCTTCTTCTTCTTCTTCATCATCCTCATCCTCTTCTTCATCCTCATTCTCTTCTTCTTCATCCTCATCCTCTTCTTCTTCTTCATCCTCATCCTCTTCTTCTTCTTCTTATTCTTCTTCATCCTCATCCTCCTCTTCTTCTTCTTCATCATCCTCTTCTTCTTCTTCTTCTTCTTCCTCACCATCATCCTCTTCTTCTTCTTCTTCATCCTCATCCTCTTCTTCATCCTCGTCCTCTTCTTCTTCTTCTTCATCCTCATCCTCATCCTCTTCTTCTTCTTCCTCATCCTCATCCTCTTCTTCTTCTTCTTCTTCATCCTCATCCTCTTCTTCTTCTTCTTCATCCTCATCTTCTTCTTCTTCTGCTTCCTCATCCTCTTCTTCTTCTTCTTCTTGCTGCTGGGGGGACTTTTTAACATAGGCCTCTGTATGGCCTTCAATTTAAGCTGATTACGCTTCGCCACTCTGCCATGGGCCCCTGTACCGCCTCCTCATGCTGCTGCCAGGTCCAGAGTGTGTCATGGGTCCCTGTACGGCCTCCCATTGCTGCTGTCTCCATCGCCACACTCTGCCATGTGCCACTTTCAGGTCTCCTCACACTGCTGGTGGGTTCCATTTTGTCATAGGGTGCTGTATGGCCTCCCATTGCTGCTGCCTCCACCGCCACACTGTGGCTCCACACTCTGGTTTTGGCCCCGTGACTGGCCAAATGAGTGAAGTGTGCGGTGATTCTAAGATCGACGGCACTCATCTGCATGTCATACTGACTGACAGTATTATTTCTCTTCCCCAGCAGACTCCAAGGGCATTTAAATTAAAGGTACAGTGTTCTGCACTAATATAAAGGCTCTCTGAAGCCTAGAAACCCTTTTAATAAGTTAAATTCGCAGCGAATAAATTCGCATCGAATCGAATTTATTCTGCAAATTCGGCGAATCAGCCGAATCGAATTTTTGAATAATTCGCTCATCTCTAATTGCATGCACAAAAATGGAACTGTTGCTTCAAATTCTTAAACACCAGGATGACATTATAGTCCAACCCCTTTTCTGTTAACTATTTAGGCTTACAAATGTGTCAGTACACAAAGTTATAATACAGCTACATAATGGGCTATATTTATTTTATTAGATAAGGACATCAGAGGGCGCACCTAAGTGTAGCAGAATGAAAAATCTTTATTTGCACGGCAATTGGCAACTTACAGGGCAATGTTGTGCTATACATATTGAAACATCATTCAGGGTCAGCTTCTGGGTATGGACCTTCGTAGAACAGGATGAACTTCTTTGGGAGGAATTGCAGTGCCTGTAGCTGTAATGCAAAGGAGACACCACCAGGGACAGCAGACTAACTGTTGTAATAGGTGAATGAAAAGCAAGCTATGTAAATAGCAACTCACAATGGTAAAGAGTTAAAAGCCTTATAACATGTGGGTCTTCCTCCTCATGTGGGTCCGATCATCTATTAATCATCCAGATGTAGGAAATCTGAGCAGGCTTCAGCTGTAACCGAAGCATATGGATGTGAATGGGAGCCCTGGAGAACACTGGGAGACCACAAGTTGGCTGACAGTAGAAAGCACATGTCTCAGGAAGTGATGTCACTTGCTTGGGTGTGGGTACGCATTTTGAGGCAGGACTACCTTTTTCTTGAATCATCAATGACCTCTGGGTGCAAAAAGAAACCACTGCACATTATTAAAATATTATATTTCATGATATAAAACTGCTTTTTTTATAGCTATGAGCCTATTCATTTATTGGTTATTTATTCACCACTAAACAAAGCATATTATGCTTCTGGATGCTGTAAAACAATAAGTAAAGTAAGATAGGATACAACCTTTTATTACATTAGTGTTTATAACTTGTTACAATTTTCTTACTCTCATACAAAAGTGGTTAACATATTTTAATGTGGCAGCTTTGCTACTAAGCTGTCAGAATAAAATTCATTGCTGTTCTTTAGTGTCATCAAGTTCATACTCCGTAGGCCAGAATAATGTTCATTGCTTTTCTTTAGTGTCATCAATTTCATACTCTGAAGGCAATCTTCAATCCTCTATGATATATATAGATTTTAAAAATGTACTTTAGAGGCGCATTATTTAAATGATGGTGAAGCAATATGGCAAAAAATTATCTATAAAAAACCACAGTTATCAGTTTTACCTGGTAACTAACAATTATACAAATATAGATGACTGTTAAAAGATGAGATTTAAAATATCACAGAGGGAAAGTGTTTAAAATTACATTGAAAGGTGAGAATTTTCTAAACAACAAAAGAACAACAGTATATCCTACACAGTATGGGTAATGTTTAATGGCCATCTATAGAACCATATCTATTTCCCTACAATGCTTTAAAACAAACCGTATATAGGGGAAAGGTGTTACTGGAGGGTATCATCCCCATAAGAGACATAGCAAAAGGAAAAACAAATGGTGGGACTTTAAATACCCTTCCAATAGTCAAATATACACATGACACAAGTATTAAAAATAATAACGTCTTTATTAAACCAGTTTACAAAAAAATGTCTTTCATTTAAAGCACATATAGTTTGAAACAGGACGTTAACTCTACCACTTACCTTCCACATAAGTCAATGGAAGAACTATATCATGGAAGTCCTCAGAGATCTTTGAATGTAAGTCGACGCAATTTGTTGGATGACCCACTTCCTCAGGACATTAGATCTCAAATGTAGCCACAGTGACCACTGAAATAGTATTTGGAAGATACAAATTAGCCAAGCATCATACATATTGAAAAAGCAACAGCAGGGTAATATATCTCTGCAAAAAACACCTATACCCAAAAGGAGGAAGAGAGGGAGAAAAAAAGAAGAGCAAAAGGGGAAGAAAAGATAGGAGGACGGAGGGGAAAAAAAAGGGGGGTGAAGATGCTGGGCTGGGAAATGCCATTCATCTGTCTGTCAGGAGAGCATCACATCAATGGGGTGGCCTGCATTGAGGGCAGGTAGAATGGTATGGTTCAGGGGATTGGTGTGCATACTAGTTGCCCCTTCACTTTCTGACCAGCCAGGCTGCTTGCTCAGATAAGGGTCTGATAGGGAGGTTGAGGGGAAAATTATCCTTATCTGTACGAGGGTGATTGCCCATACCCACCAAATTCCCACTATTAAATTATAACCTTTATTAAGGAATTTATATAAAATAGTATGTTCATGATTGTACTTATATATATAACTATAGAGCAAGGAGTGCACACAAGTCGCAACATATGTGACCCCTGTTGTCGCAAATAACTTCATGCCTTGGTTTATCCAGTACATGTACTTGTAAATATGAGGATAAATTGTAGGTCCATCAGAGTTGACTACTGCTCTAAAAATAACCAACATTTACAATTGGTCATCTATATAGAAAGGGGGAGGACAGATATATTGGTATTCAGGGTTAGGAAAGAATCATCCATGTCCCATCTGCCTTATAATATTTGTCAGGTCCTCCTACCTATGTCAAGACCATATAATCTCTCTTACTACAGATATGTAATATGGGTACACTCATCCATGTGGCAATAACTTAGACAACTAATGGACGCGCCCCATACATCACCATAAACACAAACAGATCCTAACTGGCTGGTGGCATCACCATGTCTTACAACAATGTGTGCAATACTCCTTGCCCCAGAAAAATCTTTGTGGAGAAGTGACCATGTGTTTCCATAGAAAAGTGCTAAAAAAAGACAAAATAAAAGTACCAAACCCTACATGGTTTGCTCAAAAGCAGAGCTTCCTCAGGGACAATGTAAGGTGAAAAAGAAAATAAAGTGAGCAATAAAAAAATAATAAAGTGATCTTCTAGTAACATGGTGAGGAAATGGCCATTTTGCCATTTCCTCACCATGTGACCAGAAGATCACTTTATTATTTTGCGTGTTATTTAAAGGAACAGTGTAATTTGCAATATGAACTCTAAAGGGATTATTGTGGGAGAATAAAAAGATTTCCTGTCACCAGCCCATATATAGGGTTTGCCAATGAGGGAGAGAACTTTGCTCTCATTGAGGCACCTTGGCATTATATATAGTATTTCAGATCAAACATGAAAAAATTATGTTTCAAAAGAAACTCAACTGCCATGCACAAAAACTGTAATTCCATATTATTGGTACTATAGCATTTCTGTGGATTCTGTATCTGATACATTGTACCAATAATGATTTATATAAAGAAGCATCCAAGCTGCTGGTTTGAATCTTTAAGGACTTGGATTGTGAAAGTGAACACCCTAGCCTGAGCACTGGTTCTCTGCTCTTACACTCTTTAGTATAGCAGTTGAACTAGGATGAGATTTATCTGCATGTTTAATTTTAATGTTGCCCCTAAAGCCCTATTAAATGATCTGCTCTCCTTTGGCATTTTTTAAAGGTTGTATTGGTATTTGTTCTCCAGAGTAGTGCTGTTTCCCAAGCCCTTTGTTTGATAATCTCTTGCCTATTAGCCAAAAAAAAAAATGAATTGCTACATGTCCCCAGCTCCCCATGCCCATGCCCTTTGACTTACAGTCCCTTGCCTATTTGTCTTGAAATGGACATAATTGAATTTTATGATTAGTCTCCCCTTTACTTCAATAGGTCTGTATTAAAGATGCAATTTTGTGCATTTTTGGAGGTGTTCATCGAATAAAACCATAAATCTAACCCAAGCAGATCACTTCATTACTAGTGATCAGCTATGATATCAGCCATGTGAGGGAAATAATGAACATAAGCACACTAGAACCTTTAGCAGCTATCAACAAAAACACATTTTTTGAGGGTGAGTGGGGGAAGAATAGAACCTCTGCCAGCTTATTATTTCTGTCTGTGTTGCTTTTGCATATTTTCGCTCCTGTCTTGTGAAACTATTATCAGTGGACAGACAGTGAAGATAAATGTTTCTGTAAGGGACCGCCTGGCGGTACCACTAGCACTCCACTGAATAGGCGTCCCCAGCGCACGGAATCTAAGTCCCAGGGTGCTTGTTCACCAGGGCCCCTGATGGTGGGGATGGACTTGGAGCCCCCCCCGAGACCAGGTCGTGACTACTGGGTGCGTCCGTCAGTGGTAGTGGTATGCGCCAAGGGCTCCCACGGGGAAGAGTCTGATATGAGGAGGTCAGAAGACCCCACTGCAAGGGATGGATGGATGGATGAGCAAGGTCAGACGGGCCGGGTCAGTAACAGAGAGGACGGCAAGGTACAAGGCAGCGGGCATAGAATGGTCGGGTCACACGCCAGGTCAGCAACAGCAGGTCAATAGGGGGCATTCAGGAGAGAGGTCAGGCAAAGCAAGGGTCAGAATAGGAGAAAGCAGCAAGGTCAGGTACAATCTGGGTCAAAAACTTGCAGGGTACAGGCTCACAGGATACAGGATGCAGGGAAGACCAGAAGGCACTGAATGACAGCTCTGGGCCATTTAAATATCCCGCCCTGCGCTGCCATTGGTGCCCAGCGGGCGGCCGCGGCTTCTACTGCGCATGCGCGAACTCGAACGCCGTGGCCGGCCCGGACCTAGTGCCCGTGTCCCTGCACAGGGCGGTGCACTGCGCCTGCGCCGGGACCATCGCGGTGGGGATCGAGGAGATCCCTGACAGTTTCTAACAAGTTTCATATACTGTAGTAGTAAACCTTAAATTGTTTCCAATCTCTCCCCACTCAATCTAAAACTAAGTAAAAGGTTTTGGCTTGACTCCTAGCTGAAAGTTTTTCAGCTCAAGCACTGGTACTTCTGTCAATGGGACAGCCATAGCCATTTCTCCACTTTCATGTGATTTGGGATGATCTCAAGGTTTAGTGCAATCACAAGTTTGGACCAAACTTTGGTTGCGTTCAGACAAATGCCCAAACTTTTACCTGTTTGGTGGACAACCAGCCAGTGATGTCACTGACCCCATTCACTAACATGGCTGGTAATCCCCAACCATGTAAAGCAAAAAAATCAAGAAATAAAGACAGTCAAATGTTTGACAAGTCCTTTATTAAAAAAAATAAAATCAATTGTCAAATGCGTTGTTCAGTGATGCAAATATACATCAATCCATACCAGACTCAAAAGGTCTGGTATCCATTTTGGGGGATACTCTAAGAATTTTGTTTTCATTCTTAATGTAGCATGTACTAAAGCAAAAGTTACATTTGTAAAAAAAAAAAAATCATAAAGTTTAAATTACCAGCAAACAACATCATTTCTGGCTTCTTAAAAAAAAAAAATTTAAAAAATCAACTGCTCCTGGCTAATTTAATTTTTTATTTTTTATTTTACATTGGTTTCCCAGGGCAGTGCCCACCCCCATGCCATTTCTTACCCCCCCCCTTGCCTATTAGCCCAGAAAATGTGCATTTTTGATTTGACAGAGCTTCTACTGATTTCAATGGGGTTCAGATTTGGCATCTAAACTTTGCTGAACCCTGTTCAAATGGAACCCAAGCAATCTGCTCATCATTATTCAGGATTAGCCAAGAACTGTCACATGTGGCAAGGGAAAAAATTCATAAAATGTCCATAGTTGTATGAGCAACAAGATTTTCCAAAGACTTTTTTTCATTGTCTTGGCAGCCAAATGAAACAGGGAAAATGAACCCCATGTCAACAAGTGTTGAGCTTGTTTTGATGCCATCAGTTTAATATCAGTTTGGGATGCTTCTAAGTTGGGTGGGAGGGAGGGAGGGGAGGAGGTATTGGGTCAATACTCTGCATGACAGAAGGGATAAAGAGGAAGAGGCAATCTGGAAGAGAGATGGAGTTAATTGGGAATGATGGAAGAAATACAGTTTATAACCTATAATGTGTCCTATAAAGAGTTGTCCAGGGAAGAGATTTAGGTTGTTTAATGAGTTACATCATAGGGCTACGTCAGTGGTATTTTTGCAGGAGACGCATTTTGAGATAGAGGCAAACGTGAAATTGAAATCCAAACACTACCCAACATGGTATTATGCAGATTCTCCAATTAAAAGAGCAAAAGGGGTTGCAATAGGTTTTGCAAAGAATATGAGTAGAGATGAGCGAAGTATTCAAAAATTCGATTTGACTGATTTCGTGGAAAAATTTCGATTCGAGTCGAATATATTCGCTGCGAATTTAACTTATAAAAGGGTGTTTCTAGGCTTCAGAGAGCCTTTATATTAGTGCAGAACACTGTACCTTTAATTTAAATGCCCTTGGAGTCTGCTGGGGAAGAGAAATAATACTGACAGTCAGTATGACATGCAGATGAGTGCCGTCGATCTTAGAATCACCGCACACTTCACTCATTTGGGCAGTCACGGGGCCAAAACCAGAGTGTGGAGCCACAGTGTGGCGGTGGAGGCAGGAGCAATGGGAGGCCATACAGCACCCTATGACAAAAATGGAAACCACCAGCAGTGTGAGGAGACCTGAAAGTGGCACATGGCAGAGTGTGGCGATGGAGACAGCAGCAATGGGAGGCCGTACAGGGACCCATGACACACTCTGGACCTGGCAGCAGCATGAGGAGGCGGTACAGGGGCCCATGACAGATTACGAGCCTGGCAGCAGCAACTTGGACAGGAGGACGTTCAGCTTCTGCACCGTCGGGTGCGTGCTCGCAAACTGTTGTCTCTTGGAAACATATTCCAAGAAAGACTGCTGACGGAATCCGTGAAGAGGAGTAGCAGGAGAAGGAGCATCTGAACGAGCGGAATATGCCAACAAGCGACAACAGGGGCCCATGACAGATTACGGGCCTGGCAGCAGCATGAGGAGTCGGTACGGGGGCCCATGGCAGATTACGGGCCTGGCAGCAGCAATGGGAGGCCCGTAATCTGCCAGCACCCTATGACAAAAAATGGAACACACCAGCAGTGTGTGAGGAGACCTGAAAGTGGCACATGGCAGAGTGTGGCGATGGAGACAGCAGCAATGGGAGGCCGTACAGGGACCCATGAGAGACTCTGGACCTGGCAGCAGCATGAGGAGTCAGTACAGGGGCCCATGGCAGATTACGGGCCTGGCAGCAGCAATGGGAGGCCCGTAATCTGCCAGCACCCTATGACAAAAAATGGAACACAACAGCAGTGTGAGGAGACCTGAAAGTGGCACATGGCATGAGACACTGTGGACCTGGCAGCAGCATGAGGAGGCGGTACAGGGGCCCATGGCAGATTAGGGGCCTGGCAGCAGCTATGGGAGGCCCATAATCTGCCAGCACCCTATGACAAAAAATGGAACACACCAGCAGTGTGTGAGGAGACCTGAAAGTGGCACATGGCAGAGTGTGGCGATGGAGACAGCAGCAATGGGAGGCCGTACAGGGACCCATGACACACTCTGGACCTGGCAGCAGAATGAGGAGGCGGTACAGGGGCCCATGGCAGATTACGGGCCTGGCAGCAGCAATGGGAGGCCCGTAATCTGCCAGCACCCTATGACAAAAAATGGAACACACCAGCAGTGTGAGGAGACCTGAAAGTGGCACATGTTTGGGGCATGATTCATGGCGGATTTAGTCAGTTGTGTCAGGAACTGGTGGTTTGAAATCCAGACTAATCCACGCCTGATTCATTTTCACAAACGTGAGTCTCTCCACACTTTGGGTGGACAGTCGTGTCCTCCGCGGAGTTACAATACCTCCTGCCGCACTAAACACGCGCACCGATGCCACGCTACTGGCCGGGCATGACAGCCTTTCAAGGGCAAATTCAGCTAGTTGGGGCCAAAGGTCAAGTTTCATTGCCCAGTAGTCAAGGGGATTGTCTACCTCGGTTGGCAGGGTGCTGTCCAAGTAGGCCTAAGCCTGTTGTTTGAGGTCCTGCTCCAGGTCCACCTGATGCTGCTGCTGCTGCGGCTGCTTAGTAGTTTCCTCACTGCGCTGGTGAAGAAAGCTACTCATCATCGACTGCAGACTGAGGCAGCCGCTGCTGGTGGAGCTGCCACTGCTCCTACCACCCCACCCCTCCCATGCTGCCATGGCAGCAGAACGCGAGCGCACAGGGCCCACAGTGTCTGAGGATGGACGTTGGCGCAGAAAGGCAGAGACCAGCTGACTACATAGGTGGTTTTTATAGTACGTTATTTTGGCCTCCCTCTCAGCAGGTGTGAAAAAGGCCACCATTTTTGAACGGTAGCGAGGGTCCAACAAGGTGGAAAGCCAAAAGTCATCCCTCTGTCTGATGGTTATTATTCGGCTGTCGGTACGCAAGCAAGCGAGCATGCTATGGGCCATTTGTGCCAAGGAATGCGAGGGACTCCCTGCCTCCATCTCCACAGCATACTGCCACGGTGCGTCTGGGTCCTCTGTCTCCTCCTCCTCCTCCTCTACCAGATGCTCCTGCTCCTCCACTCCTGTCCGCTGAGTGGAAAAACCACCCATTTCACTCAATAATTCCTGAGCACCAATGTCCTCCTCTACCTCCTCCTCTTCTTCCTGTCCTGCCCCCACAGGGGTCATGTGGCGTTGAGATCTGTGCGCCACGTCTACCGCACCCTGACCAGCCATTGTTAACAGCATTTGTTCCAGGACGTGCAACAGAGGAATGACGTCGTTCATCCCATAGTCCTGCCGACTCACGAATAGCGTGGCCTCCTCAAAGGGCCTGAGCAAGCGCAGGTGTCACGCATGAGCTGCCAATGGCTGACATCTAAGTTACACAGGGAGTACCTTTATCCGCTTGTAACATCAGGAAATCTGTGATGGCCTTTCGCTGTTCGTAAAGGCGGTCTAACATATGTAGGGTTGAATTCCACCTTGTTGCAACGTCACAGCATGAGGAGTCGGTACGGGGGCCCATGGCAGATTACGGGCCTGGCAGCAGCAATGGGAGGCCCGTAATCTGCCAGCACCCTATGACAAAAAATGTAACACACTAGCAGTGTGAGGAGACCTGAAAGTGGCACATGGCAGAGTGTGGCGATGGAGACAGCAGCAATGGGAGGCCTTACAGGGACCCATGAGAGACTCTGGACTTGGCAGCAGCATGAGGAGGCGGTATAGGGGCCCATGGCAGATTAGGGGCCTGGCAGCAGCTATAGGAGGCCCGTAATCTGCCAGCACCCTATGACAAAAAATGGAACACACCAGCAGTGTGAGGAGACCTGAAAGTGGCACATGGCAGAGTGTGGCGATGGAGACAGCAGCAATGGGAGGCCGTACAGGGACCCATGAGAGACTCTGGACCTGGCAGCAGCATGAGGAGGCGGTACAGGGGCCCATGGCAGATTAGGGGCCTGGCAGCAGCTATGGGGGGCCCGTAATCTGCCAGCACCCTATGTCAAAAAATTGAACACACCAGCAGTGTGAGGAGACCTGAAAGTGGCACATGGCATGAGAGACTGTGGACCTGGCAGCAGCATGAGGAGGCGGTACAGGGGCCCATGGCAGATTAGGGGCCTGGCAGCAGCTATGGGAGGCCCGTAATCTGCCAGCACCCTATGACAAAAAATTGAACACACCAGCAGTGTGAGGAGACCTGAAAGTGGCACATGGCAGAGTGTGGCGATGGAGACAGCAGCAATGGGAGGCCGTACAGGGACCCATGAGAGACTCTGGACTTGGCAGCAGCATGAGGAGGCGGTATAGGGGCCCATGGCAGATTAGGGGCCTGGCAGCAGCTATAGGAGGCCCGTAATCTGCCAGCACCCTATGACAAAAAATGGAACACAACAGCAGTGTGAGGAGACCTGAAAGTGGCACATGGCATGAGAGACTGTGGACCTGGCAGCAGCATGAGGAGGTGGTACAGGGGCCCATGGCAGATTAGGGGCCTGGCAGCAGCAATGGGAGGCCCGTAATCTGCCAGCACCCTATGTCAAAAAATTGAACACACCAGCAGTGTGAGGAGACCTGAAAGTGGCACATGGCATGAGAGACTGTGGACCTGGCAGCAGCATGAGGAGGCGGTACAGGGGCCCATGGCAGATTAGGGGCCTGGCAGCAGCTATGGGAGGCCAGTAATCTGCCAGCACCCTATGACAAAAAATGTAACACACCAGCAGTGTGAGGAGACCTGAAAGTGGCACATGGCAGAGTGTGGCGATGGAGACAGCAGCAATGGGAGGCCTTACAGGGACCCATGAGAGACTCTGGACTTGGCAGCAGCATGAGGAGGCGGTATAGGGGCCCATGGCAGATTAGGGGCCTGGCAGCAGCTATAGGAGGCCCGTAATCTGCCAGCACCCTATGACAAAAAATGTAACACACCAGCAGTGTGAGGAGACCTGAAAGTGGCACATGGCATGAGACACTGTGGACCTGGCAGCAGCATGAAGAGGCGGTACAGGGGCCCATGGCAGATTAGGGGCCTGGCAGCAGCTATGGGAGGCCCGTAATCTGCCAGCACCCTATGTCAAAAAATTGAACACACCAGCAGTGTGAGGAGACCTGAAAGTGGCACATGGCATGAGACACTGTGGACCTGGCAGCAGCATGAGGAGGTGGTACAGGGGCCCATGGCAGATTAGGGGCCTGGCAGCAGCTATGGGAGGCCCGTAATCTGCCAGCACCCTATGACAAAAAATGTAACACACCAGCAGTGTGAGGAGACCTGAAAGTGGCACATGGCAGAGTGTGGCGATGGAGACAGCAGCAATGGGAGGCCGTACAGGGACCCATGAGAGACTCTGGACTTGGCAGCAGCATGAGGAGGCGGTATAGGGGCCCATGGCAGATTAGGGGCCTGGCAGCAGCTATAGGAGGCCCGTAATCTGCCAGCACCCTATGACAAAAAATGGAACACACCAGCAGTGTGAGGAGACCTGAAAGTGGCACATGGCATGAGGGACTGTGGACCTGGCAGCAGCATGAGGAGGCGGTACAGGGGCCCATGGCAGATTACGGGCCTGGCAGCAGCTATGGGAGGCCCGTAATCTGCCAGCACCCTATGTCAAAAAATTGAACACACCAGCAGTGTGAGGAGACCTGAAAGTGGCACATGGCATGAGACACTGTGGACCTGGCAGCAGCATGAGGAGGCGGTACAGGGGCCCATGGCAGATTAGGGGCCTGGCATCAGCTATGGGAGGCCCGTAATCTGCCAGCACCCTATGACAAAAAATGTAACACACCAGCAGTGTGAGGAGACCTGAAAGTGGCACATGGCAGAGTGTGGCGATGGAGACAGCAGCAATGGGAGGCCGTACAGGGACCCATGAGAGACTCTGGACTTGGCAGCAGCATGAGGAGGCGGTATAGGGGCCCATGGCAGATTAGGGGCCTGGCAGCAGCTATGGGAGGCCCGTAATCTGCCAGCACCCTATGACAAAAAATGGAACACACCAGCAGTGTGAGGAGACCTGAAAGTGGCACATGGCATGAGAGACTGTGGACCTGGCAGCAGCATGAGGAGGCGGTACAGGGGCCCATGGCAGATTAGGGGCCTGGCAGCAGCTATGGGAGGCCCGTAATCTGCCAGCACCCTATGTCAAAAAATTGAACACACCAGCAGTGTGAGGAGACCTGAAAGTGGCACATGGCATGAGACACTGTGGACCTGGCAGCAGCATGAGGAGGCGGTACAGGGGCCCATGGCAGATTAGGGGCCTGGCAGCAGCTATGGGAGGCCCGTAATCTGCCAGCACCCTATGACAAAAAATGGAACACACCAGCAGTGTGTGAGGAGACCTGAAAGTGGCACATGGCAGAGTGTGGCGATGGAGACAGCAGCAATGGGAGGCCGTACAGGGACCCATGAGAGACTCTGGACCTGGCAGCAGCATGAGGAGGCGGTATAGGGGCCCATGGCAGATTAGGGGCCTGGCAGCAGCTATGGGAGGCCCGTAATCTGCCAGCACCCTATGTCAAAAAATTGAACACACCAGCAGTGTGTGAGGAGACCTGAAAGTGGTACATGGCAGAGTGTGGCGATGGAGACAGCTGCAATGGGAGGCCGTACAGGGACCCAGGAGACACTCTGGACCTGGCAGCAGCATGAGGAGGCGGTACAGGGGCCTATGGCAGATTAGGGGCCTGGCAGCAGCTATGGGAGGCCCGTATTATGCCAGCACCCTATGACAAAAAATGGAACACACCAGCAGTGTGAGGAGACCTGAAAGTGGCACATGGCATGAGACACTGTGGACCTGGCAGCAGCATGAGGAGGCGGTACAGGGACCCATGGCAGATTAGGGGCCTGGCAGCAGCTATGGGAGGCCCGTAATCTGCCAGCACCCTATGACAAAAAATGGAACACACCAGCAGTGTGTGAGGAGACCTGAAAGTGGCACATGGCAGAGTGTGGCGATGGAGACAGCAGCAATGGGAGGCCGTACAGGGACCCATGAGACACTCTGGACCTGGCAGCAGCATGAGGAGGCGGTACAGGGGCCCATGGCAGATTAGGGGCCTGGCAGCAGCTATGGGAGGCCCGTATTCTGCCAGCACCCTATGACAAAAAATGGAACACAACAGCAGTGTGAGGAGACCTGAAAGTGGCACATGGCATGAGACACTGTGGACCTGGCAGCAGCATGAGGAGGCGGTACAGGGGCCCATGGCAGATTAGGGGCCTGGCAGCAGCTATGAGAGGCCCGTAATCTGCCAGCACCCTATGTCAAAAATTTGAACACACCAGCAGTGTGTGAGGAGACCTGAAAGTGGCACATGGCAGAGTGTGGCGATGGATACAGCAGCAATGAGAGGCCGTACAGGGACCCATGAGACACTTTGGACCTGGCAGCAGCATGAGGAGGCGGTACAGAGGCCCATGGCAGATTAGGGGCCTGGCAGCAGCTATGGGAGGCCCGTATTCTGCCAGCACCCTATGACAAAAAATGGAACACACCAGCAGTGTGAGGAGACCTGAAAGTGGCACATGGCATGAGACACTGTGGACCTGGCAGCAGCATGAGGAGGCGGTACAGGGGCCCATGGCAGATTAGGGGCCTGGCAGCAGCTATGGGAGGCCCGTAATCTGCCAGCACCCTATGACAAAAAATGGAACACACCAGCAGTGTGTGAGGAGACCTGAAAGTGGCACATGGCAGAGTGTGGCGATGGAGACAACCCACCGACATTTTTGCTCGCTGCCAAGCTGCCACCCTCTTCTCCTGATGATGCGGAAGCAATAGCCTGATGACGACGAGGCTGCCAAGTGTGATCAGCCTCATCATCATCAATTAGGGTCTCCGCGTCACTACTAGCCCCCTCGGCTGCGTGTGGGTCAGGAGACAGACCTGTCTCTAGACCGGCTACCGAGCCACTCTCCTCGCCACTACTTCTTCGCCTGGCTGCTGAAGAGGCGGATGTCTCCCCCCGTTCCTGACCGCCCTCTGTTAGCTCTTCCTCACTGTACTGGATGACACCGGGAGCACTGGCCTCTGGCTGCGAATAGTGCTGCCTCGACCCCTTCCTCTGCTGCCACGTCTGCTCGCTCCTAAAACATTGCCTCCTCTGCCACTCCTCTGCATGTTGTCTGACATACTCTTTAATTAAACGATTCTGTGTCCCTGAGTAACAATTCTGTGTCTGTCCCTGAGTAACAATTCTGTGTCCCTGAGTAACGTTTCTGTGGCCCTAAGTAACAGTTCTGTGGCCCTCAGTAACAATTCTGTGTCCCTCAGTAACAATTATGTGTCCCTCAGTAACAATTCTGTGTCCCTCAGTAACAATTCTGTGTCTGTCCCTGAGTAACAATTCTGTGTCTGTCCCTGAGTAACAATTCTGTGTCCCTGAGTAACGTTTCTGTGGCCCTAAGTAACAGTTCTGTGGCCCTCAGTAACAATTCTGTGTCCCTCAGTAACAATTCTGTGTCTGTCCCTGAGTAACAATTCTGTGTCCCTCAGTAACAATTCTGTGTCCCTCAGTAACAATTCTGTGTCTTTCCCTCAGTAACAATTCTGTGTCTGTCCCTGAGTAACAATTCTGTGTCTGTCCCTGAGTAACAATTCTGTGTCCCTGAGTAACGTTTCTGTGGCCCTAAGTAACAGTTCTGTAGCCCTCAGTAACAATTCTGTGTCCCTCAGTAACAATTCTGTGTCTGTCCCTGAGTAACAATTCTGTGTCTGTCCCTGAGTAACAATTCTGTGTCCCTCAGTAACAATTCTGTGTCCCTCAGTAACAATTCTGTGTCCCTCAGTAACAATTCTGTGTCTGTCCCTGAGTAACAATTCTGTGTCCCTAAGTAACGTTTCTGTGTCCCTAAGTAACGTTTCTGTGTCCCTAAGTAACGATTCTGTGGCCCTAAGTAACGTTTCTGTAGCCCTAAGTAACGTTTCTGTGGCACTAAGTAACGTTTCTGTGGCCCTAAGTAACGGTTCTGTGTCCCTCAGTAACAATTCTGTATCCCTCAGTAACAATTCTGTGTCTGTCCCTGAGTAACAATTCTGTGTCCCTAAGTAACGTTTCTGTGGCCCTAAATAACGGTTCTGTGGCCCTCAGTAACAATTCTGTGTCCCTAAGTAACAATTCTGTGTCTGTCCCTAAGTAACAATTCTGTGGCCCTAAGTAAAGTTTCTGTGGCCCTAAGTAACGTTTCTGTGTCCCTAAGTAACGATTCTGTGGCCCTAAGTAACGATTCTGTGGCCCTAAGTAACATTTCTGTAGCCCTAAGTAACATTTCTGTGGCCCAAAGTAACGTTTCTGTAGTCCTAAGTAACATTTCTGTGGCCCTAAGTAACGTTTCTGTGGCCCTAAGTAACGTTTCTGTGGCCCTCAGTAACAAATCTGTGTCCCTCAATAACAATTCTGTGTCTGTCCCTAAGTAACAATTCTGTGGCCCTAAGTAACGTTTCTGTGGCCCTAAGTAACGATTCTGTGGCCCTAACTAACGATTCTGTGGCGCTAAGTAAGGTTTCTGTGGCCCTAAGTAACGTTTCTGTGGCCCTCAGTAACAAATCTGTGTCCCTCAGTAACAATTCTGTGTCTGTCCCTAAGTAACAATTCTGTGGCCCTAAGTAACGTTTCTGTGGCCCTAAGTAACGGTTCTGTGGCCCTCAGTAACAATTCTGTGTCCCTCAATAACAATTCTGGGTCTGTCCCTAAGTAACAATTCTGTGGCCCTAAGTAACGTTTCTGTGGCCCTAAGTAACGATTCTGTGGCCCTAAGTAATGTTTCTGTGGCCCTAAGTAACGTTTCTGTGGCCCTCAGTAACAAATCTGTGTCCCTCAGTAACAATTCTGTGTCTGTCCCTAAGTAACAATTCTGTGGCCCTAAGTAACGTTTCTGTGGCCCTAAGTAACGGTTCTGTGGCCCTCAGTAACAATTCTGTGTCCCTCAATAACAATTCTGTGTCTGTCCCTAAGTAACAATTCTGTGGCCCTAAGTAACGTTTCTGTGGCCGTAAGTAACGATTCTGTGGCCCTAAGTAACGTTTCTGTGGCCCTAAGTAACGGTTCTGTGGCCCTCAGTAACAATTCTGTGTCCCTCAATAACAATTCTGTGTCTGTCCCTAAGTAACAATTCTGTGGCCCTAAGTAACGTTTCTGTGGCCCTAAGTAACGTTTCTGTGGCCCTAAGTAACGTTTCTGTGGCCCTAAGTAACGGTTCTGTGTCCCTCAGTAACAATTCTGTATCCCTCAGTAACAATTCTGTGTCTGTCCCTGAGTAACAATTCTGTGTCCCTAAGTAACGTTTCTGTGGCCCTAAGTAACGGTTCTGTGGCCCTCAGTAACAATTCTGTGTCCCTCAGTAACAATTCTTTGTCTGTCCCTAAGTAACAATTCTGTGGCCCTAAGTAACGTTTCTGTGGCCCTAAGTAACGATTCTGTGGCCCTCAGTAACAATTCTGTATCCCTCAGTAACAATTCTGTCTGTCCCTGAGTAACAATTCTGTGTCCCTAAGTAACAATTCTGTGGCCCTAACTAACGATTCTGTGGCCCTAAGTAACATTTCTGTGGCCCTAAGTAACGTTTCTGTGGCCCTCAGTAACAAATCTGTGCCCCTCAGTAACAATTCTGTGTCTGTCCCTAAGTAACAATTCTGTGGCCCTAAGTAACGATTCTGTGGCCCTAAGTAACGGTTCTGTGGCCCTCAGTAACAATTCTGTGTCCCTCAATAACAATTCTGTGTCTGTCCCTAAGTAACAATTCTGTGGCCCTAAGTAACGTTTCTGTGGCCCTAAGTAACGTTTCTGTGGCCCTAACTAACAATTCTGTGGCCCTAAGTAACGTTTCTGTGGCCCTAAGTAACGTTTCTGTGGCCCTCAGTAACAAATCTGTGTCCCTCAGTAACAATTCTGTGTCTGTCCCTAAGTAACAATTCTGTGGCCCTAAGTAACGTTTCTGTGGCCCTAAGTAACGGTTCTGTGGCCCTCAGTAACAATTCTGTGTCCCTCAATAACAATTCTGTGTCTGTCCCTAAGTAACAATTCTGTGGCCCTAAGTAACGTTTCTGTGGCCCTAAGTAACGTTTCTGTGGCCCTAATTAACGATTCTGTGGCCCTCAGTAACAAATCTGTGTCCCTCAGTAACAATTCTGTGTCTGTCCCTAAGTAACAATTCTGTGGCCCTAAGTAACGTTTCTGTGGCCCTAAGTAACGATTCTGTGGCCCTCAGTAACAATTCTGTATCCCTCAGTAACAATTCTGTCTGTCCCTGAGTAACAATTCTGTGTCCCTAAGTAACGTTTCTGTGGCCCTAACTAACTATTCTGTGGCCCTAAGTAACGTTTCTGTGGCCCTAAGTAACGTTTCTGTGGCCATAAGTAACGATTCTGTGGACCTAACTAACGTTTCTGTGTCCCTAAGTAACGTTTCTCTGTCCCTAACTCTCTCCCTGAATACAGCCAGGTCTGCCTCTGTTGAATGACTGGAGGCAAATGGAGAATTCTAAAATTGCCGCCATTTATAGCTCGACCATTACACTGTGCTGGCTGGCTGGCTGCTGATTGGCTAATGCGATCACATGTCATGAATGAATGCATTATGGGTCAGCGCGCCTTGTCTGCGCGCCTTCCCAGACATCCCCGCTCCGTCGCCGCACATGTCGCCGCCATTTTAGGAAAAATTTCGATTCGCGCATCCGAAGTCTGCTTATTTTCGGATTCGACGCGAATCGAAATTTTCCTAATATTCGAAACGAATTCCACTTCGCCTACTTCGATTCGCTCATCTCTAAATATGAGATTTGAGCTGGAGGATAGAAGAACCGATCCGGAGGGGAGGTTTTTATTCTTAAAAGGTAGACTCCAGGGGATTGAGTGTACTTTAGCCAATATATACTGCCCTAATAAAAACCCGGAGATGTATATGAAGGGTCTGCTGAAAAAATTAATGGAATTTAAAAACGAGCGCCTGATAGTAGCTGGAGACCTAAATTTCTGTATGGACCCACAAAAGGATAATACCTCTTCCGTGCAAAGAGAGGGGAGTAGGTCTCTGAGAGCTCTGAAAAAAGTGATGCATGAATATCAACTAGTGGACACTTGGAGAATAAAGCATATGAAAGACAGAGACTATACCTTCTTCTCTAATGCACATGAGATATACTCGAGATTAGATTACATCTTAATAGACCATCACCTTATAGATCATCTGGTTAAAAATGATATAGAGACAAGGACGTTCTCGGACCATGCTCCGGTTGTAATGAAAATGGGATGGGGAAGAAGGTGGACGGGAGGATTAGGGTGGAGGTTAAATGAGGGTCTTCTTCTGGATGAGGATGTAGTTCAGAAAATCGAGAAAGAGATTAAAGTATACTTTAAGGAGAATGAAACAGAGGACGTATCGATAGCTACAGTCTGGGAAAGTCATAAGGTATTCATAAGAGGAATCTTGATTGCGGGGGGAGCAAAGAAGAAAAAGGAAAGAAGAGAGAGGGTCATTGGGCTCTTAAAAGAAATATTGGACTTGGAGCAGATCCATAAGAAGAAAATAACAAAAGATACGAGACAGAGGTTATCTGATAAAAAAGATGAGCTAGAGAGGTTGATGGATGAGGAGAAGAGTATACAACAGGGTTTTGAACGAGAGATATAGATGGGGGGACAGACCAGGAAGATATCTAATGAGATCTTTGAATAAAAAGAAAAATAGGAACTATATAGAAAAGATAAAAAGTTCAAAGGGGGAGTTGGTCCACTCAAATAAAGAGATTATTAAAGTGTTTACGGAGTATTACAAAAAGTTATATAATATTAGCCCCCAAGGCCCCCTAAAAGAAGCCCAAGAGGGAATTAATGAAAAAAAGATGACATACTTAAAAAATGCGGGATTACCAAAACTAAGTGAAGCACAGTTGAACTCCCTAGACGCAGAAATCTCCCAGGAAGAAATTAAAATAGCATTAAGAAGCACAGGGGGGGAAAAAGCCCAGGCCCGGATGGATATACAGTTAAGTACTATAAGAAATTTAGTGAAGTACTGCTACCCAAGTTGGAGAAATATATGAATGCTCTGGGAGGTGGGATGGAAGTGAGGAGAGAATCCCTACAGGCCCATGTAGTACTTATTCACAAGGAGGGAAAAGATCCATCTCAGTGCTCCAGCTATAGACCTATCTCATTATTGAACACAGACACTAAACTGTATGCAAAGGTGTTAGCAAACAGGTTGAGGGATCTGATGCCTGAATGGATTCATGGAGACCAGGTGGGCTTTGTACCGGGGAGAGAAGGTAGAGATAACGGCTTGAGAACCCTGATGCTTATTCAGAAAAGTAGAAAGGGGAAAGCCCCGGTGGTGCTCTTGTCAATTGATGCAGAAAAGGCATTTGATAGAGTGGACTGGGGCTTTATGATGGACAACTTAAAAGTGCTGGGGATAGGTGAGAGAATGCGAGAGTGGATAAGTAAATTATATAGAGAGCCTACTGCAATCATCACGGTAAATGGGGAGAGATCAGAACCCATCGGAATGTCTAATGGTACAAGACAGGGCTGTCCACTGTCCCCTCTGCTATATGTATTGTCACTCGAACCTCTGTTGTCAATAATAAGAAATAGTGGATCGGTAAAGGGAATTCAGATAGAATCCATAGAACATAGAGTAGCGGCCTTTGCGGACGACTTATTGTTCTATGTGGGGAATCCCCGAATAACTCTCCCAAATATAATGAAGATTCTGAAGGAGTATGGTGAACTATCAAATTTAAAAATTAATCCAACGAAAACAGAGATCCTGAATATTAATATACCAAAGAATGAAAAAGAAAAACTACAAAAAGAATTCCCCTTTATATGGAGAGAAAAAGAGATAAAATACCTAGGAATAAAACTCACTGCCTCATCTAAGCATTTGTATAGATTAAATTATATCTCTTTAATAAATGAGATCAGGGAAGACTTAAAAAGACTAGAAGGAGGAAATCCATCCTGGATAGGACGTATAAACCTAGTTAAAATGGTAATTATGCCTAAAATACTGTATAGATTTCAAATGGTACCAATTAAAATTCCAGAAGCCTTCTTTAAGATAATGAAAAAAATGTTAACAAGATATATTTGGAAGAATAAAAAACCTAGAATAGCATATGAAACATTGGGTTTCATATCCCCCTTTCTAAAGAGAAAGGGGGATTGGGCCTACCAGATGTCAAGAGATACTATAAAGCAGTAGTTTTAGCAAGAATATATGACTGGACATTTAACCATAAGGGGAAAAGCTGGGTAACAATTGAAAATGATCTTAGTGGCAATAGATTGAGTCAGATAATATGGGTTCCACCACAGTTCAGGGGAATTAAAGAAAGCACAAGTATCTACACTTTAAATGTCTTTAGGGTATGGGACAATTTACACAAAAACATGAAATGGGAATTTAACTCTATATTAATGCCTCTCACAAATACTGAGTACTTCCCCCCGGGACAGGATAAGATATCAGGGAGATGGTTTAGAAAGGAGGATACCCAATTGAGAGATGTTTTGGTGGAGGGAGAATTGAGATCACTTAAAGAGTTAATAGAGAAGAAGGGAGATATTTTTATTAGAATAGATGAGTGGAAATATCATCAATTGAAAAGTTTTATTGGAAACCTACCGAAACCCCTGAGAATAAAACGGGAGTGGAATATGTTTGAAAGGTTGTTAGAGACACGAAGGGATGGGAAGCACGGTATCTCAAAAGTGTATAGAATACTCACAGAATTAGACACAAACACAAAGTTAATTTTTATGACAAAATGGGAAAGGGATATGGGAGTTGGGTTTGATGAAGATAGACAGAGAAAGATGTTTAGATTGATACACGATAATGTTAGTATGAGAGAGGTTGACGTTAATTATAAGTGTGTGACACGATGGCATATTACACCGAGTGTAGAGCACAAGATGAATGGGGAAAACTCAAATATGTGTTGGAGAGGATGTGGAGAGATAGGCACAGTGTTTCACATATGGTGGGAATGTCCGAAAATCCAGGCTTTTTGGAAGATAATAGTTAAATTAATTGAAGAAATAACTGGAATTGACATAGGGTTAGACCCAACAACGTGCCTCCTACACAATGTGGAGACATCTGTAAATAAATATAAAGATTCAGGTATTTGGTACTTCTTGAATGCGGCGAAAGGGTTGATACCCAAGTTTTGGCGGAAAGCTGAGGTACCGAAGGAGGTAGACTGGATTAATAGAGTAAACCAGATAGGTAGAACGAAAAGATCATACCATATGCAAGAAGATAGGATGAGAGTTTATTCCAAGAGATGGGAAAAGTGGGAAAGAGCAGGATTGAAAGAGAAATATAGGAAGATATGAACTAGGATGTTAGCAAAAAAATTAATAAGCCTCAAGAGATTAGAAAGGGCTAGAGTCTGCAGAGGGGGAGGAGGGGGGAGGAGGGGCGGGAGGGGGGGGGTAGTGAGACGGGAGGGAAAAGAGTTTTTAGTAAGGGAAAGGTAGAAAGGTTATATAATTGTCTATTTGTATGAGAATTATTTCCCTTTTTGGGTTTTTGTATTAATATGAAAAATTTAATAAATATTTAAATTTAAAAAAAAAAAAAGTTTGGGATGCTTCTAGGATCATTTAGAATTCATTGAATGGTACATTTGACTTACATTTGACTTTTTCTCACCTGCACGTAACCTACTTCAAGATTTCTCATAGACATGTATAGGAGTGCAAAACCAATCTGAAACAAACAAAACCCATTAACACAGGCCTTTACTTTGCCCTGTATATTCAAAGGAAAGCATCCCTAACTCTGAGTTCAGTAAAAACATATTGCTTTCACTGATAAGTTTCCCAGCATACATGGAATAGATAGCATTACTCACATAAGCTGCCTAAGTGACTAAAATTTTTCTTTGTTTAAGACTAGTATTTTTTCTGCAGCTGCGCTGGGGGGGATGGAATCTCTTCATTGACATTTCCTCTGCATGCTAGTCCTCTTTAGGCAATTACATAAGAAACACTCCCTGTTCCCAGCCTTTGCCGGCTGCTTTTTGAGTGAGATGCCAGTAATAACAAAGGAAGAACACAGTAAAGCTTTGCCCCTGCAAAAACATTTACCAATTAAATTCAACGTTACTCCAGAGGATACAGTAGATCAATATTATTTGGTAATGCCAAACCACTCATAAATTAAACCAAAGAAAATGATGGGGAAGATGTCTGCATATAAACTGCTTACTTGGATATCATAGTTATGCTTACATATTTAAAAATTGATTTTCTAGGTTGAAATAAGTTTACCCTGTTTTCCCAACTTTTATTTTCCTACATATTATAAAGTCTCATGAAATGAAATTCTTACCTTTTTATAAAATAAGTTTCACAAATGATCAACAGATACAAATTAGCCTTTCCATTTACATTAGTAATTAAAGAATTTTCTGTACCTTCAAACAAATGGGGGAATGGGGAAGAATGGATCTCCAGCTCTGTGTCATAAAGGTTATATAACTTACATTTAAATTTTTTTTTTTAACCAAGACTTTATTTTAAAGTTTTTCAACATAGGCAAAGGAAGAAACACAAGAGGTAGCTGTGATTTCTGCAAAAATGTGACAAATAGGATTCTTCCAGTATATACTGCGATCAGTTGTGAGCTGTAAAGGCATTGCTGTGGACATAAACAGCAAGATGTGCAGTAAGGGGTTGCACCGTTACCACAGGGGGGGTGCAACATGCCTATCATAGAAACAACATGGAAAGAGGGGGGAATATAAGAATAGAGAATTCCCTATCAATATGAAAAAAATAGGTTAACGAGATACTGCATTGTATATGGGGTAGAAGCTTTTAACCATTAGCCGCCCGGCCTATAGCCGTCTGGTGGCAGCAAAAATGCTCTAGCTTTCCAGGTGCACGCCATTTGGCGTCCTCCCTCACATGTGCAGTTTGCGAGGTTGCAGAGCCGCGCAGCGGCGCGATCTGTCACCGGCCACGCACCTCGGACACGGCCGATGACAGATCTGAGTACCAGCCCCCGTTGCCGGTACCATGTGACCTGCTGTGACCAATCACAGCAGGTCACATGACAGTTGTATACAATGGATGGCTTCATTCATGCCATCCATTGTATACTAGTGCCTAGCTGTGAATGGTCACAGCAGGTCACATGCACATGTCATGTGATTAGCTGTGGCCTAATCACAGCTAAGCACAAAAAAAAAAAAAAAAAAAAAAAAAAAAAAAAGAATGAATCGATTTCATTCAGGTAAATGCTTGCTTATAGCAAAGTAATTCTTTGCTATAAGCAAATTGTGTAGAAAAAAAAAAATACTGATCACTTCCCCAAAGTAGTACAATGTTACTATGGTAACACTGTACTACTTTGGTCATAGTAAAATATGAAAAAAAAATCTTAAAAAAAATAATAAAAAATGTAATAAAAAATTAAAAATAATAATTAAAAAAAAAAAAAAAAAAAAAAAAAAAATATATATATATATATATATATATAATTTTTTTTCATACTGTCAGCAGTCAGTGTCCCTGTTCACTGCCATGCCAGTTATATGATGACGCTGTACTGCACAGGTGACAGTATGTAAAAAAAAATAGTGAAAATAATTTTTTTCATTTTCCGAAAAATTATGACAAAAAAAATACAACTTCAGATCTATACCATAGTTTGTGAACTCTATAACCTTCCTACAAACTAAATAATACATCCTAATTTGGGTTATTTTCACCAAAGACATGTAGCAGAATACATCTTGGCCTAAATTTATGAAGAACAATTATTTATTTGTAAACTTTTATAACAAAAACAAAGAAAAACGTGTTTTTGGTCTTTTTTTGTTAATTTAGCAAAAAATAAAAACCCCAGCGGTGATTAAATACCACAAAAAGAAAGCTCTAGTTGTGTGAAGAAAATGATAAAATTTTAGTTTGGGTACAATGTTGTATGACCACGCAATTGTCATTCAAAGTGTGAGAGCGCTGAAACGTGAAAAATGGCCTGGGCAGGAAGTTGTAAAATTGCCCAGGATTGAAATGGTTAAAGCAGGTACAAGGTATAGAATAATAGAGATGTGTACAACCAAGAATGTTTTTAGAAATAAAATTAAATAGCTCTTATAGGATTGGGTTGTCAAATCAAGGTCAGACCAGTTAATTTTGTGGGGTGTGAATGTTTTGGGAGTTTAGGTTAAAGTGATGCTTCTGGGGTCACCATGCCACAAATTCCATTGCTTGTAGAATGTGTTAGTCATTAAGTGAGCTTTGGCAAACATTTATTCCATAAAGCAGTGGTTATGGTATTTATTCTGTTTTCATTTCAATGTATTTTCCTTTTTTATACCTAATGCATCTAATAAAAAATACATTTTCATGCCTAGAAGTCTGGAGAAATTTATCTGACTAGTTTCAGTAAATGCAGTCAAAATACAATAGACTTCCTCATATTTTAGTGGAACAAATTTATTTTTGCTGGTATCTAGTTGAAAGGATTAGCATTAATGGAATTCTGGAAAACTACCTTGAGCAGTCTGTAATATTGTTTTTAACCATACAGATTCCATTTGCTCATTGTGAGGGCTATGTTTTTTTCCTTTGGCTTTCATAAAATCCGTGCTCACTGTTTTTATTCACCCAGTATGTCAACTCAAACCAAGTTGCAAAGAAAACTGACGTATTGTAAAATGCATTGAGAAAAACATAGGGGGAGGTAGATATCTATTTCTGGAGTGCCGATTGGCAATCCCAAGGCCATCCAATCCAAGTGGCTCTGTGCCTTGTGATTGCTGTATTGGCTAGTTGCAGTAATCTCTGATGTAAACAGTATTACTGTATACATTGAAGAGCCCACCCCTTCCTCCTCTGCTGTCAATCCTCTCAGAGTTCCCCTGTAAGTGATCTCCTGTGATCCTGTGTGAGTACACTGTTTCAACTGACTACCACAATGAGGGTACACTAAACAGCAAGGCGGAAAACACTGACCACAGCAGAGCAGCTAGGGGGGCATGGCTCTGTTCACAACATTTTACTTTGGGAATGAATGCGTTACCGCAACATATGCATTCTTAATAGCACTAACAACACACATGAATTGTAGAGCATTACAATGCATGGTATCCCACTACTATTCATTGTAGTGTGCTACGTTAGATGCAGTTTTGGGCGAAACGTACATCACAGTGTCATTACGTCACTTTCGGGTCCGGGAATAGCTAAGTGAAAGCAAGGCTTGAAGTGCAAAGCTGCCATCTTTAAAAACATATATGCGTGAAAAATTGTGATTTTGATTCCTATTAAAGTACTACACTTAGATAAGCTATTCACTTGTCTGATCCATTCATTGGCTGGCTGCATTCCCATGGGAGGAATATCTAAAACCAACCTAAAGTATATTACTGGAAAACCTATTGGAATCCCTTATATCTGGCTATAACCCATGGAGATTTAGAGGGAGAAAATGGAGAATCCAACAAGAAAGGGTGGTTCCCTATATAACCACAGGCGCATTTGACCACCATAAGTGGGGTCAAAGGATCTGGTGAGTGAGTCATCTACACGGTTATGAACACGCAGTGATGATCACAGTCACATTTATTTTTTATATATTTTTAAAATAATTTTATATTTTTTATATATTTTTTAACTCTTTTGATTTTTTCACATTTTTTGATTTTTTTTACCCTCTCTGGAATTTTCTATTGTCCTATTTTGGGACAGTTACAAGAGCTGTCATTATATTCATGGTTTTTTATTAATTAATTTCCATGTTCACTATTGGTTGAATTGCTATACGGGGGGTTACAATATCTCTTTGGTCTAAGCACACTTAGCCACCCACAACCACATCACCATGAATGCACCTAATCTTGTCTGTTCTCAGAAGCTAAGCAGGGTTGGACCTGCTTAGTACCTGGATGGGAAACCACCTGGGAATACCAGGTGCTGTAGGCAAAACTTTTTTGCATGGACCAAAATTGAGATAATCCACAGGTGGTACTAATCATGCACTTATTGCACTAGATGAAGTTTATTGTTTGGGCAAATGTTACGCCTATCTATTTATATTTTATTTGCATTGATGGACACAGCTGTTCAATTCTTGGCCATAGGTTTTATAGCACCACCTACAGGAGTAGGACACTAGGCAGAAAAAGAACAAAGCACCGCCTATGGGCAATCCTAGCTGGTATAAAACCCTGTCTTTGCTATGGGAAAACCAGTTAATCACAAAACAGTGTAAGAAGATAGGATGGGTATTGTGTTTGTCAATGAATTCAGAGAAAGGGATTTTTACAGTCAGTAGCAAAAAATCTAATTTTCTCTTAGGTTCATTGAAGAACATAGCTCCTCTATTCTTGACCATAGGGATGTTGCAAAGCAGTGCATCAATGAGGGATGGGCAAGCCAAAGAAATAGATCAAAAAGGAAAACATGCCTACTACCCTCACAAAATTCTCAAGGGGTAAACAAGGAACTGTAAACAGCGGTCTACAAAATCTTGTAGCCAAACAAGCATCTGATACAAACACAACAACTCTGTAAACAAGGAAAAAAATATACACAGACAACTGGGAAGTCACTTTGCAATTGAAGACATAGGCGCCCAACAGTGGAATGCCCAAAAGACAACAATCACCCAGGTGGGACATGCCGTAACAGGGGAAGGGTGATAAGATGCAATTCATGCTACCCTGCCTTACACTTCCATATTGTCCCATCATAGCAAGCATTTGTCCACAGCTCTGAACTGCCTCCCACTTTCTGCCTCCACAGAGGAAGTTTGCACTGACCAAATTGTCGCTGGCCAAGGCTACACAAAGATGCCTGCCAACACCAATATGGGCACCAGTCATCAGTCATGGGAGCCGGGTGGGAGCACAAGGGAAACTAGGCAATGCCCTGGGTTGGTGGGTGCCAGAGCCTGCCTAGGGGGCTGCAAAGTAATGGCCTAAATTAGAACAACCCAGGCCAAACACGTGGTGCACCCATCCACAGAAAAAACTCAGCACCAAAATGGGAGGCAGCTCAAAGCATCCCGGGCAGGCAATAATGACACTGACCAGACTCCATAGTACAGAATGAAACCCCACACTTCACAACTCCCACAGCCGCCGTTCCCGTATCCACTGGGGAAGGGAGGGAGGGAAGCGCGCTTAAAGAAAGGTGTACCCTGGCCCATTGTACCCCCCAGGCAAACCCAGGGGTCTGCATCTCCATCAGGGGACCCAGGCAAGACACACATAGAACATGTTGCCGGCAGGTGGGCCCCATATCGCGGGAAGGAGGGGAATGGGAGGTAAAAGGAGTAGCATGAAAACTACCACATAAGTCAGAAGGGGAGGAGGAAACCCCACAATACTGACCACCCCAGGGAGTACTTGCACCCCATACTGCATCCGGAAAGGGAAGTAAGCGGGCATCTACTTACCGATCCAGCAGAGCATGTGGGTAACACTCCTGAGACAGGTCCACCTCACCACTGAGGTGGGGGCTGTCGGCCAGGGTAACACTGTGATGTGGACTCCGGCACCCAGTAAAATTTGTCCCTGTGAGATGTTTAACTCACTGTCCACTCCAGAAGGTGGCTTTGTCATGGCTGACACAGAGCCCAGCTAAAGGTCTGCACGTGTTTGCTGGCCAGGTGAGGGTGACCACTTGATGCATATTATCTAGGCCATTGACCAGTTCTGTTGTTGATTGAAGATCTCTGCAAGAAAAAGTCCCAGGAAAAGAGAAAAAAAGGGAATTAAACCCCGGAATCGGCTCTGTGAGGACATTGAATGACGAAACGCGTAGGGAGGGGCTTAATGTATGTGCCGTCAGGATGCACCTCGAGACTGTCGGCTGTGTTACCGCGGTGAGTGAGGCTCGTCCCTGCTTTTTTCAGAGGCTGTCATTGCTGGTGTCGGCTTAGCCACCTTTCTTGTGAGTGTACATTTGATGTATAATAAAGTTTATGTTTTTAAATACGTACTGCACCATCATATCTTTTTTAATTCCCCGAGCATTGCCACATTGTATGGAAAGAGGATGACCATTTGATTGAAGGATTTTTCCATCAGTGCTGATTGGCTGATTGCAGTAGATTGCTTCCAAACTTTGGAAATTTCTACAGATCATCGCTCCCAGAGCAATAGCGCTTATGCTGCTTTATAATTTGATTAGCATATAGCTCTGTTGAGTTTATTCATTTCATTCGGTGGTGGATTTTTTCACTGTGCTATTTGTTTAACACAAGACCTCAGAATCAATTGTCACTTTATGGTGGTTGGACTGTACACAAGTTTTTGTGGACATTATTTCGCATTTTATTATTTATATATATTTTTTGTGGGTGAATTTGATACTATATTGTTTATTAGCTCAGTTCTTTATTTATTTATTTATGTTATACACCTTATTTGGGTTAGGTTTGCAGCTTAGTCTTGTTTAGTTTTTTTTTTGGCGCTTTTCTTATTATTACTACACATCCAGAATAATAGTTAATTGTCTAGATTCATCACTTTAAATATCCATAAACACCAATAACATTTGATCTCTTAACTGAATAAGAAGGTCAAAAGAGTCATTGGTTAAAAGTTGTACAGGAGCTCATAGGGATCTGGTATCTATCTATTATTATTCTATCTAATTACTTGCTAAGAGGGAAGCAACTAGCTGCAATAGATACTGTATGCTTGTTCAACAAACACTGACGGGAAAATAGAGTTGATAATAGCAGCTCTTTTAAAGTGATTGCAAATTGTTTTTTTTGTTTTTTTTTTATAATAAACAGGTTTATGGTTACCTGCTCTGTGCAATGGAATATAAAGCCACCCCGTGGTGACCTTTGCACAGATCAAGACCTCAGCTGTCAAATTGACAGCAGGTCAGGGTAGCTATACATGTGGGCATGTACTTAGCAGGAATGGACTGTAGAATGTGAAGGGTATTTTCTCAGTTGTTGGTCCTTAACTGGTTAATATTATCACAAGATAGAAAGTAAATGTTCAAAAAATATGCCTTTCGTAAAAATATCTTATGAGATAATGGAGTTTTTAGTACTATATAGTTTCAGAATACAATATTTACAGACTTGCTAGAAGCATGTAAAAATGCAGTCTAAGGAAGAAAGTAATTAACTGTAGCATTAAAGTATAGCATTTCTAGTAGTTTATGAATCTTCACTTTATATTCCCTAATGACTCCAGTTCTCTGTATTTTAAGTAAAAGAGACTGAGAAGTGGAAAAATGTAATCACAATAGTTTCTGACAGATGGGAATTAATTAGGTAATGCAATTTAAATAATGCAATGCTGCAATTAAAGTATTAAATGTAAATTATTTTCAACTGATTTTTATCATATGTTATGCAGTCTAATTATGTAAGTATTAGTATAACAAAATGTATGTAGGAAGGGTTATAAAAACCTGTGAGTTTCTTTTTTTGCTGTGTCCTTTTTTGCTGTGTCCTATTGAGGAGATTCTTCTCAATTCCCGGAGATGCAATAGAAAATGAGAAGGAATTTCTACACGTTGAGGGTAATTCCTTTCCTTAACAGTTGTTACAGGGACAAGTGACAACTTGAAGGTGACTTTGTCCAACAGGTACACAGACAGCATTACACACTTTAAAAGGTTTCTAATCTTACCCTGCTTTATTCAAAAGCAAAAAAATAACTTTTGGCTACACATATATTTCGAGAAGCATTTAATAAATAAATAAAAGGGTATATCTCATAATACCCAACTTGGATTTCTGCCTTTTTTGCAGATTCTGCAGACTGACTAATTGATACCTTTTGTATCTCTCAACCCTCCTCCTCTTAGATTGTAAGTTCTAACAAGCAGGGTCCTCTGAATCCTCCTGTATTAATTTGTAGTGTAATTGCACTATCTGCCCTTAGGTTGTAAAGCACTGCGTAAGTTCTTGGCGCTACATAAATCCTGTGTAATAATATAATATTTCCAGAACTCTTTACTCCTAGGCCTTTACTAGGACAGAGGGAGAGGATGTGTCCCACTTCTTACTCATTTGGCTTTATTATTAGCAGGGTTGTAAGTACAGAGGTTGCAGGGGTTGTAATTGAGACCCTGTCCTATCTTTTAGGGGAACTGTGCATCTCCCCTATATACCTGAATATCGGGGCGGTGGGGCAGCATATAGAGGAACCAATCCTTTCCCTGTTCCTCCTGCAATTGCTGAATGCTTGTTTCTCCTCCTTTCCCCCAGGCATTCAGCAGCAGGAGGAAGATGGAGAGGATTGGTTCCTCTATATGACCCCATACTGTCCATCCCATTCAGCTTCTTTCTGCTGCCCCAAATCACTGTTGCACGCCAGAGGAGCTGTTTGTACTGACTTGCTGGATTCACTATTATGCTATCTGCTAACACTGGACTAGCATTTATTTAGTCTCAGCATACCCAATAGACTCCCTACTATCTGGCTTATTGCTACATGTATAGTTTTTTGTAAACTTTCAGCCTTCACTGTCTTATGGCGGCCTCAGCAGCCAGGCTTGTTTCTGATACTGAGAGGTTCTGATGGACAGCGACAGCATATATTTATCTTGTATTTTAACCAATGCAGCTATGCATGTAAAATGTCTGATACAGTTGGAATATGTCTGATCTTACATATGGGCACCCCTGATGAAGTACTGTAAAGCCGTATCGAAACACATTGAGGGACAGGTCACACCACGTGCAGTCCAGTGTGTTTTTTCTGCATCAAAAACTCATTGATAGTAGGTTACATGGCATAGTTCACACCAGTGCAATCGGTTCCAGTGTGTTCCAGTTCAAGAAAAGAAAAGTAGAACATGCTGCTTTTTGTCTGCACTGAACACACCAGAATGCACCTAAACATACTGGAAAGCACATGTTTGCCACATGCTGGCTGCAAGTGGTGAAGGTCAAATATTTAAAGGAGATTAAAAAATTCAAATTCTACAAATTTTTTCATTGAACCCCACTGCACTTTGGTTTCGGAACATTAGTTATTACATATTTTAGGGAAAGTATACTTTTTCTCTGTAGATTTTGTGATATATTTATTACGTCCGGGACTAAAAAGTTTTAACATGTTCAGAAAAATCTAAAATATAGCCTATTAACATTTCATATTTATTTAATACTGACGTTTACAACCACCAGGGCAAACTGTACAAAATGTATTGCATTTTTATCAGGCAAGACTTTCTTGCTTTTCCAAAAAAAAGCTTGTTGTTTTCAGAGTTCAGTAGCTAAAGCTGAAAATACACAAAATAGGCCAACAGGCCTGCTTGTTCCTTTCGGCTTGTAATTTGGGACCATCTGTCTACTACTGATTATTACGTTAAGAGAATAGCGTATCTTCAATACCACTGAATTAAATATATATCTACAATCACACTACTTTTAAAGGTTCTCACATGTCAGCTGTTGGTAATTTTACCCAAATTTTACATTTATGTTACAGTAGGTAATTAAAAAGACACTTGCTAGCTATATTTCTTGACCTAGGCATTGGGCTGTGCATTACAATAATGCACTGGTAGACATGAGATCATAACAATGTCATGCAGACAAAAAGTACATTTTCAGTCACTCAACTAAGTGTTACACCAGTTGTTATGGCCATTTATACAATACTATAATGCAATTTCTTTAAAATGTGCCCATCATCTATTTTAAACTTCTGCCCAAACTTTTTCTTTTTAAGTTTTCAGTATTGTGGTGAAAAGTTAGAATCTATGTCAAATTTTTGTCACTATGTTCACACTGGAGAAATCTCCTTTCACTTCTCTTCCCAATGACATTGGGGTTAAAGGAACAACAAATAAAGGGAAATATTCCTCACTGGGGACAAATATGTATTTTTTAAAAAGTAGATGTAAAGTGGTAATAGATAAAACTGTGATCGCTGTTCACCTAATTAATTGTCTTGGTGTTAATAGAAATCATCCTATGCCTGTAGCCTCCTGTCCTTTTTATTTTCACCACTAGGCCTGGGAGAAATAAAGCTTCGGACACTGAAGTGTGCAAGCTAAATCTCTGAAAGTTTAATTGCAAAACAAGAACGGTTATACAGAACTCAGTTGGTGTTGCTTAATCTTAGGATGACCAAAGAAACATGCCACTCTTATCAATATAGTTACGTAAAGAACAGAAACTGAGGGATACCATATAAGGTAGTTCCGTTTGCAGTGAAATCAAACTATTCTCAGAAAACGAGAGAAGTTACAAGCGAAACTAACTGTTCACACACGTAGAAATGGAGGCATTATACAAAATGGATGCCAGTTAATAAAACATATTTCCTTACAGGTGTCACAGGGATAATAAGAGAGATACACGTTCCATGATAGAATAATTTAAGAGATGTTCTTAGTCTCCTGGTTCTATTAAAAATAGTAATAAATATGTTTTGTCTGAAGTTTCACATTAAAACTTTAAAACTAAAAGTCCTACCTAGGAGCAGTTACAATGAGACACCATTTTCTTTGATAGCTAGAGAACCTGTCTCTGTGTGCTGTTCCGTTTCACTTTATTACTATGGACCCCACTTTCCCAAGTAATGAGCTAAACCCCACTGTTGCTGTGAGGTTTGCCATTCCTTGAAATATCATTGTGACCTGGTCTAAGTTGGACTGGAAATTGGGATAACAACTAGATGAGTATTAGATGTGAATGTCTGAACTCTGCCAAAAGGAAGAGCTGTTGATAATGAAAAGGGTTATGAAATATTCCTGCAAACATGGGCCTCTCGTTGAACTCTAGGGTCACAGCTAAGGATCTGCAGACATCTTACACCTTATAACAACAGTGTTTAGTTGGCTGAGCTTATCATCCTGCATAAAAGAAGCCCGGATATCAGGATTGGTTATACCTGTTGTTCCATAAGGGGAATACCACCACCACTGCTAAACCAGATCCATACCTGCTGATTGGCCATATTGCTGCGTCCAATATTCTGAAGGCTTATTGGCCCCTCTGGGTTGCTACATGAAAGTGAGGGGGCAATCCAGCCGGTGACGGATCCCATTTTCTTATACCTGCATCACCCATTTTTTTTCTGCTGGAATTTTTCACTTTATCCAGTTGTTTGAAGATTTCACACGGGGACATTTTGCTGTTTATTGTCATTATTGGTGCCACATATTTTGTGGCATTTTTGGCTTAGTAGTGTAGTTTATATTTTCTTGTAGCACATTGTGTCATTTACTTTGTGTCACATTTCATGTGTTTGTATCAGCACAAGTAGCCCCAATTAGGAACTGGAGCACGTTATTTATATTCGTTTATTTAAAGTTTATTTTTGGTCACCTATCACACTTTTGAAACACATTTATGTGGAAGGAATTTGTTTGGTCTTAAAGTCTCGTCTTGAGTCGGGTTTTCATCTTGACAGTCTCAACAGTTATTATTCATGCCAGTTGTGAGTCCATTTTCACGGCACTTTTGCAGGCATGTTTGTGCCATATGTCTATCACTTTTTCTATTTGTGATTTATGTCACTTTTGCCCTTAGTTAAGGGATGCATGTGTATTTTTTCACCATTTTCTTCAGTTTTTGATGTGCATTTTTTCTTTTATATGTGTGTATTTTCTTTGCACATTATCACATGAGATTGCTCAATATTGATGTTTTAATATCTCACACAGTTGAGTTTTTAAGAAATGTATTACATTTATGCATTTATCATGTCATTTGAGTTTATTTAGTATATAGTATTGTGTATGGGAGTGCAGCACCATTTTTTTCCTTAAACCCCACTCAACTGTCATTTCACCGTCCAGTAAAAGCATTTCAGTGGCCATTCATGATTCCTGGACCCAACTATAGTAAATATACATTTTTCATGTCTCTTCATTAAAGAGATCTTCCCATCATTCTCTGTCCTTAAAGAAGGGGAGATAAATCTCTTCAATGGCAGCACTGTGACAGAACCAACCGGCACAAGGTCTTTTGGGGGTGACTGCAGGCTAGCCTCTTGCCTACTGACTATGTGCCCTGGCATTTGAGGGGACTCTATTCTTCTGGAGGTGTGTGTCTGGGGGACCTTTTGGAGTCGCTTTACTTCAGATTCAAGTCCATGTCCCCCAGGCACACACCTCCCAAATAATAGAGCCCCTTCAAATGCCAGGGCCCATAGTCAAGAGGCTAGCCTGCAGTCTTCTCCAAAAGACCTTGTCCTGGTTGAGTCTGTCACAAGCACAAACAACTACAAACACCTGGCGAAGCTGTTACCCTTTCCCACTGTATCCAAAACAAAATAAAAAATTTTACATTTCCAACAGGTTCACTTTAAATAAAAAAATTAAACCAGGGATTACCAAAATATTGGCTTCAACACATATTCTGTAATTTATTATTAGATAATGTCAGTACATTAATATTTCTACACATCTATTTCTATGCTTCTGAGCATGCAAAAAGGGACAGAAACTGTACTTATTACTATAATGAACTTTTAAACCTTTTTTAATTAATCATCTATTAACAATAGACATGCAAATGTATAAATAAGCGAAAGATAATGTTTTCACCATTATTGTGTGTCAATCAACCTTTTTATATAGTGGGTCCATCTCTAGATATATGGTACTAGCACAGGGAAATTATTCAGCAGTCAAAAATTTATATTTCTCTAGGTTACAATATGGTTCAGTTGCATAAAATTATTTATTCTTGGCAATAAAGGGAACAGTTTGACAGGCAAAGTTCATCTACAGTAATATGCTGATCTGAAAGCTGGAGGAAGAAGAATAGAATTTTATTTTAGTAACATGTATATTACCAAAAATGAATTACATGAAGATAAGACATTGAACCTTGTTAAAATAACTCAGTGAAACATATTAAAGCCTTTTATTTGAACCAAAAGAAATAGCAGAAAAGGGCATAGAAGTGATTTTTAAAATTAACTTGTAGTACTTCTATTTCACAGCTTCTCTAAAGAAATAGAACACTATCAGCCAAGGGCAATAAACTGACAGGTATATAGTATACTTGCATTTTTTACTATTTGCTATAGAAAACAGCATGCTTTTTCATCTTAATATAACATATTACATTGTAATAGAAGACAGTTTAATTAGATATAAGCAAATCTGTGGATTTGGCATATATGGCAAGTGTAGTATTATCATCATTTTGGCAATATGTTTTGATTTAATGAATTATGTAGAGGCAGACATTCATAATTGTAACACTCTGTATATGTTGGACAGATCTACCTGCCTATAGCTAATGCTTTGAAAATGTACTGTAGCTGTCTAAATATATTAGATTTGCCGAGTTCCTAATTAGCTTGTTAAGCTACGTATAATCAGTCATTAAACTATAGTTTGGTTTTGTAGAATTCCATAAATTTAATATAAAGTAAATATCATATACACAATGTAAATTCATTTTTCTATTAAATATAAGATTACTAAGCTTTACTAAAGAAGTAGAGGCTGTGACCTACCAAAATGGATATTAGTAAATAGGATTAACTTGTGTTCACTCTGAACTCCCATCATGTGTAAAGTGAACATATACTTTACAAAGTGAACATTCATTTTGTTAAGTCAACAGTCTCTGTTCCTTCAGCAAATCAACCCAACTGTCTTCTTGGAATTATCTTAGATTGTAAGGAGCAGGGCTCTCCTAACCCTCTTGTATTGAACTGTATCGTTGCTGTATTGTCTCCTTTATATTGTAAAGTGCTGAGCAAACTGTTGGCGCTATATAAATCCTGTATAATAACAATAATATAGATCCAAGTGCATGGGTCAATGTTATTAATTAACCTTGGCTTTGTAAGTATATGTTTGCCAGTGTAAATAATCCTATGTTATGGTAAACATTTAAGACAATTATAAACCTCTTCACTCAATTTTTCTACATACCCTTAGGGTTATTGTTCTCAATATTTTCACCCAATATTCATACAGTTTTTCCAACTGAATATTGAGTGAAAGTGTGTAAACCATAGATGAAAACATTGATAACTAAACCCCAGAGAGAAAGAGAGAGGAAAATTAATTCTAGTTTCTACTTTATGGATCTTTACGGATTTTTAAAATAAATATATAAAAATAACTGAAGTATTTCAAACTACTTCAAATAACACACATTTGCCATGTAACAGACATATAATTTTGACTTGTATAAATGAGGATATAAAGTGCATTTTATCGAAGGTACACGTAATATTTAGTGAAAAATTTGCATAGGCAATAATATGTTGACAATCCTTAAGTGGTAATGGGTGATGAACATCCCTCAGCTGTTCTGTATTTTTGACAAAAACGTGCAGAAGCTTGACATTTCTTCAAATGAGAAAAACAAGTAGGCATTTGAAAAAAATTACATTAAAACTAGAGATGAGTGAATCGAACTTGGCGAAGTGGAATTCGTTTCGAATATTAGGAAAAATTCGATTCGCATCGAATCCGAATTTTAGCAAACTTCGGATGCACGAATCGAATTTTCCCCAATCAGCCGGCAAAAGTGTCACTGCAGAGAGCTCTGCTATTTCTGACAGTTCTCTGACAGTTCTGACAGTTCATTTACAGCGGTTGAAACATTGTATCTATTTGTTTCCATTTAGGATACAGATGTTTTTATTCGGAAATAAATAGATACAATGTTTCAACCGCTGTAAATGAACTGTCAGAACTGTCAGAGAACTGTCAGAAATAGCGGAGCTCTCTGCAGATACACTTTTTGCTGTACTGGAATTCTTCTTCTTTTCATTCTTCTTCTTCTTTTCATTCTTCTTCTTCTTCTTTTCATTCTTCTTTTCATTCTTCTTCTTCTTCTTTTCATTCTTCTTCTTCTTCTTTTCATTCTTCTTTTCATTCTTCTTCTTCTTTTCATTCTTCTTCTTCTTCTTTTCATTCTTCTTCTTCTTCTTTTCATTCTTCTTTTCATTCTTCTTTTCATTCTTCTTCTTCTTCTTTTCATTCTTCTTTTCATTCTTCTTCTTTTCATTCTTCTTCTTCTTCTTTTCATTCTTCTTTTCATTCTTCTTCTTCTTTTCATTCTTCTTCTTCTTCTTTTCATTCTTCTTTTCATTCTTCTTTTCATTCTTCTTCTTCTTCTTTTCATTCTTCTTCTTCTTCTTCTTCTTCTTCTCATTCTTCTTTTCATTCTTCTTTTCATTCTTCTTCTCATTCTTCTTTTCATTCTTCTTCTTCTTCTTTTCATTCTTCTTCTTCTTTTCATTCTTCTTCTTCTTTTCATTCTTCTTCTTTTCATTCTTCTTCTTCTTCTTTTCATTCTTCTTTTCATTCTTCTTCTTTTCATTCTTCTTCTTCTTCTTTTCATTCTTCTTCTTCTTCTTTTCATTCTTCTTTTCATTCTACTTCTTCTTCTTTTCATTCTTCTTCTTCTTCTTTTCATTCTTCTTCTTCTTCTTTTCATTCTTCTTCTTCTTCTTCTTTTCATTCTTCTTTTCATTCTTCTTCTTCTTCTTCTTCTTCTTCTTTTCATTCTTCTTCTTCTTCTTTTCATTCTTCTTCTCATTCTTCTTTTCATTCTTCTTCTTCTTCTTTTCATTCTTCTTCTTCTTTTCATTCTTCTTCTTCTTCTTTTCATTCTTCTTTTCATTATTCTTCTTTTTCTTTTCATTCTTCTTCTTCTTCTTTTCATTCTTCTTTTCATTCTTCTTCTTCTTCTTTTCATTCTTCTTCTTCTTCTTTTCATTCTTCTTCTTTTCATTCTTCTTCTGCTTCTTTTCATTCTTCTTTTCATTCTTCTTCTTTTCATTCTTCTTCTTCTTCTTTTCATTCTTCTTTTCATTCTTCTTCTTTTCATTCTTCTTCTTCTTCTTTTCATTCTTCTTTTCATTCTTCTTCTTCTTTTCATTCTTCTTTTCATTCTTCTCATTCTTCTTTTCATTCTTCTTTTCATTCTTCTTCTCATTCTTCTTTTCATTCTTCTTCTTCTTCTTTTCATTCTTCTTCTTCTTTTAATTCTTCTTTTCATTCTTCTTCTTCTTCTTTTCATTCTTCTTCTTCTTTTCATTCTTCTTTTCATTCTTCTTCTTCTTCTTGTCATTCTTCTTCTTCTTCTTTTCATTCTTCGTTTCATTCTTCTTCTTTTCATTCTTCTTCTTCTTTTCATTCTTCTTTTCATTCTTCTTCTTCTTCTTTTCATTCTTCTCATTCTTCTTTTCATTCTTCTTCTCATTCTTCTTTTCATTCTTCTTCTTTTCATTCTTCTTCTTCTTCTTTTCATTCTTCTTTTCATTCTTCTTCTTCTTCTTTTCATTCTTCTTCTTTTCATTCTTCTTTTCATTCTTCTTCTTTTCATTCTTCTTCTTCTTCTTTTCATTCTTCTTTTCATTCTTCTTCTTCTTCTTTTCATTCTTCTTCTTTTCATTCTTCTTTTCATTCTTCTTCTTCTTTTCATTCTTCTTTTCATTCTTCTCATTCTTCTTTTCATTCTTCTTCTCATTCTTCTTTTCATTATTCTTCTTCTTCTTTTCATTCTTCTTCTTCTTTTCATTCTTCTTCTTCTTCTTTTCATTCTTCTTCTTTTCATTCTTCTTCTTTTCATTCTTCTTTTCATTCTTCTTCTTCTTCTTTTCATTCTTCTTTTCATTCTTCTTCTTCTTCTTTTCATTCTTCTTCTTCTTCTTTTCATTCTTCTTTTCATTCTTCTTCTTCTTCTTCTTCGTCGTGCCCCGTGACTGCCCAAATGAGTGAAGTGTGCGGTGATTCTAAGATCGACGGCACTCATCTGCATGTCATACTGACTGACAGTATTATTTCTCTTCCCCAGCAGACTCCAAGGGCATTTAAATTAAAGGTACAGTGTTCTGCACTAATATAAAGGCTCTCTGAAGCCTAGAAACCCTTTAAATAAGTTAAATTCGCGGCGAATAATTTCGCATCGAATCGAATTTCTCCTGCAAATTCGGCGAATCAGCCGAATCGTTTTTTTGAATAATTCGCTCATCTCTAATTAAAACATAAAAAAAATAGCCATAACTGAACTAGTGCCAGAAATAATTATTGAGGTAAAGCAGCTACTTTTCTTTAGAAGGTTTAGATGCAGGCAGTGAGGAAAAGGTAAACCTTTTAAGAAAGCATATGTATGAAAATAAGAGTTACTGAAGTTATAGTTACTATAACGCTTCACATTGTATCCCGAAACTAAAGCAAATATCAACAGCTTCCTCCTCCAACCAACATACTAGGCCCAACACCACACTCAATACTCTCCTCTTTCTACCCTGTTATCACCGAGGAAGTTACCGAACTCCTTTCTAAGGTTTACTTTACCACCTGTCCCCTTTTCCCTTCCACTTATTGGAGCCTCCTTCCTGCTCTACCTAAACTCTCTAACCCACATATTCAGTCTTTGACTCTCCATGGGCACCTTTCCCTCCCTGTTCAAACATACACTGCTTACCCCCTTACTTAACAAAACCCTTGCTGGACCCCACCAGTTGAATAACTTAAGACCCATCTCCCTGCTCCCGTTTGCCTCCAAGCTTCTCGAGCGCCTTGTTCACAACCGTTTGAATTGCTACCCGACAACAACCTTCTCAATCCTCTACGGTCTGGCTTCCACCCACAACATTCCACTGAAACTGCCCTACTAAAACTCACTAACAACCTACTAACTGCTAAAACCAATAGCCATTACTCCATACTAATACTCCTAGACCTTTACGCAGCCTTTGACACAGTCGACAACCTGCCCCTCCTCAGTAAACTGCAGTCCATTGGCCTCCATGACTCTGCCCTTTCCTGATTCTCCTCTTACCTTTCTAAGCACACTTTCAGCATCACATACAATAACTCTGCTCCTCTTCCTCTTTCCATTGGGGTAGCCCAAGGCTCCGTCTTTGGGCCCCACCTTTTCTTTCTACACCTCCTCCCTGGGCAAATTGATAACCTCCCATGGCTTCCAATGCCACCTCTATGCTAAAGACCCCCAGATCTATCTCTCCACTCCCCAGCTCAGCCCCTCAATCTCTTCATGTATCACAAATCTACTAAACAACATATCAGTATGGATGTCACACCACTCCTATAAACTCAATCTTTCCAAAACCAAGCTTGTAATATTTCCTCCTCCCCGATCCCTTACTCATGACTTTACCATTAAGATCAACAGCACAACCATTGGTCCTTCCCCTCATGCCAGGGTGCTAGGTGTAATCCTAGACTCTGACCTCTCCCACATCCAATCACTGGCTAAATACTGCTGTCTCAGCCTGCACATTTCCAAAATTCACCCTTTTCAGACCAATGACCCCACAAAACAGCTTATCCACACCTTGGCTATATCCCACCTTGATTACTGCAACTCCCTCCTCCCTGGCCTACCGTTACACAGGTTATCTCCCGTCAGTTTATTATGAATGCTGCTGCTAGACCCATACACCTTACCAACCAATCAGCGGCTTCTGCCCCTCTCTGCCAATCCCTTCACTGGCTTCCCAACGAATAAAATTAAAAATACTAACCAAAGCATGCAAAGCCATCCACAACACTGCCCCTAGCTATATCACCAAGCTCATCCACAGATATCATCCAAATCGCCCGCTCCGCTCCTCCCAAGACATCTTGCTCTCTAGCTCCCTCATCACCTCCTCCTACGCTCACCACCAGGACATCTCCAGAGCCTCTCCTATCCTCTGGAACTCCCTACCCGAGTATTTCCAGTCAGCCCCCACCCTGTCTGCCCTTAGGCGATCTTTGAAAACTCACTTATTCAGGGAAGCCTGCCCCATCTCCACCTAAAAACAATACTCAAGTCACCTCCATCAGATCATCCCCTGCTGCTATTACCTTTTTTACCACCTCCCCCTTCATTTAGATTGTAAGCTCCATGAGCAGGGCCATCCCATTCTTTCTGTACTGAAATGTATTGTAATTGTACTGTCTCCCTTTATATTGTAAAGCTCTGTGCAAACTGTTGGTACTATATAAATCATGTATTATAATAATAATAATAATAATAATAATACATTTATTTGTTGCTGATATCAGTCGAAGAGTTCTCTGGATATAGTCTGGAACCAAGTTCAGTTAATCCAAAAAAAATATTTGTTTTTTTCTAAAATAAACCAAATATGTTGTTCTTGAATATATAAAAAAATGTTCCTATATTTTCTTTTTTTAGTTAAATCATTCCTGGTAATCCTACCTGCAAGGTATAGCCACAGGTATGTCCTCTCTTAGGGTGGCATTGATTGACAGTACAGCTATGGCATGCCCCCACCTGTACACTTCCAGGTAAGATCACAAGCAAGTGTACCATCTAATAGTGTGTTAGCATGTTCTGCTGTAGTCATTGCAGTAATACTTTTTTTTTTAACTCTGTTGCTCCTAAAAAAGGGAACTTTGTCCATGGAACTTTATACAAAGAGCAGGTGCAGTGTTGGGAGATACAAGAGCAAGGGGAAATAATGAATAATTTTATTTTACTTCAAGTATTCTACAAACTATATATTCTTTATGTAAGTTTAGTTCTACTAATCCAGAATATGTATACAGAGATAATATCCTGACTTAATTCAAACTCTTTTTGCTATATGTTTGTTCAGATCAGCCTTAATTATACGAGACCACTTTCGTCTTAACATACACGTATATATGTTCACCGGCCACTTTGTTAGGTACACCTGTTCAATTGCTTGGTAAAACAAATTGCTAATCATCCAATCACATGGCAGCAACACAATGCATTTAGTTGTGTAGATGTGGTGAAGACGACTTGCTGAAGTTCAAACCAAGCATCAGAAAGAGAAAGAAAGGGAATTTAAGTGACTTTGAACGTGGCATGGTTGTTGGTGCCAAACAGGTTGGTCTGAGTATTTAAAAAATAATTGATCTACTGGGAGATTTTCACGCACAACCATCTCTTTACAGAAGATGATCCAAAAAAGAGAAAATATCCAGTGAGCGACAGCTGTGTTCAAAAATTCCTTGTTGATGTCAGAGGTCAGAGGAGAATGGGCAGACTGGTTGCTGCGACATTCAGATGGTAGTGTCAGAATTTGACATAAACAACATGAAAGCATGGAAAATATATAAAATAGCATAAATACAACAAAACACAAAAACACAAACGGTAGTAGTTTGTAGTGTTTGGGGGTGATATTTTTGGTATTATATTTTATTTTATTTGTCTTTAATTGTGTTATTTTGTTTACCTATTTATTTTGACATGGTGAGCAGCAGCATATTATTTTAATCCACATAAGCACCCGTTTCCAGTGATCAAACATCACATTCCCCACATACAGCTCTTGCCATAAGTGCAAATATAAGTATGGAAAATGTTGACATAATGTGTGGAAGCCCCAAAGAGAGAGGTAGGGGTTGTTCCCATTCAGCCATAAAGGGGTGAGTAGCATGATTTGATTGGCTTGTGGTTTCTAACCTGCCCTCTAGTGGGTGAGTTGCTTTCTTGTTTTCTTGATAGCCCCTACTCACAGGCTGCCCTCTTGATTTGGACTGCAAGCATTTTCCCTTCTCCTTATCACCATACCATAAGAGTGAGGTGTTCTATAGTTCACTATAGTTCTATAGTTAATGGGAAAGGTTAATACTGTTCAAGATTTCAGTTCACTGCACAGGAAGTTGCACAGTATTTCTGGCAAGATCAATAGGCATTTTTCTGTACTTGCAGAAACTGTACTTAGCTTGAAAATTATTAAAGCCTCATCATCTAAGGATCTAATGGAGCCACACAAGTATCCTTGTGGAAGCATAATCCCCCACTCCTGGGTTATGAATGGAGAGGTCAGTCAATGGCTTAATGTGGCTCAATTTTTTTTGCTTGAGGTAATAACCTGACCTACGGCGTGTCATGGAAACCTTCAGCATATTGGGGGGATTTGTGACTGAGAAGCTGAATCACCCTAAATCTCAACATTCACTGATCTAATTGGGTTGGCTCAGCAGGGAACAGACAAAATTCGATCAGTGTGTGATCGCCCCCACTTGACAGAAGTAATTATTTCTACTAACTTCTGTTTAAGTGACATGTTGGAATATTTTCCTTGATCAGTAGCAGCAAGGAATCAACCGCAGCTGTTCATCAGTATATTCTGACAGCAGCAGGTGCTGTTGTCAGAATACTATGTCCCTATGGGGGGAATTCCTCCATCCACATTTGTTTGCGGTTTTATTTCATTCAGCCAGCTAACTAACATGTATGACCATCTTAAGCTAAAAGTGATAATGTAAAAAAAAGGGAAAAGAATCCAATTAACAGAAAAAAAGTTTTTACAATTTTGACAATTGAAGAATTAGCTTTAGTTGTTGGTCCATAAAATAATTTTGAGTGTGTAGATCTGTGTACACAGGCAGGGAACATGATAAAATGTACCACAGCACTGCAATATGAAGAACTCAAGTACGTTAAGGTAGATTTAAAACCAAACACTAAAATGTCATATAAAATTTTACTTGATTATGTATATGTACTGTGGCACACACACACACTTTCATGTTAGAAGTCTATTTCTGCAAACTTGTAAAATTAACTATTGAACAGTTCATTATAATTGTGTGTATTTTTCTGAGCTATTCCAAGGTTACATTACATATTCTTTTTGATTCAGCTCAAGAGATGTATAAGCTGCTCATCTGTGTTGTATATATTAAAACTGACAAAGCCTTTATTAACCTTGCATGACATCGCATAATTTGAATGAGCAATGTCCTGTCCAGGAGAAATTATGTTTGAAGCCTGCATTACAACAAAAACAGACATTCTGAACTAAGGTATGAATATAGATCAAAATCTGCATTTTGCAAAGTGAATGAAAATATAAATTTATAATGAAAACAGATAAATGCCAATGTAATTGTTTGATGTATAGCTACAATATGCTGTTGGAATGTGATGCCTTTGTTTATCGTACAATGAGGACACCTGAATCTAAAAATAAATAAGTGGACCAATTAGAACAAACCAGCAGTAACCAATCCGGAACCCGATGTGGTTATTTATGAACATTTGGAAATTAGCATAATATTGGGGGGATTTTCTAAAACTGGTGCAATTGTGCATGGTAGCGAATCAGCTTCTAACTTCAGCTTGTTCAATTAAGCTTTGAACCTGGAAGCTGATTGGTTTCTATACAGAGCTGCACCAGATTTTGTTTCATTGTCTATTGTGCTGGCATTTGCCCTCACCCATCAGGAAGGGCGGTGTTCATTGCATTGGTAATTTTGACAGCACTCATGGCAGTGTATTCAGACCCCATTATCTATAGCTCATGCAAATTGAAGATTTAGAAGTGTTGTTACACTTTTCTTGTTATAGGATTGTGTTCAGTAGCAATTATCAGACATTTCCCCATTAGGTCTTCCCCATCACACCCTTATTACTCCTTGGCCTCACAAATGATACATTTCAACTCCTAAAAGTGAGAAAATTTGTTTCAACACTAAAATTTATACTTGAAGAAAAACTATTGACTTACCCTTTGCAGTGAGGCAGCAAATGAACAAAGCACTTGGCGTTTACTTTAAAAAGAGTAGCAAAGATATTTTTTTTAGCAACTCTGCCAGAGTATCAAAAAAAAAAAATACCCTGAAAGAAAAAAGCTCTTTACTTTCTATGTAAGCCATACACTTTGCTTCCATCCTCCAACCCCTGCGTCACAATAGGACCCCGCATTGGCAAAGAGGATGAAAGATGGAATCACAGTATGCATAAGGGGGCATGGGAATCTGATGCCCTCAGATGCATTGAATTTCAAAGTGACAGTATCATGTACCTGGTGTTGACTGGAATGTTGTGGAGGCCTCTCTTGCACCTCCTGCCCAACACTCCTGAAGGTGGAGACAGAAAGTGTGAGGGCACGGAATGGCACAAAGTCCGCTTTTTAGGTTGGTTTAGCTGTGGGTCCCAGTCCTTAAAACAGGATGCTGAAGCATCTTGGCAACACAGCAGAAGATGGTAGCAGAGCAGTTAAGCAGGCAGTAACCAGTGACAGCCAGGCAATAAGGGACTGAGTCACAGAGCAAACCTAGGAAGTAGGCCAAGGTCAGTAAAAGCCACACAGCCAGACGGCACAGTACAGAATCAGCAGACAAAGGAAACAGGCCAAAATCAGAGTTATCAGATGAACAAGATTTAGGCAGAAGCAAAGTCCAGGGGAAAGACTGGTCATACACAGGTAAACAGGTTCAGTGATCAGGTCTCAGGAATACAGGTACAAGCTGAAGACCATTCAGCAACTGCTCATTGTGATAGACAAGCTTAAATAGGCCACTGGGCGCCAAGGGCACGCACTAATTAATGCACACAAACATGAGCACAATGAACTGGAATAGTATGTCTAACATTGTCTCTTTGCTTAGAACTATAAACATGTGTGCAATGGGCAAGCTAATTGGTGTGCGCACGTGCATGTGTCCAGGCACGAACATGAGCATGATGAACTAGTACATCTAACATTGTCTCTTTGCTTAGAAGTATAATTCTGTGTACAATGCTCATAAGCCCACACTGGTGTTCTGGTGCTGGGAATCTGGTTTACCTTACAGATTGATAGCGGCTGTAGCATTAAGCAATGGTAGGAGATGCAGGTGTCGTCGAGGTAATAGCGTTTATCTTGGTTTGCACCTTGGTTTAAGATTTGAGACCCTGACAGGTTCATTTTAAACTGAGAGTGAGTGTACTTTTATTTACATGTATGTAAAAGCAAAACTTCTTTTTTAATCAGAAAGTGTTAAATGTACATGTGTATTGATGTTTGTTAGTCGCTTTACTTTTAGCCTAGATATCCTCCCTGTTCTTATGATAATGTACAGTATATGATGCTTGTAGCTGAGAGTTTGCCACTGTCTAGAGCAGGGGTCCTCAAACTATGGCCCACGGGCCGGATACGGCTCGCCAAAGACATTTATCAGGCCAGACAGGCCAGCCAAACAAAATAAAACAAAATGATCAATGGCCGGCAATTAATTAGGCTGCTCGCTGGGTCCTCGGCCAAGAGGACCCAGCGAGCGGCAGCCTGCAAGCCCCAGATTTCACCTGCTGCAGCCAGAGGAGCAATAGGCCTGGAAAGGAGAAGAGCACACCAGGCACAAAGTACAGTGCAGTGTCCAGTGTGTTAGAGTACAGTGAGTTACAGAGTACAGTGCATTTTGTTGTCCAGTGTGTTACAGAGTACAGTGCATTGCGATGTCCAGTGCGTTACAGTGTACAATGCAATGGTGGTGCCCAGTGCGTTACAGTGTACAATGCATTGCGGTGTCCAGTGCGTTACAGAGTACAGTGCATTGCGGTGTCCAGTGCATTACAGTGTACAGTGATTGCGGTGTCCAGTGTATTACAGAGTACAGTACATTGCGGTGTCTAGTGCGTTACATTGTACAGTGCATTGTGGTGTCCAGTGCATTACAGTGTACAGTGCATTGTGGTGTCCAGTGTGCTAAAGTGTACAGTGCATTGCGTTGTCCAGTGTATTACAGAGTACAGTGCATTACAGTTTACAGTGCATTGCGGTGTCCAGTGCATTTTGGTGTACAGTGTGTTACAGTGTACAGTGCATTGCAATGTTCAGTGCCTTACAGTGTACAGTGTACAGTGCATTTTTTTGTCCAATGTCTTACAGTGTACAGTGCATGGCGGTGTCCAGTGCACAGAGCATTGCGGTGTCCAGTGCATTAGTATACAGTGAGTGCATGGTGGTGTCCAGTGCGTTACAGTGCACAGAGCATTGCGGTGTCCAGTGCATTAGTGTACAGTGCATGGCGGTGTCCAGTGCGTTACAGTGTACAGTACATGGCGTTGTCCAGTGCATTACAGTGTACAACGCATTGTGGTGTCCAGTGCATTAGTGTACAGTGCATGGCGGTGTCCAGTGCGTTACAGTGTACAGTACATGGCGGTGTCCAGTGCATTACAGTGTACAACGCATTGTGGTGTCCAGTGCATTAGTGTACAGTGCATGGCGGTGTCCAGTGCATTACAGTGTACAGCGCATTGTGGTGTCCAGTGCATTAGTGTACAGTGAATGGCGGTGTCCAGTGCGTTACAGTGTACAGCGCATTGTGGTGTCCAGTGCATTAGTGTACAGTGCATTGCGGTATTCAGTGAGTTGCAGAGTACAGTGCATTGCGGTGTCCAGTACGTTACAATGTACAGTGTATGGCGGTGTCCAGTGCGTTACAGAGTACAGTGCATTTTAAATATTGTATTTTTTTTCCTGTTTTTTGAACTAGAAAAAAGATATGTGCGGTGTGCGTAGGAATTTGTTCATATTTTTTTCAAACTATAATTTGGCGCCCCCAACAGATTGAAGGTCTGTGAACTGGCCCCCTGTTTAAAACATTTGAGGACCCCTGGTCTAGAGGAACTGTGGTGAGATCTTGTGTGTATAATACAACTTACTGTTTTGCCTTTATATGATTCTTCCTTTCATAAATATATGCAACTTGAAATGTTAGCTGTCTGGAGTGCTCCGTATTATATATTAGGACTCCATGCACACGATCTCAAAAAATGCTTGAAAAAACGCTGGATAAAAAAACACTGGTAATAGCATTTTTTAGTAGCATTTTAGGAGCATTAGCGGTTTGTTAATATTTTTACAGTACATGTAAAGGAAAAAAGAAGCTAAAAAAAGCTAAAAAAGCTCTTATCAGGAGTTAAGAGGGGGGCACTGCAAGAAATGTAGGATCAGAGAAGACGGGATCAAATAGCATTTTTACGCATTGCAGAGGTTTAACCCCTTAGGTTCCACAGTGAGTATAACAATCATGCTTTACTGATTATAAAGACTGATTATACTGTTATGGGTTTAGTAACACTTTAACTCTTTGTGCACTGATCTTGTGATTTGGGGGTGTATTAGCTTAGTTTTGCATTTTACTAATGTAGTGAAGAGAATCTTCTCTGCAGGATACAGAAAGTAGAAAAATAACCAGATAGGAATTTAACTCTTCCTTTCAAAGAAAAAAAAAGTTAAAAGCTATAGAGCAGTTAGCTGTTACTTGATTACAAAGTGATAGAATAGCTTACGCCAGAACAAAAACAGACTTTATTAAATATACATAGAATCAAGTTATCTGCACAAGGTTTGCCTCTAAAAAAACATTAGAAAGAGTCTAGCAATTGATGCTGATAGGTAGAAAAGGGTGGCTTACATTGCACTTGAATTAGATGAAAGAGGGAAGAGCAATTTGAATCACAAATTGCAGACAAAGGGAGCTCTAGGTCTATGCAGATGGTATTCTTGCATCACTTAGCTATGCACTAGGTTAGGTGCAAATAAACAGAATATGATGACAGGAGGAAAAGGAGACTGGCACTATATTTTAATGAAATAAAAGTAAACATATATATTTTAGTGAGTCAGCTGTAAAATTGAATGTCTGGTACAAAAGGTGGCTTGTATAGCATTTGAATCAGATGAGTAGAAATGGGAGCTTGAATGACAAACTGCTATCAAGCAAAGATAAAGATGTTCTGGTTACTTTTTGTAGAGTTCTTATTAGCTGTCCATATTTGAACTGAGGTTTTGGAAGAGATAAATGACAAGAAGTGGAAAAGACAAATGACAATGCGTGGAATAGCTAGAAGACAGAAAATAGGAAAGATGGCAGAATGAATGAGTCAGCAGTGCAGTTGCAAAAACTGAGGCTTTTTCACCCCATCTGCTGTTAACCTGTTTAAAACAGCAATCCAACAAAAATGACATCTGTGGCAATTATAGTAAACGTACAGGACACCCAAACCAATTACATGCTCAACAAAGCAAGCTCATATGGGAATTCTTTAATTCTTTGTTTTAAAATAAAACTTTTAATGAGAAACTACTTTTTGTTAATAAATGTACAATTTGTCCATCTCTGGTTCAAGTACGCAAACGTTTGGGACCTGAAAAGTTATGATATCCTATTTTGGAGAAATATGTAAATCATAGATAGGGTAGTAGGTGGAATAATACACTGCTCAAAAATAATTAAAGGGACACTTTTTAATCAGAGCATAGCATTGAGTCAATTCAACTCCTGTGAAATGTATCTGGTCAGTTAATTAGCAGAGGGGGTTGTTAATCAGTTTCAGCTGCTTTGGTGTTAATGAAGTTAACAATGGGTGCACTAAATGGGCAAAAATGAGACGACCCCCAAAACAGGAATTGCTTTACAGGTGGAGGCCACTGACATTTGTTCCCTACTCATCTTTTCTGACTGTTTTCCAGTAGTTTTGCATTTGGCTAGGGTCAATGTCACTACTGGTAGCATGAGACGATACCTGGACCCTACAGAGGTTGCACAGGCAGTCCAACTCCCCCAGGATGGCACATCAATACGTGCCATTGCCAAAAGGTTTGCTGTCCCCCCCAGCACAGTCTCAAGAGCATGAAGGAGATTCCAGGAGACAGGCAGTTACTCTAGGAAAATTGGACAGGGTCGTAGAAGGTCATTATTCCATCAGCAGGGCCGGTATGTGCTTCTTTGTACAACAGGATGAGCACTCCCTGAGCCCTACAAAACGACCTCTAGCAGGCCACTGGTGTGAATATCTCTGACTAAACAACCAGAAACAGACTTCATGAGGGTGGCCTGAGGACCAAAAGTCCTCTAGTGGGCTCTGTGCTCACTGCCCGACACCATAGAGCTCGATTGGCATTTGCCATTGAACACCAGAATTGGCAGGTCCACCACTGGCGCCCTGTGTTTTTCACAGATGAAAGCAGATTCACCCTGAGCAAATGTGACAGATGTGAAAGGGTCTGGAGAAGCTGTGAAGAACATTATGCTGCCTGTAACATTGTTCAGCATGACCATTTTGGTGGTGGGTCAGTGATGGTCTGGGGAGGCATATCCATGAAGGGACACACAGACCTCTACAGTCTAGACAATGGCACCTTGACTGCCATTAGGTATCGGAATGAAATCCTTGGACCCATTGTCAGACCCTATGCTGGTGCAGTGGGTCCTGGGTTCCTCCTGGTGCATGACAATGCCCGGCCTCATGTGGTAAGAGTATGCAGGCAGTTCCTGGAGGATGAAGGAATTGATACTATTGAATGGCCCCCACACCTGACCTAAATTCAATAGAACACCTCTGGGATATCATGTTTCAGTCCATCCAACTGCGCCAGGTTGCACCTCAGACTTTTCAGGAGCTCAGTGATGCCCTGGTCCAGATCTGGGAGGAAATACCCCAGGACACAATCTGTCGTCTCATTAGGAGCTTGCCCCAATGTTGTCAGGCATGCATACAAGCCCTTGGGAGCCATAAAAACTACTGAGGACCATTTTGAGTTGCTGCAATGACATTTAAGCAAAATGGACTAGCCTGCTGCATAATTTTTTCACTTTGATTTTCAAGGTGTCTTTGAATTAAGTCTTCTGTAGATTTATCATTTTCATTTCCATCAAATGATGGGGCATACTTATGTTCCTAAAACATTACCCAGTCCATATCAGTATAGATATAAAGCATGATATTTTCCCCATTGAAGTCTGATGTGCTTGTAAAGTGTTCCTTTAATTATTTTGAGCAGAGCATATAATTATATATATAGTTTTCTTTTTTCTTTTTACATTTCTATTATCACTTGCACAATGTCACCAGACCAGTGCAGCCAGTCACAGTGCACAGCATGACCAGATCTAGGGGGTGCTGGGGTAGGCTGTGCCCCCCAGATTTCAGTTGTGCCCCCCAGACTGCTGAGCTCTTTTCCCCCATCCCCACACTCAGAGCCGGGACAAGGGAATGGAAGTCTGGAGCAGTAAAGTCCAGAAAGTGACACAAAAGAGAGAGCCTGGAGGAGCAGTGCTGTGCTGTGCTTTGCCCCCTCCTCCTGTCAGAACAGCACTGCTCCATATAGCTGATGACACAGGATTGCTCCGACCACTGGAGGCGGGATTGGGGGAAAAAAAATTTGTGCTGGGAGGGGGGTTTATACAGGCAAGGAGGGGAAAATTTTGTATTGTTGTTTGGGGAGAATTTTAGCTTGCAGACAGAATTTATGCTTGGGGGGAGCATGTTGATTATTGCTTTGTTTTGAGGGGGAGGGATTTATGCTGAAACAGGATGCTCACACATGGGAGGGGCTTAGTTTGCAATCTTCACCCTGGGAGCTAGATGACCTTGTCCTAGCACAGGCCGCATCACACACATAGAGCAGTCAATAGATCTCCTCCTCCCCAAACAGCACATGGCTGAGACCAAATTCCCTTACAGACACAGCCTCAATCTGCAGTGTATAGCTGGCTGTTATGTTGCAGTTCTGACCCTGTCCTCTTCTCCTCGGACACCTGTCCCCTACCCTGCTGACCCCTGTCCGCCATCCTGTTAACCCCAGTACACTGCCCTTATGACCACTGTCCTCTGCCCTTCTGACCCCATTTTCCTTGCCCTGCTGACCTCCTTTCTTCTGCCCTACTGCCCCATATTCTGCCCTACTGCTCTGTCTTTGCCATGATAACATCTGTTCTCCAGCCTGCTGACCCCGTCATCTCTTCTGTTGACCCCTGTCCTTTGCCCTGCTGACCCATATCTTCTGCACTACTGAAAACCTGTATACTGCCCTACTGACTATTGTACTCTCCCCTGCTGACCTCCCATCCTCTGCCCTGCTTACCCCTATCCTGTGCCCTACTGAACCCCTATGTACTGTCCCACTGACTCTTGTACACTTCCCTGCTGATCTCCCATCCTCTGCCCTACTGACCCTTATTTTGTGATCTACTGACTCTTGTACACTCCCCTGCTGACCTCTCATCCTCTTTCCTGATGACTCCCTGTACACTGCCTTGATAACCTGCTGTAAACTGCCCTACAAACTAACAGCCTCTGTACTCTGTTATAGCCAGTTATAGACCGGGGCGGGTGCCATGTTTTATTTTATTTTTGATTTTAAGGTGAGTGAGTGCACTGGGCACCCTGGCTGCCATTGTGCTATATGCTGGGTGTTCTTTGTACTCCTGTACCTTTAAGAGGGGTGGGCTCCCTTTACGTGCACCTGCCCCTGGTCTATCCTTTAAATGCATGTGCCTCTACTATGGGGACTCTCAAATTTGTAGAGTTAGGACCACAGAATATCAGGGTGCTGTGATGTGGCTCTGTGGCTTATGTATGTATTTGCAAATGTGTGCTAACTAAATCCCTGTTTTTAACGCATACTGTTAGACAGGTTAATTTGGTTGTTGGCAAGCTGGCTGGCGAGTTGATTTTTTATTTTATTACTGAGAGCCTCTGTACTCTGCCCTACAAATTGCTGACCTTATCTCTCTGCCATGCTGGCCCCCCTGTTTACTGCTCTACTGACTTCTATACACTGCCCTGTTGACCTTGCATCCTCTGCCCCCCTGACATTTTTTTACTGCACCCCCACATCAGACAGGCTAGATCTGGCCCTGGTGCACAGTCACTACAACACCAGTCCCAGTGTCACCATAAGGCCTCATTGCCATGTGCAGTGCTCTCAGAAGAGCAATCCATGTTCAGATCACCCTTCAGAGAGCATTTGTCAAGCATATAAGCATGTCTTTGCAGTGCCAGAAAAATATTAAATTATTGTGAACCAATTAAAAATTCACAGTGGAAATAAACAAATACATCCAGTGAGATGCAACTGTAAATGTTGATATTTTGACACATGTCAGTTTACATGAGAGAAGTAAAAAAATATGTTTTGGAGTATAATTCTAAGTACGCTTTTGCTGTTCAATAGAGATATCATATTAACTGACAAATGTGTGTAAAAAAAAAATGTTCATTTTCACTCTGCATTTTCCAGAAACTTGTGGCAAACAATGAAGTCTTCAAAAGACTCACCGTGCCTCTTAGAAAATACTTTAGGGTGTTTGCTTTCTAAAATGTGGTAATTTTGCAGGTGTTTCCACTGTCCTGGTGCTCCAGGGCCTTCAAAAATGTGATAGGTAGTCAGGAAATTAGATGTGTAATTTATGCCCCTTTATTCCCCTGGAACACCTAAAGGTGTTCCTTAGATTTTGGGTTCCTCTACGTCGTTCGACTGTTAAAAAATCTCACACATGTGGTATCACTATACTTGGGAAGAGTAGCAGAATGTGTTTTACATTTTCCTGAATTTTCCAAACACTTGTACCAAAAATTACATTTTCAAAAGACTTTCATACAATATATTGGGGTGTTTGCTTTCCAAAATGGAGCCATTTTGTGGGTGTTTCTCATGTTCTGGCAGAGACACAAGAAATGTGATAGATATTTAATTTATGCGCCTTGAAAATCCACAGGTACTCCTTGGATTTTGACCCCTCTATGCATCTAGGCTGTGAAAGTATAACACATGTAGTATCCCCATACTTGGTAGGAGTAGCAGTTGTTTTGGGATGTAAATTTAGGTATGCCTATTATGTGTGCTAGAAATAACTTATTAAAATGACACCTTTGTGGAAAAAAAAATTATTTAATTTCTTAATTTTCCATAAATTTGCGATAAAAAAAATTACATCAAAAACTCACAAATCCTACCTTGGACTGTCTGTTTTCCAAAAAGTGGTAATTTTGGGGGTATTTGTACTGTCCTGGCATTTTGGGGCTTTAAGAAATGAGATAGGCAATCAGTACATCAGGACTGATCAGTTTTTAAATATATATACACCATAGTTTGTAGACTGGCTTTTTTTTCACCAAACAAATGTAGCAGGATATATTTTGCCATAAATGTATGAAAAAAATTATGTATCTGCAAATTCTTATAAAAAAAACTAAGAAAAACTTTTTTTAACATTTGGTCTTTTTTTCTTTTATACAATAAAAATTAAAATTAATTTGGCTACGGAGTTGACTGACTGAGTAATTGTCATTTAAAGTTTGATAGCACTGAAAGCTGAAAAATGGCTTGGACTGGTAGAGGGTGAAACAGTCCAGTCTTGAAGTAGTTAAGAAATAGAAACTCAATAAGACAGCAACAAAACAAAACTACAGTTACTGCTGACACACACAAAAGATAAGAACAGTTGGGTCTCTGAACTGTAAATACATAGTGGATACAGGAATACATAGACAAAAATGCTATTCACTGTAATGTAGTCCAATATTTAAAAAAAACACCATTTAGCCAATAATGCTCCCTGCGCAGACTGACAGCTCTCCCTAAAGTATTCCAACATGAACTGATAAATGGCTGCTAGGAACCCACCCTGGTAGAGTGAGGGGGTTGGCATGTAAAAAAAATCCCACATTATTTGCTTTTGTAAGGTAGCACACCTATATGCATTTTGTTTAAAAAAAAATTTGGTCAGGGATCAGGAACCTTGAGCAAGCAGATTTCTCCTTGAACCCAAACCTCATTCCTATGCACAATGCGTTGGATTACAGATGTGTTACGTAGCAACCAGCAATATCACCTAGAACAACCATGCAGTCATGTACTTTTTATATCTTGTCTTGAATTGCATTAGTTGTAATTTTTTTATTTAGTATGATGACATCTAGTACTGGTTTTGGGCCACTGCGACTTATTTACTAATGTGATTTTGGTGTTTTCCTCTGTCCTCTCATTCTGTTTAGTGCTAGTTAGTTTAGTTCTAACTAGACATTCCCCACTTCTTCTTTGTTCCCTCAGTCAGTGTTAATTATTTACAGGGACAGGGCTTAGGACAGGACAAGTCATTTATCTTTTTACACTTCTAAAGACTGGAAAAACATCCTCTGAACTGTAATTAGCTAAGTAAAATTGTGTTGGATTCAATTTCTATGTCTTATTGAAGAGTTAAGCTGTCTATGGTTGGTGTCAAGTCAGCAGGTGACCATACTGTCAGGACAGACTGGGTCTAAGGGAGTATGTCAATGCATAAAGATGTATTTAAAACAGAACACTGATATACAACATATATATGGATAAAAGTGGTACTGTGGCACAATATAACGCAATGTTTCTTGATTAGAAAGTAAAGCCAAATTACTTTTTATTGTGATTTTATTTGTTTATATGAGAAGATGTTTTTGTAAACGCTAAATAAAGGCAACAAGAATGCAACCGTTTAGGGTAAGCACTATTGATACTTACACAATGTTTTAGAATACTCTAAATCTTGTTTTCCATTGCCATTAATGTAAAAATTGTGCATGTTAGGTTAATGCTTGAACGGATCAATAATGTGCTAGAGGATATAATCTAATATAAGAGCACTCCATAGTTTTGAGTTTTCAAGAGAAAAAAGTAATCTTGCTACATATTGTTCAGCATTATTGAAGAAAAAAATAATTTCACTAGAATCACTTTACTGGTCCACAAACTAAAGTAATTACATTGCAATTATCGAAATCTAAGGATGCATTTACAGATTATTTTACATGTGTATTTATGTGAATGCCTTACATAAATAAAATACTCTTTCACAACAGAGACAGAACTAAACATAAAATTATGATTAAATATGAAGGGCTTATAAGTGCTTTCTTGTATGTGCTTTTCCATTCCATTTCTAGACTCACAGGTGTACGTTATTATAGCATAAAGGTGCATATGCATGAATTAATTCAAGAAAGATTGGCTTTTTTTTCTTGTAGGTCCATGCTAATGTTGTTATGAATACCAGGACTGCAGAATATTTGCCATTGAAAAGGCGATATAATCCCCTACATTTGCATCCTAAATGAGGCCTCTCATGTGATTATATAGAAAAAAAGCTAAATTGCTATATAATGATGAATAAAGAGATATAAACCTTTTAGCGATACCAGACACAGCACTGTCCTGTACAAAGAGATCATTCATGACTGGAAAACAACAATTGGACAATGAGAACCCTCCAGTGATCTGACGCCCAGACCTCCATTACTGCCATTGGCTTGGAGCAACAGATCTCTTCAACAAAATAAAAGACTCAACAGAAGGACATACCAGCGACCACCATACACTTTAACGATGGAAGAGAGCCCTGAATGACAATCTTCTCATCAAACAGAATTTTGACTCACTAGTAGGCCATGTAAAGACATTAAAGCGTTACTTCACTGCTTGTTTGTCTGCTCCCTCCCTCCACTGCCACATTTGGCACTTTTTGAGAGAAGCAGGTACCTGGTTATGAGCCAAAAGTTCTGCCCCCCTCCTTCGCCCACAGCCTTGTGTAACACTTCACAGGTCACAGAAGACTGCAGGACCATTCACAGACCACAGCGTGCTTCACACAAATGCGCAGTAGGGGAACCAGCTATAAAGCCACAAGGCTTCACTTCCGGTTTCCCTTATTGAAGAATTGGCTTGGGTGAGGACATCACTGGATATCTGAACAGGTAAGTTTACTTATATTAAAAGTCAGGAACTACAGTATTTGTAGCTGCTGACTTTTAAGTTTTTGGGGGGAGCCTGGAACAATGCTTTAAGGAGGTGAAGGACTCTTGAGTCAGAAAGAGCTGCGCTCCAAGACACAGTTGCTCAATTGGAGACAAAGAAGGCCATCAGGGATCAGCAATCTTCTGGTCAGCAGCTCATTCAAGGCAATCTTGAAAATGAGCAGGTGCATTTTCTTAAAAAAGGGGTATACCAGAGGCACCAAGAGGAGAAGACTTGAAAGCAACTGAGGTGGGAATGTTAGGATATGGTGGAAAACTCTGTGTAGGAGAAACCACCCACAGCAGAAATTCAGCTGGCTAGAGTCTAAAGGGAACTCTCAAAAAGGACCCATAACTTAAATTCTCCAGGAATGTGCTCTGCAGAGTACACTTTATGACTGTAAAAGACAGCATTCTGATAATTGCTTGGAAAACATTGCCTTTCTAGTTTGATTGGGCTGCGATAACAATCCCAGGCAGACACCCTTTTTATTGAAGGCTTTCCAGATAGTATGGTGATCCAAAATGCTTATATGTTATCTTCAACTAGGCAACGTTGCCCACAGGAATGATAGTGTCACACCATTTGTATTCCCACCTCTCTTGGTTTGAAAAATCCCTGGTTAAACATGCTGGAGTTTAAAGTTAAGGTTGAAACTCTTTGGGTTCTTTGTTCAAATGTTATTATATGGGACCTCCCAATTCAAAGTCTTTGTCCAACCATTGTTGGAGTAAATGCTTACTCTTCTCTTTTGTAAAGGGCTTAAAATACTTAGAAAGTAGAAAATACAGTTCCATAACAATGTTTCCTGTATTAGGATTTCTACTCTGATGCTGCATTCTCAATTACAATTTAGTTTGGGGCATCTCAAGTTTTTTTTTTACTGCTATTTACATACCATTACCATCTCATTACCATCTTCTGAGTAAACCCCTGACCCAGGGAAGGTTTGGAGACCATGGAAATACTTGTTTCAATAGTTTTATGACTGTTATTATATCTATCTATCCCCCACCTGCCCTCCTCACCTTTTTACAGCTGACAAGATGATTTATCCATCCCTCCTCCACCCTCCCATAGCTTCCCTTCAGTAATGTCATACACTTCAAGGGAGAAACCCCCCCCCAACACACATGCACACCTATACCCCTATATCATATATACACCTACTATCTAATCCACTCTTTCCACTCCTACTACTGTCCTCTTTCTCCTAAGGCCACCCTTTTTTAATATTTCTATTCTTTGCTTCTCCCTCTCCATTCTCAAGACATCACTCCTCCTACCAAATGACTACTGCTACATGCCAATCCATGCCAAGCCAATAACTTTGAGCATTCTATGGGGAGAACAGCTGGGAGAGCCTCTGCTTGAGAAAGATCTGGGTGTTCTGGTAGATCATAAACGTAATAATTCCATGCAATTCCAAGCTGCAGTTTCTAAAGCCAGCAAAATACTTTCTTGTATTAAAATAGGTATAGACTCCAGAGAGCCCCTATACAAACCATTAGTAACCCATCTTCTGCAATATGCAGATCAAATTGAACACCAGTTTCCTAAAAGGGCATTGAAGAACTGCTAAAGTATAAATAAGGTCAACCAAACTGATAAGGGTGTGGCAGTGTAGCACCCTGCCAAGGTCTAAATAGAGGTTATGACCCAGGATTCTGGGCCAGGCAGGTTGAGGGGCTCCAGTGAGCTTATATCATATGTTTAGGAAATGTTTAGTTTCCTCAGAGTTTAGTAAAGTACGTTTTGGGACCTGGAGCCTGGAGATTTCAAAGTGATGCAGGAGGGATAAATTCTCCAATCCTGAGTCCAGATTTTGTGAGTAGCCAGCACACTAATTGGTCAGGTGTGTGCTGGGCTTTTAGTGTTGACCTAACCATGGTTCTAGGTTCCACCCTGGCAGACAGGAGTCTTTGCCCTAGGAGAGGTGGGAGCCAGGGCAGCAAGGGGCTGCTAGCAATTTGGACAGTGCTGGTGAGAAAACAGTTTGCAGGAGACAGACAAGAGCCTAAAGAGGAAGGCCAGATTGACCATGTTGTATGTATAAGCTGAAGCTGAATGTCTTTTTCTGTGCAAGAGTGAAATGCTGAAAGCCCCTGTGAGGGAAACCTCTGGTTTTGATTTCATTGAACTTTGAACTTTCTTTTAATAAAATTGGGCTAGAAAGGCCCTTAAAAAGAAGAAAGCAAGTGAAGCTGTAAGGGACCGCCTGGCGGTACCACTAGCACTCCACTGAATAGGCGTCCCCAGCGTACGGAATCTAAGTCCCAGGGTGCTTGTTCACCAGGGCCCCTGATGGTGGGGATGGACTTGGAGCCCCCCGAGACCAGGTCGTGGCTACTGGGTGCGTCCGTCAGTGGTAGTGGTATGCGCCAAGGGCTCCCACGGGGAAGAGTCTGATGTGAGGAGGTCAGAAGACTCCACTGCAAGGGATGGACGGATGAGCAAGGTCAGACGGGCCGGGTCGGTAACAGAGAGGACGGCAAGGTACAAGGCAGCGGGCATAGAATGGTCGGGTCACACGCCAGGTCAGCAACAGCAGGTCAAATCCAATAAGGGGCATTCAGGAGAGAGGTCAGGCAAAGCAAGGGTCAGAATAGGAGAAAGCAGCAAGGTCAGGTACAATCCGGGTCAAAACTTACAAGGTACAGGTTCACAGGATACAGGATGCAGGGAAGACCAGAAGGCACTGAATGACAGCTCAGGGTCATTTAAATATCCCGCCCTGCGCTGCCATTGGTGGCCAGCGGGCGGCCGCGGCTTCTACTGCGCATGCGCGAACTCGAACGCCGCGGCCGGGCCGGACCTAGTGCCCGTGTCCCTGCACAGGGCGGTGCACTGCGCCTCCGCCGGGACCATCGCGGCGGGGATCGAGGAGATCCCTGACATTGCCCCCCCCCATGGGCAACCTCCGGATGCCCACCTGATCTCTCCACCACGGGTGATCGCGAAAAAACCTCCGGACAAGTCTGGGTGCAGGGACATTATGGGCTGGCTCCCATGAATTGTCCTCAGGGCCATAGCCCTTCCATTTGATAAGGAATTGGGTCTGGCCTCCCCTCCTTCGACACTTCAGGATTGTTTCTACCTCAAATTCTTCTTCTCCCTCGACCGTTATGGCTTCCGGGGGTCTGGATTCCCAGTCAGGGAAGGCATCTGGGACTACTGGCTTCAGCAGGGACACAAGGAAGACTGGGTTGATCTTGAGCGTGTCAGGAAGGACGAGTTCGTAGGCCACTTCATTAACCATCCGTTTAATGCAGAAGGGGCCTATAAATTTGGGTCCCAATTTCTTTGACGGGCAAAGCATCTTTAAATTGGACGTCGCTAGCCAAACCTTCTCCCCAGGCCGCAACACCAGATCTCCCCTCCGTTTCCTGTTGAATGCCTTCCTGTAGTCTTCCTGGGCCCGACTGATGGCCTCTTGAAGCTTCTTATTGTTCGCGGAGAAAAACGTTACCATATCTTGCGTTGCTGGTACTGGGCATTCCGAGACCAAATCCGGGAGGAAGACTGGGTGAAAGCCATAGTTGGCAAAGAATGGTGACTGTCCCGTCGCTGAGTGGCGGGCGTTGTTGTACGCAAATTCCGCTAGGGGTAGAAGTGGCATCCAGTCATCTTGAGTAAACGAAGTGTAGCATCTTAAGTATTGCTCTAGGGTCTGATTGGTCCTTTCGGTTTGACCGTTAGTTTGAGGGTGGAACGCAGAGGAGAGAGACAATTTGATGTCCAGGGCTTTGCACAGTGCTCTCCAAAATCTTGATGTGAACTGGACCCCCGGTCTGAGACAATGTCTTCGGGGACCCCATGCAGCCTTACTACCTCACGAATGAAGACTCGCGCAGTCTCGGCCGCCGAGGGGGTTTTCTTCAACGGGATGAAGTGGGCCATCTTGGACAAGCGGTCCACGACCACCAGGATTGCCGTGTGATCTAGTGATGGTGGAAGTTCGACTATAAAGTCTAACGAGATCTTTTGCCAAGGCCGTTCAGGAATCGGTAAGGGTCGCAGCAGACCCCAAACTTTGTTTCTTGCTGGCTTGTTCTTCTGGAAGGTGATACAGGACCTTACATAGCCCTTACAATCTTTAGCCATGTCCGGCCACCAGAAGGAGCGTCGGAGAAGTTCCAGGGTCTTTTCTGGGCCAAAGTGCCCCGCCATCGGGTGGTCATGGCAATGCCCCAAGACCAGGGTTCGGGCTTCCACCGGCACCACAATTCGATCTTCCCTCCATAGGAGTCCCCCCTTGTTCTGGAGCGGCCCTCCGCCTGGGGTAGAGATGGTTGTGGATGCCTCCATTAGCTTGGAACGAAGGTCCGACTGAAGGGCCAAGAAGTTACCCGAGGACAGGATGGTGTCGGGTACTGGGATCTCCTTGGCGTCCTCGTACATACGTGATAACGCATCTGGCTTAGTGTTCTTTGATCCAGTCCGGTACGTAATGTGGAAGTTGAATCTTGAAAAGAATAGTGCCCATCTTGCCTGTCGCGGGCGTAGACGCTTGGCGGTTCTCAGATATTCCAAGTTTTTGTGGTCAGTAAATATTAAGATGGGGTGCATCGCACCTTCCAGCAGGTACCTCCATTCCTCTAACGCCGTTTTGATCGCCAGTAGCTCTCGATCACCGATATCATAATTCTTCTCCGCTGGGGTAAGCTTCCGTGAGAAGAATGCTACAGGATGGAGCAGTTCCTTGGTGCCTTTCCGCTGGGAGAGGATGGAACCTACTGCATTCTCCGATGCATCCACTTCCAAGATATAGGGCAGGGCGTCGTCTGGGTGACCCAAAATGGGTGCCGAGGTGAACAGCTTCTTCAAGGCTTCAAAAGCTTCCTGCGCCTCTGGTGTCCATCTGAACCGGGTTCCCAGCTTGGTTAGCTGAGTAATGGGGGAGACCAGACCCGAGAAGTTCTTGATGAACTTCCGGTAAAAATTTGCAAAACCGATAAATCGTTGGACGCCTTTCCTGTCCGTGGGTTCAGGCCAATCCAGTATTGCAGCAACTTTCTGGGGATCCATCGCGACCCCCGCGGTGGAGATAATCAGGCCCAAGAAGGCAATGCTGGATTGTTCAAAACAACATTTCTCTGCCTTGGCGTACAACCCATGCTGCCGCAATCGCCCCAATACCCTTGCTACATGTATTCTGTGTTCCCCCAAAGAAGGGGAGAAAATCAGAATGTCGTCTAAATAAACGATAACAAAGACATCCAGAAAGTCCCTAAAAATATCATTCACAAAGTGTTGAAACGTGGCCGGAGCATTACACAACCCGAACGGCATGACCAAATATTCAAAATGGCTGAAGCGGGTGCAGAAGGCCGTCTTCCACTCGTCCCCCTCCCTTATGCGAATCAAGTTGTACGCCCCCCTCAAATCCAGCTTTGTAAAAACCAGTGCTGTTTTTAAACTTTGGAACAACTCCGGTACTAACGGCAGTGGGTAACGGTTCTTTATCGTGACCCTGTTCAATTCCCTGTAATCGATACACGGCCTTAAGGTTTTGTCTTTCTGTTCAACAAAGAAAATTCCCGCCCCCGCCGGTGAAGTGGAGGGGCGGATGAACCCCTTCTGGAGGCTGTCCTCGATATATTCCTTTAGGGCCCCCAATTCGAGCTCTGAGAGGGGGAAGATTCGCCCAAAAGGAATTTCTGAACCGGGTAACAGGTCAACGGGACAGTCATAAGGGCGGTGGGGGGGTAGAGTATCGGCTCCCCGTTTGCTGAACACATCTAGAAACTCATGGCAGGCTGCAGGGATTAATAAATAAATAATTTGCGCTAGTAAATGTGTATAAATATATAAATATATATAAAGAAATCATCAAATCATAAGTCCAGAAAAAAATATATATATATGCCAATACCACAAAAAAATATAAAAAAACTTTTAAGTGCAAAAAACTTTTGTGCAAAAAAAGTGTCTAAATATGAAAAATTTCACCAAAAAACCTTGATAATATAATGGCAGATCATCCATAAATATATCTTCAGAAACGGAAACTCTGCAACACACCGATCCTCATCGATCGAAATAACAGGATGAAAAACTTTGTAGTTAATCGAAAATCCACTTCTCCAATAGATAAAGGACCACCTTCAAACGTATCATTTGGGATTTGAAAATAATGTACCCTTTATTACTAACTATAATATGCAATACAAAAATATTGAACGAATTTTTAAAAAATATTGGCCCATTTTGTTAAAAGATGATATACTAAATAAATTCTTATCTAAAACTCCTAAATTCATTTATAAGAAAAATAAGTCTCTTAGGATGAAACTGGCTCGCAATGTCATCGAACCCCCAAAAAAGTTCGATCTGTTTCCAAATTTAAATGGTTTTTTTCCTTGTAGGAAGTGTAAAGTTTGTAGGACTGTAAAAGTTGGTAATAATAAAAAAAGAAAGTCATTCTGCTCTTCATTTTCCAAAAAAGAATATGATATTAAATCCCTGATTACATGCAATTCTACACATGTGATTTATGTTTTAGAATGTCCATGTCATTTGAGATATATTGGGAGAACTGGGAGATGTTTAAAAACAAGAATAGGCGAACATATAAGAAACATAGTAAAAGGATTTGATAAACATAGTGTATCCAAACATTTCAAATTGGTACATAATTGTGATCCGAGCTTACTTACCTTTTATGGGATCGAGATGGTAAAACCCCATTGGAGGGGCTCGGATTTGGTTAATGAGATTTCCAAAAAAGAGACGTTTTGGATTTATGAACTAAATTCCTTGCAACCATTTGGGTTAAATGTCGATATAGATTTGAATTGTTTTCTCACAAATTTTTAATTTTTAATTTTTATGTTATTTTAAGTATATTTTTATATAGGCAACTGTTTAAAGATGATATATGGGAGATTGTATGTTTTTTGTACAATTTTTGCATTATTTTTGTATTATTACTAGAGTTCCCCTTTATTTGTGTTGAAAGTGTTACTGGCCCTTTAAGTTCCCTTTTTGAAACACAGTCTTAGAGGGTGCTGGCCCGTTAATGTATTTACTTATTTAATTTATTTATCATTAGTGTTTTATTTAAATTTCTTTTTATTCTATTTTTGTTCTCTTGTTTTAAAGTTTTTTTGCTTGTGATGGCAAATATATTGGATACATTGTATATCCTTTGTGGACTCCTGTCATCTGTGGGGCGGCTTGCTTTGCTTGATTCCCCATTGATGTCAGCTGTTCGTTTCCTGTGAGTGAATATTTAAGGAGGTTGAGACGTCTCACATCTATCCGCTCCGTGAGGACGTCGATGACGAAACGCGTAGGGCGGAGCTTGATTGATGTGACGTCATTACATTTTTGGCTGCCAGCTACTGCGCATGTGCTGAGTAGCCAGGCTCTTTTATGTGATTGCTGTTATGCTGTTGATGCTGGTGTCGGCTGGGACACCTCTTGAGTAAGTGCAATGAGTACCTAATAAAGGAATTGGTTTTTATAATATTGCACCATGAAGTCTTTCTGTTTCTCTCGAGTGCTTGGCATTTCCCCCCATGGATACGTTTGAAGGTGGTCCTTTATCTATTGGAGAAGTGGATTTTCGATTAACTACAAAGTTTTTCATCCTGTTATTTCGATCGATGAGGATCGGTGTGTTGCAGAGTTTCCGTTTCTGAAGATATATTTATGGATGATCTGCCATTATATTATCAAGGTTTTTTGGTGAAATTTTTCATATTTAGACACTTTTTTTGCACAAAAGTTTTTTGCACTTAAAAGTTTTTTTATATTTTTTTGTGGTATTGGCATATATATATATTTTTTTCTGGACTTATGATTTGATGATTTCTTTATATATATTTATATATTTATACACATTTACTAGCGCAAATTATTTATTTATTGGTACACTTTATATATGGTGATTTTTTGCAGCTGGTACACTATTAGTAAGTTATATAATTTTGACCATAGGCGCTATTATTAATTTTTCTTAGGCTGCAGGGATTACTTGTTTTAATTCAGCTTCCCCCCCAGAGCACAGGAGGATTTGGGGGACCCCCGGGCCCGAAGTGCGGCAGTATACCCGACAGTATGGGGAAGGGAACGAGATTACTCCGGTCTCCCAGTCAATCTGGGGGTTATGGGCCCGTAACCATGGGAGCCCCAGAATGACTGGGAAGAGGGGTGAAGCTATAGCATCCAGGCGGAGGAGTTCCTGGTGCTGGCCGGCAATGACAGTGGCGATGGAGGGGGTTTCCTGGTTCACTACCCCCGATTTTATTCGGGAACCGTCGGCCAAATAAATATTGAACCCCTTCTGTTTAAATTGGAGAGGAATACCCTGCTGGTGAGCAAAATTAATGTCCAAGAAGCAGCTGCATGCCCCCGAATCAACTATGGCCGATACTTCCACGGTCCTTTCTGGAAGCTGAAAGGAAAGGGGCACCACTAAGTATTGGGATGGACCAACATTGCCAATGGATAAGGAAGAAGAGGTGCACTTACTCAGTTTCTGCGGGCAGGATCGTACCATATGACCAGCTTCACCACAGTAGAGGCACAGGTTCTGGGATCGTCTGCGCTGATGTTCCTCTGGAGATAGTTTAGGCCGTGCCAGGCCGAGTTGCATGGGTTCAGGGATATCTCCAGGTGGCCGGTTCTGGATGTTTGGCCTAGGTGCTTGACTGGGACCTTGAAATGACCCCCAGGGATTTCCATGACCCTGGCCAGACCTCTCAAACCTGCGTTCCCGCAGTCTACGGTCAATTTTAATGGTCAGTGCTATTAAGTCCTCTAAAGTCTCAGGCACCTCTACCCGGGTGAGCTCATCTTTCAGGCCTTCTGATAGGCCTATACAGAACTGATGCAGGAGTGCGAACTCGTTCCAGCGTGTGTCCCCCATTCAGCGCCTAAACTCAGACGCGTACTCCTCCGCCGCTCGGCGGCCTTGCCGGAGCGTGTACAAAGTAGCTTCAGCAGAAGCTGCCCGCTGTGGGTCATCATATAGGATGGCCATTGCGTCAAAAAAATTGTCAACCGATCTAAGGTGAGGGTCATTTTTTCCCCGTAATCGGTGGGCCCAGTCCTGGGGTTCACCCTGCAGGAGGGAGATGACGAACCCCACCTTCACGGATTCAGTCACGAAGGTCCGGGGTTGTAACTCAAAATAGAGAAGACAGGACTCACGGAATGACCTGAAGCGTGTGCGGTCCCCGTGAAAACGTTCCGGTAAGGGTACTCGGGGTTCGGCCGCCGGGAGTGGTGCGGACGCCCCAGAAACCGGCACAGGGGCTGCTACGGCTGGGGGTGCGGGGACCGCGGCCTGTGGGGCAGGAACGGATATAGTGCAGGTCTGGAATTGGGTTTCAATCTGCTGACATCTATCCTGCAGGGCCGATACGGCCTGTGTCAAATTAGACAGGTGCCTGGAGATCTCCTCAAGTGGCGAGGGCCCTCCTCTAGACTCAGTCATGGCCTTCTGGTACTGTAAGGGACCGCCTGGCGGTACCACTAGCACTCCACTGAATAGGCGTCCCCAGCATACGGAATCTAAGTCCCAGGGTGTTTGTTCACCAGGGCCCCTGATGGTGGGGATGGACTTGGAGCCCCCCGAGACCAGGTCGTGGCTACTGGGTGCGTCTGTCAGTGGTAGTGGTATGCGCCAAGGGCTCCCGCGGGGAAGAGTCTGATGTGAGGAGGTCAGAAGACCCCACTGCAAGGGATGGATGGATGAGCAAGGTCAGACGGGCCGGGTCGGTAACAGAGAGGACGGCAAGGTACAAGGCAGCGGGCATAGAATGGTCGGGTCACACGCCAGGTCAGCAACAGCAGGTCAAATCCAATAAGGGGCATTCGGGAGAGAGGTCAGGCAAAGCAAGGGTCAGAATAGGAGAAAGCAGCAAGGTCAGGTACAATCCGGGTCAAAACTTACAAGGTACAGGTTCACAGGATACAGGATGCAGGGAAGACCAGAAGGCACTGAATGACAGCTCAGGGCAATTTAAATATCCCGCCCTGCGCTGCCATTGGTGGCCAGCGGGCGGCCGCGGCTTCTACTGCGCATGCGCGAACTCGAACGCCGCGGCCGGGCCGGACCTAGTGCCCGTTTCCCTGCACAGGGCGGTGCACTGTGCCTGCGCCGGGACCATCGCGGCGGGGATCGAGGAGATCCCTGACAGAAGCTGTCCTTTTAAAGTTCCACCATTTTACGCTAGTTCTCAAAAGACTATTGGAGGAGCTCAGATTTAAAGAAAGATTAGCTGAACTTAATTTATTCTTTCTTAAAAAGAGGCAATTAAGGCAGGATGTGATCACCATGTAGAAATACATAACTGGTGTTATGTAAACATGAACTTGGTGTTAATTATTCACTTTCAGGACATTACAGTGGACAAGAGGGCAGTCTTTGCATCTGGAGGAAAATAAATTTAACCTCCACATATGGAAAGGATTCTTCACAGTAAGAGCTGTTAAAATGTGGATAGAATCCCTCTAGAAGAGTCCTAGCAAGCTTGGTAGATTGTTTTAACCACCTCCCGCCCGCCATATAGTAATATGAAAAGCGCAAGGTGGTTCTCTCATTCTTGGAGGACATTATATGACGTCCTCCCATTCTCACTGCGCATGCGTGGCTCAGGGAGCACGCAGCGCGGCGATCGGCGGTATACTGTGTCCCTCGGACACAGCGGATCACCGATCACAGAAAGAGTCGAAGATGTCGGCTCCGTCATGTGATCAGCTGTGTCCAATCACAGCTGATCACATGTAAACAGGGAAATGCCGGTTATCGGCATTTCTCTCCTCTCAAGCTGTCACGCTGACAGCTCGAGAGGAGAGGAGAGCCGGTAATCGGCTTTCCACGGAGGGGACATGTACACTGATCATCAGGGCACTGATGATCAGTGTGCCATGATGATCAGTGTGGCCCCAGAAGTGCCACCTGTCAGTGTCCATCAGTGCCTTGTGCCAGTGCCCATCAGTGCCACATATCAGTGCACACCAGTGCACATCAATGCCACATATCAGTGCCCATCTGAGCTGCCTTTCAGTGTCACCCATCAGTGCCACCTATCAATGCCAATCAGTGCTGCCAATCAGTGCCAGTCAGTGCCGCCTATCAGTGCCAGTCAGTGCTGCCTATTAGTGCGCAACAGTGCCAGTCAATGCCGCCTAACAGTGCCAGTCAGTGCCGCCTATCAGTGCCAGTCAGTAACGCCTATCAGTGCCAGTCAGTGCCGCCTATAAGTGCTGCCTATCAGTGCCATGTATCAGTGCCATGTATCAGTGCTGCCTTTCAGTGCCAATCAGTGATGCCTGTCAATACACATCAGTGCCACCTACCAGTGCCTCCTCAACAGTGCCCATCAGTGCCACCTATCAGTGTCCATCAGTGCAGCCTATCAGTGCCCATCAGTGCACCCTCATTAGCGCTCATCAGTGAAGGAGAAAAATCACTTATTTACAACTTTTTATAACAAAAACTAAGAAAAAACATATTTTTTCAAAATTTTTAGTGGTTTTTGGTTTGTTTAAGAAAAAATAAAAAACCCAGGAGGTGATTAAATACCACCAAAAGAAAGCTCTGTCACAAAAAAATTATACAAATTTCATATGGGTACAGTGTTGTTTGACTGCGCAATTGTTATTCAAAGTGTGACAGCGCTGAAAGCTAGAAATTGGCCTAGGTAGGAAGGGGGTATAAGTGCCCTGTAGGCTAGTGGTTAAAGAACTGGATGCATTCCTAAATGCACAAAATGTAATCTGACACTTTTATAAGTAATGACACCAGGGATAGATGATCCAGTGAATATTCACTTACCTCCTGGGGGATCAGGAAGATTTATTTTCAACCGCTGAAACAAATTGGATCATGATTTATTGGGGATTTTTTTTATCTTCCTCTGGAAAAACTGTAGGAATAGGATAGTGTAAATTAAGGGTTTCTATTTTTTTTTTTCTATTGGTTGAGCTGGATGTCATTCTTCAGCATGATTAACTAACTATATAATTAAAAACTGGCTAGTCGACTCTCACATGCCACAGATTCCCATGAAAGCCAGTGAGGCTAGAGCCCTAAACAGATGAAATCAGGCAAAGCCCCAAGCCCAGATGTCCTGATCTTATCTTATTACTGTACAATATATATTTTTCTCAAAACATAGTTTACTAGAGTATATAACTCACTTCAAAACAGACACCTGTTGACATCCTACGTGCACACATCTCCTTGATAACTACCACCCTTTATCTCTCCTAAATATGGATCCCAACATATTCAAAGAATCCTAGCAAACAGACTTTTACCTCACATGCAATGGTACATACATGGAGACCAAGTGGGCTTTATGCCCAACCAAGACACTAAAGATAATACAGTCAGGGTACTTCCTGCTACTTCTGGCCAATGTGGAAAAAGGGTCCTTGACTAAGTAGACTGGCATTTTCTCAAAAATACAATCAAGCATATAGGTCTGGAGACCAATATACGCGAATGGCTTGAAGCCATTTACACCAACCCACTTGCAGTGCCTTCTGAAGAGTGGTCTGTGTTAGATCTATCTTCAGAGGGTATTTGACAAGCAGTGAGGAAGCATTATGTCACTTCCTTACTTCTTGATGAACCCTGTAAATGGTGCCCCACTGTTCTGCAACTGGGTGCCGTATGTGTGAATAAAGCCTTGAACAGTGGTTTATGCCAATGATCTCTTATTTTTCCAAACACAACAAGTATTTTTTATTTGCATGTAAATAATCCATCTCCATCTAAATCCTTTCACAATGCTGGTGTGGTACTCTGTGGGAAAGACATGCTGCATTGCACTGGATGGCACTGGTAGTTTTTGCACCACAGCACTGCTGTGCAAAGACCTAAAAAAAATGTACCCTTTGCAAACTTCCAATAAAGTACAAAAAAAAGGAAACAGTACTTTGAACAGTGCATTGTTCCACTTAAACTGCAGGGCAAAATTAAAGCAGTCCACGTGCTAAAAGACATTGTTTTAGCTTAGAGGCAGTGTGAATAGGCCCTTAAATGATAACCACATGTTACCTTTCCTTACTTTGGACTTACCACAAGACTTACCTTGGGTGACCATCACAACAATCGCAGTAGTAGTAGTAGGCAAAGCCTTTCATTCATTCAAGAGTAGTAAACAAAGCCTTTCATTCATTCAAAGAGATTGTTTTAGCTTAGAGGCAGTGTGAATAGGCCCTTAAATGATAACCACAAGTTACCTTTCCTTACTTTGGACTTACCACAAGACTTACCTTGGGTGACCATCACAACAATCACAGTAGTAGTAGTAAACAAAGCCTTTCATTCATGAAGGCCTTGTTTACTACTGTGATCACTGTGTAACATAATTAAGTTCATGAAGTGACCTGGAAGTACTTTTTTTCATTAACCTGAGATTTTATACACAGCTAAATAGCCATACAGTTCTCACACTATGTGAAGCCTTTGGATGTTCTTTTATTGGTAAATACTTGCAAGCCTGGAGTAACGGCTGGAAAAGCAGTTGGGTAGAAGGCTCATGTAGTACAAGGCTCAGGCAGAGGAAGATATAGACACCCCCCTCTGCCTCTCCCTCCACTGGCTCCCGATTGCCCAACGCATCAAATTTAAACTCCTTACCCTGACCTACAAAGCCGTTCACAACACTGCCCCTGACTACCTCACCAATCTGATCACCAGGTACCACCCTACCCGTACCCTTCGCTCCTCACAGGACCTCCTTCTATCCTGCTCCCTGGTCTCCTCCTCCCATGCACGACTGCAGGACTTCTCCAGGTCCTCCCCCATCCTCTGGAACTCACTGCCCCAATCCATCAGACTGTCGCCTTCTCTATTCACATTCAGGCGCTCCCTCAAAACCCATCTCTTCAGGGAAGCCTACCCCACCCTCACCTAACGGCCATCCTCCCTCAGTCCTCCTACCACTTCATCCCCCCCAGCCACTTCCTACTGTACCTTTACCCCCTCCCTCCTAGATTGTAAGCTCGTAAGAGTAGGGCCCTCTTACCCCTCGTACGCTGTCTGTCTTTGTTGTACTGTGCCATGTATTGTCCCCCCCTATTGTACAGCGCTGAGCAAACCCTTTGGCGCTATATAAACTCGTAGTAATAATAATAATAATAATATCTGGAGACCTGGCTGGATGAAGTGTATATATCTGTAAAGCCTTATATGACTCTTCTGCTCAGAGAGCTATATATGTCTGGTAAGCATTTCTGAGTGCATTTGTATGGTATTTGAAGCACTGGAGTAGTGTTTAAAGAAGACTGTATTCATGTATTGAGCACCTGTTTTTATTCAAAGACTTTATATGGATATTTCTATATTCTTCATTTTTTTTTAATTTATGAATTATATTTTGGTGTATTACAGCGCACTGGTTGTATGCAGAAATATTCTATTAATTAACAAAAAATTTGACATTTTAAAAAAAAACTTAATATACCTTTCAGAAAATACCTTGTGGTGTTTGTTTTCCATAATGTGGTATGATATGGGGGATGCTTAGCTCAGCGGTTGATGCTTTTTTAAGTGAGTTTAGGCCAGACAGGAACTAAAATTAAGGGCCTGGTAGCCCACTTTTAATAAACAGTAACTGAAACGTCCATTTAATACAAGGTTTCCCACACAGGGGGTTTCAAATTCACTAAAAATAATACATAGTGAAAATGTCAAGCCACTTGGCTCTCCAGTTAGCACTGCTTGGCTTGGTCTCCCAGACCATTGACTATTCAGGCTCACTCAGCCTAGGTGACAGCTCCTTGATGTTCAGGCCCCACGTGGCCTCTTGAAAGAGTTTTCCCTGTACCTTAGCATGCTTCCTCCAGAGACTCACGGATTCCCTCCAGCCCCTTGGACTCACTGGCCTCTGCAGCTTCCTCAGCCTCCCAGACCCTCTCTTGGTCTATTCAGGCTCACTCAGCCTAGGTGACAGCTCCTTGATGTTCAGGCCCCACGTGGCCTCTTGAAAGAGTTTTCCCTGTACCTTAGCATGCTTCCTCCAGAGACTCACGGATTCCCTCCAGCCCCTTGGACTCACTGGCCTCTGCAGCTTCCTCAGCCTCCCAGACCCTCTCTTGGTCTCCCAGACACTTGTAGCTGGCCAGAATTTCCCAGTACTTGGACCCAAAATCCCCCTCACCGGGGTTGTAGTCTCCACCAGGTGCTTCCAGCTCTCCTGACAGGGCTCTGCTTTCAGACTTTCAGCAATAGCAACTCCTATTCCATCTCCACCACTAACTGCTCTCAAAAGCCCATCGTTATAAGGGCTGTGTGCACCTGGGCACACACCCTTTTGGTTGTTCACAACACCTGGATACCGGGTTGGAGATTACATTCCGCCCAAGACTCTTAGGAATCTTCAAACTACAGAGCCCCATCTGGCAATAACCAGATCCAGAGAAAACTGCACAAGCAGTTTGCTCCACTCCAAATCTATGCTCTGTAGTAGTGCACTAAGCAGACATGCAAACTCTGTGTCTTTTTTCCAGCCATTTTCATAGTGACAGAGCCTCTCACTGTCACAGTGGTCAATTTGTGGGTGTTCCTCCTGTCATTAAAGAAATATAATAGGAAGTCAGAAAATTAAACATGTAATTTATGCCTAAGTTGTTCCTTGGATTTTGCGTTCCTCTACGTATCTAGACTGTGAAAAAGTCCCAAACATGTGTCAGAGACCTCGTACAGCAGGTGCTCAATTCTGTGCAGCAGGTGCTCATGCTTATGTACATTCTTATGCGCATGCGCAAAATTGTGCGCATAGAAGCCTAAAAGATGAGCAAGGACTAGAATGCGCACACAGCGAGCATTGGCACATATGTGCTAGCATGTATTTGCACACGTAGGCATGAGCACGAATCCACGGATTGTGGCACCCAACAGCCTATTTAAACTAAGAGTCTTCCTGATTTCAGTGCTGGATTGTCTTCAGCTCTAGTTCCTGTGTTCCCTGGTTCTTGAAAGTCTGCTAAACTTGGTTCCTTACCCGGCTCCGTCTGACACCTCTCTTGGATCACCCTACGTGTTACATATGCTGTAGCTTGTGTTACCAACCTCGGCTTGGATCCCTGACTACGCCTCTGCCTGCTGACTTGTACCTCGCTGCCAGCACATTACCAACTTCTGCCCATTTCTTACCTTGAACTTTATCCTGATTCTGCACCTGTCTGCCTGGCTGATGCTGAAAAAGGCTTGTAACCAGCCTCCATACTACCACTGGAAGGTCTCCTGTGCTGCCAAGCTTCAGTCCACTACAGCTTCCTGGCACCTGCACTCTTCCACTGACCTAGCAGTCCCTGTCTCCACTACCAGGGCTGCTTGGTTCGGGAATTGCACAAGAGGCCACCCTCATCATTTCATGCAGTCAGGTACATAAAAACATGTGGTATCCCCGTACCCGTGAGGCATAGAAAAATGTGTTTTGAGGTGTAATTTTAAGTAAGCCTATGCTGTGTATGAGAAATAAATTGTTAAAATGACAACTTTGTGAAAAAAACAAACATTTTATTTAATTTCTACAAAAACCTAAGAAAAACATACTACGCCTATTACTAAATACCTAAGACTGTCTACTTTCCAAAAAGAGGTCAATTGGAAAGTAGTCATACTATTTCTAACATTTTGGGGCCTCAAGAAATGAGACAGGCAGTCAGTACATCAGGGTTGATCAATTTTTAATTTCAATAATTTTTATTAGAATCTGTTACAATACACATGGAAGATGCATAATCCAATTTGTGTCACAGCTTGACTGACAGTGTAATCCATAACATATAGCATAATAAAGAGTGGTGTACACAGCACCAACAATAATATCAGCACTTCAAGTGTATACTTCAAGATCGAGTGTTATAGTATCAAATACAGATTATACAGATAAATCAAGATGGAAAAAAGGCGATGAAAAACATAGATCAAGAAAGAAAACCAGAACATTTCGGCAGAGAGTCAACAGTGACTGAATATCATCAGTCGACAAGAACATAACTTTTTAGGGTGAGTAGGTATACTATCAATTACAATTGAGATTTACCATAAACAGTAATTGCAACTAAGGATTATACAAGAAATGAAAATCCCTTGACTTCCTATGTGTAAATAAAAAGGCTCCTTTATTGGATATTAACCCTTTGAGACTTCAGAAATATTTGGAGCTAATACTTGTTTCCATTGTAATGTTTAATCTTGCTGCAAATAAAATGTAAAAAACTATGGTTCTGCATTGTTTTGGGAAATTATTTATGGAAAGATCTAATAAAGCAAGCTGTGGTTCAGGTTTAGTGATTATGCCTGAGACTTTGGAAATTAGTGAGAACACTGAGTTCCAGAAACTAGTTAAGCATTTACACTCCCATAAAACGTACATGATATTGCTTACCTGACCACAGTTACACCTATAGGGTGAGTTTGTCTCAAGCATTTTAGATAAATATATGTGGAGTCATATATCATCTACTGTATGTATGATTTTTTGGAAATTTTGCAATGAGTAGCACACCCTGAGACCTTATATAAATATGTTATGGCTATTTGTCAGTCATGATTTTAGTAGCATTTAGTTCCTTAGAGGGTCCCTCATGACCAGACATAGAAAATAGTAAATAGAGTCATACAGGTAGAACCATAAGAGACATCTCATACAACATGTCATCCCATGGAAAGTTCCCAGATTTGTGAATGTGTCTTAGTGGAAGGAGTTGGAGAAGAGGCTTGATCATCTGATGGTAAGAAACCCCAACTATATAGATTTCATGAGAGACTCCTTCCTCAGTAACAAGTAATTAGTAGGATATCCCCACTTGTAGGTCACCCCATGGTTGCAGAGAATTTATTTGATGGAGATCAGCTGTTTTCTGGCTAGGATGGTGTACTGAAATAGCTCAGCAAAAAACATGGATGTGTGCGTATGCATCTGGAAGAGGATTGGCTTTTCTAGTAACTTGCATTGGTTGTTCCTTTACATGGTAGATGTGAATTCTTGCTATGACATCAAGCAGAATTTTGTCGGATAAGTAAGAGGGCTTGGGAAGCCTGTGTGCCTATCAACCACTAATTCATTTTCAGGAACAGAAGGAAGTGGAAATGAACTGCTGCACATATCATCTGAGATCACTATGTGGCATTGTTTCAGCAACTCCCCTAAGCTTAAAGCGCTTTCCAGTCAATATTAAAAAACATAAAAGTCAGTAACAGTGTCCTCACACTAGCCAGGTTCACCGGCCATCCTGTATCCCTGGCACTGGCATCTTCAGTGTGGGCACCTGACTGTGACAGCTTGTGGCTTCACATTCGGGTGCCCACTGTGCATGCACGGGTAGCACTGCGCTTTGTGAATGTAAATCTTAGATACCAACACTGGGGAATCTTTTCAGAATCACATGTCATATTGTAACACACGTCTCCTTGGGTAACATTTAACGTTTTTATGCTAGTCATATTTTCCCAGCGTTTAAATGAACCTGGACAATTACTCATACAATTAAATAAAGGGTACATCATCCATTCTTACATCAGTATCATTAGCCATTACTCTGAAAATGTCCATCAACATGGGAGTTGAGTGGGAATGGCTAAAAGACATGTAGTTAAGAGACCAGTAGGATTAAGCATATCTGACAGACAAAAATTGGAAACATTCATCACTCTCCTTGCCATATAAACCCAGACATTTTCCGGTTGTTTTAACAGTTCACGTGGATGTCTGTGTTGGGACATATTGAATTTTATGCCTTGCCACCTTGTGTCCTTCATCACCCAAATAAGCTAACGGAATGCCATTGAGTATACCGCTGGAGAATCGACATTTTACCATAAGCATATGACACCAGGTTAGTTGCCAATGGTAAAGGCAAAAAGTAGTTGTCTCTCTTCGTCAACTGGGACAGAAAAAAATGTATTACTTAAATGAAGGACGGTGTAATATGGCGTTGTGCAGGGAATAGAGGTCACCAAAGACGATACATCTGGGACAATTGGGGCCACTGGTACTACAAGAGCATTAACTGCCCTTAAATCTTGAACAAATCTGTATGAATGATTGGACTTTTTACAGGATTGAGTGGGGTATTATAAGGTGATATCACAGGGATTAAAATTCCCTCTTTTAAAAATATTTCAACCATGGGTTGGATGCCTTCCAACTTTTCCTTGGCCAAAGGGTATTGCTTTTGGAAAACTGAGTGTGTGTTGGGCTTCAGGTTGGCTTTATATGGTGTACAAGGTATAAATCCTACATCCAACGTATCCCTTGCACACACTTTGGGATCTACCTCCTCCAATTCTTCTCTAGCAAGAAAACAATATGGGGATTCCATGTGAACACCTCCTTCAGGGCTTACTGTAATGACACTTTCAAACTTTCCCAATAAATCTCTGCCTAACAAATTTTTGGACTATTTGGAATGACCTTAAAAGAACGATTTACAATGTGATCTCGCCCACAGGGATTGCTCAACTCTAATGGTGGAGTTTCCCAAGTTTTGGTTAAAACCCCAGTTATTCCCATAGAAGGTTCACACTCCAGTACAGCACCCTTGTAACACGCTGACCTTAAACATGAATGGGTAGCTCCCGTATCAGTTAAAAAAGATAACATCACACCTCCTACCAAAAGAGATATAGAGGGTTGTTCAGCGTATTCAGAAGAGAGCTGGGAAGCATGAGGGGAACACATTCCGGGCAGCCTTATTGTTGATTTTGCCATTGGAGGGGATATTTCATGGCAGGCTGTGCAGTGGGAATAAAATGAGGTGCGTGGGGTGGGGTCTGATCCCTCGGTCTGGCATTTCTAGGATCACAATGCTGTAATCCTTGGAAATTAACCTTTGTACTTGCTTTAGGAAAATCAAAACAGCCCGCTGAATCTTTCTCCATTACTCAAATGTTTTAACATCCGTGTTTGTCCACTCCAAAACTAATTGTTTGATCAGTACTGAAATTTCTGGTTTTAACCCCTTCATAACTGCCTGTATATATATAATTCCTAATTCCCTTGTTGTCAAATATAATCCTGCCTCTTCTTTCCAGACCTTCTTAAATCTTTTTTACAAGCAACTGATTGTTTATCTTTCCTTAACCTTTGCATTTCTTCAGTTAACTCCTTCCACATCTGTTCCTGTCCCACGACGGTTCCTTCACTCGTAATCTGCAGCCGGTTCATGAAAATAAGAAATAGTAGGTACATTGTCCCAAATCCAACCTGATTCCATATCATATCCCAAAATTCCATCGATGATTATCCTCATGTCCTGTTGTGAACATTGTTGGCCATTTGAGGATTCACACCTATGACCACGAGTATCACCTGCATGTGTTTGGTGACCATTTGGAGCACTATTTGATGTGTTTGTGGACTTTATTTATTGTCTTATTTATATGTGGGGGATTTTGATGTTGATTGTTGATTTTATAGTGTGGTTCACAGTTCACATTTTTGTATTTCATCCCTGAGTAGGGATGCACACATTTGCACTTTATATAGATTGATCCCTCAGATGAGGAATAGAGGGGGATCTTAATATATTAGTATATGTATACATATAACTATTGCTTGCCATTTATGTTTTACTCGTGTTCATCACATGTTTATATTGTTTTTCACTGTGTGAAGGAATGTACGCATAGCGCTGCACTACTTTATATTTTATTTTGCACTGAATTCAGTGTTTGCTTCACATTTGGATTTCTTTGTTTTATTTTTTCAATTTGTGATGACACATAAGAGTTTGATATATGTGCATTGCACTATTGTATTGCACATACATTTTGTTTTATCCTAGTGCTGCACTATTGTTTTATGATATTTATTATACTCTTTTTGCCAAGATGCAATGAGAGCGTTAGAGCATTCAGATTTTATCTCGAATAAACAAGTGTAATTTTTCAGAGACCAAAGATATTCGTAGCAGAGTTTTTGAAGCCTTTTTTGTATAGTGAGAGGGAGCAGACAGGCTTCATGTACAGTGCCTTGAAAAAGTATTCATACCCCTTGAAATTTTCCACATTTTTTCATGTTACATCCAAAAATGTAAATGTATTTTATTGGGATTATATGTGATAGACCAACATGAACTGACACATAATTGTGAAGTGGAAGGAAAATGATAAATGGTTTTCAATATTTTTACAAATAAATATCTAAAAAGTGTGGTGTGCATTTGTATTCAGCCCCCCGGAGTCAATACTTTGTAGAACCACCTTTCGCTGCAATTACAGCTGGAAGTCTTTTTGGGGATGTCTCTACCAGCTTTGCACATCTAGAGAGTGAAATTTTTGCCCATTCTTTGCAAAATAGCTCAAGCTCTGTCAGATTGGATGGAGAGCGTCTGTGAACAGCAACTTTCAAGTTTTGCCACATATTCTCAATTGGATTTAGGTCTGGACTTTGACTGGGCCATTCTAACACATGAATATGCTTTTATCTAAACCATTTCATTGTAGTTCTGGCTGTATGTTTAGGGTCATTGTCCTGCTGAAAGGTGAACCTCCACCCCAGTCTCAAGTCTTTTGCAGACTCTAACAGGTTTTCTTCTAAGATTGCCCTGTATTTGGCTCCATTTATCTTCCCATCAACTCGGACCAGCTTCCCTGTCCTTGCTGAAGAAAAACATCCCCACAACATGACGCTGCCACCACCATGTTTCACAGTGGGGATGGTGTGTTCGGGGTGCTGTTCAGGGTGATGTGCAGTGTTAGATTTCCATCCACACATAGTGTTTTGCTTTTAGGCCAAAAAGTTAAATTTTGGTCTCATCTGACCAGAGCACCTTCTTCCATATGTTTGCTGTGTCCCCCACATGGCTTCTCGCAAACTGCAAACAGGACTTCTTATGGCTTTCTTTCAACAATGGCTTTCTTCTTGCCACTCTTCCATAAAGGCCAGATTTGTGGAGTGCACAACTAATAGTCCTGTGGACAGATATTCTCCCACCTAAGCTGTGGATCTCTGCAGCTCCTCTAGAGTTACCATGCTGTTTGTTCACTAATGTTCTCTAACAGAACAGCTGTATTTATACTGAGATTAAATTACACACAGATGGACTCTCTTTACTAATTAAGTGACTTCTGAAGGCAATTGGTTCCACTAGATTTTAGTTAGAGGTATCAGAGTAAAGAGCGCTGAATACAAATGCACTCCACACTTTTCAGATATTTATTTGTAAAAAATTTTGAAAACCATTCATCAGTTTCCTTCCACTTCACAATTATGTGCCATTTTGTGTTGGTCTATCACATAAAATCCCAATAAAATATTTACGTTTTTGGTTGTAACATGACAAAATATGGAACATTTCAAGGGATATGAATACTTTTTCAAGGCACTGTATCAAAAAAATGGATTTTTGTCTATTTTCTATAACTGAAGGCTGAAAAGCTTTACAGATTAGAAGTACACTTTACAAGCCTTCACTGAACTGGTTTTATTTTTGAGAGAGAGAGAAAGCAGACTGCATCTGGAAATAGAAAATCAGTGTCTCTATTTGGAGACTGAAGAGAGAAACATTTAAAGATTTGCACCACAGCTCTTATATCTTTTCAGACAGGTTTCAGAGTGATTAAGAGAGCATATTGCACTGCATTAAAAGTACCTTGAAATGTTATAATGTAGCACCACAGCTTTAAAGGATAAGTTCACCTTTTAGACAAAAATAATAAATGCACATTTTTGTGCACGTAAAAAAAATGTGCATTTATTATTTTTGTCTACAGGAGCCTGAAAAGCATTGCAACAGCGAACACTATACCACTGATGCCATACAGGTCTCCTGCAAACTTGTCAGAATATCTGCTTGCCTTACGGGATGTACAAGCAAGCAGATATTCTGATAGGAAGCTTCAATTAACTTGCCGCATAACGCAGAGCCCCGTACGGCTGCTCTGTTTTCAGATTTGATTTTGTCAGAGGGAGGGGGGCAGCGGGCGGCAGTTGCAGCTATGGGAACATGTTACATGTTCCACCTTAAAATGGGAGGAACATGTAACATGTTCCCAAAGGTGAACTTATCCTTTAAGCCTGTATGGACAGGCCACAATTTCTAAGAGACTGAGCAGGTATATTGCATCTGTAAATAAAAAAAATTGCCTCCTGTTTTGGAGAGGGAAGATGAAGAAAAAGAACATATAATTAAAGGCAAAACTTTTTTTTTTAGTTTTGGATAGAGTGGAGAAGATTAGAGCGTTTGTCAGTTTATATTGCTGACTGTAAACCCATTAAGTAAATTCACCCTCTCTATTTGTCCTGTTTACCGTTATCATTGAATGTGAAAGTAAAAGAAAATCCCAAACATTGGGTTGTCCCCTGAAAAATAGCAGAGGGAAAATCTTCCAATGGGGACACTAGTTCTGGTGTCCTGGAGGTCCCAAAGTAATTCCCTTAATTTGTAGGGATTTCCTCTCATTTTCTGTTTGGCTATGGGACAGGAGGTGAATGGAAATCTCTGCAATGGCAAAAAAAAAATCTAACGGGTTATAACCCTTTCTTGCTCTATCCAAAATGAAAAAAAAAAGTTTTGGCTATTTCTCTACTTTAATATTATATTGCTTTGCTGCACAGAATCATATTTTCAATAGGGGACAATTTCAGAAGCAGTGATCAGGCATATTTTTACAAGTTAAAAACAATCACACTTTAATTTTCAGAGAACTGTATACAAATTTCAAAGATCTGATGCACAAAAATCATATTTTGGTTCTAAAATATTAAATTAGGCTGTTATTTTTCTGATACTAACTCTAAAAATTATACAGATTTGGTGAAGATTCTAATTCTTTTTTATAGGAGTTAATTCAAAATGAAAAGAGTAGGCAGACATCATATTCAATTACAAAAAAGATTGTATTCTTCTTATGATAAATATAAAAAATATTGTCCAAATTATCAGCACAGATTTTAGAAATGTTTTTCAATGAAGCTAACTTCAGAGATACCGAGTGAGGCAGGAGGTTTCTGTTTAAAGAATCACTGTTAGTCCGTGTTACTTTAAAGTGGTATTAAAGGTTTGGCTTTTACAAAAAAAAAATAAACGTCATACTTACCTGCTCTGTGTAGTGATGTGATTTTGCACAGAGAAGCCCTGATCCTCCTCTTCTCGGGTCCCCGGCTGATACTCCTGGCTCCATCCCCTTGACCAGTGCCCCAAATAGCAAGCTGCTTGCTATGGGGGCACTGTTGCATGCTCACTCTTGAGCCTAACTCTATTAGTTTATAAGACACATAGAGCCACTTCTCAGCCTTGCCCCCTACTTTCTCTTCATTGGCTCAGTGGCTGTGATTGACAGCAGTGGGAGCCAATGAGGAGAGAGAGCCTTGGACAGCCGAGGCTCTCATGCACATTGCTGGATCAAGAGGGGTAACAGGTGAGTACTGGGGGGACTATGGGGGAGCAGAACATACTGTGGAAGGTTTTTTACCTTTATGCATAGAAATAAGGGACATTTTTTAAATAAGGGACATTTATGAAAGATGTGATGTGCGGATTTCTCAACATTCATGCAAGTTTAATAAATAATTCCTGTAATGTTTGTAATATGTCTGCAATAGTTTTCTTGTTTCCTTCTTTTCACAACCCCTAACATTTGATCCTAAGAGAAAAATAGCTTAAACATTTGATTATGAGAGTTTATAGGTTAAAAAAATTATACCAGTGCGGGACATAATATGGAGACCATAACTGGTTAATGACATCACCAGGTGACCCCTCCCCCTTGTTTATTTTTCTCAGAGATGTCATTCAACAAAATGGAAGTGACAGCATTATATGTCTCTTGGTGTTCATCGAGTTTTTTTCTTTTAGCAGGTCAACTGCCATTGTTCATCATGATTGACGGGGACCTGCATCGCTGGACAATGTGACTGACAATGGTTGTGCATTTTTAAAAGGGGCTTCCAGACTCCGATAAGCCCTTTGCCCACAAACCTCCACAACCCTCAGGCCTGGGATGTGGGTAAGAGACCCTTGACCTCATCAACATGGAAACAAGATGCTTTGCCAGGGGGACCCCCCTGGCAAGATACCCCCGATATTAAGGGCTTATGGCTTGGTATGGTTCAAAAAGGGGGCTACATGTTTTCACCCCCCTTACCTTTGCACCCAGGCTGCATGCTCAGATAAGGGTCTGATAGGGAGTTTGGGAGGGATCCCACACTTTTTTGATTTTGTTTTTTGTGTGAGGTTCCCCCTGAAAATCCGCACCAGACATAAAGGGCTTATGTAGATTTTGGGGATGACATCATGCTGTTTGTCTACATTTTCTTGTCAGTCAAGAATCCCTGGCTGACAGCTGAAAGTGCTGGTTGGAGGTGAGTCACACCAGTGGATGTCGGCTGCCTAACAACCAGAATAAAGCTGTCACATTTAGAAGTGGTAATAATATCCTTGCCAAATGGTTTGATTCACTCTGCAGCTGGAAGTTTGTTTGTTTGAAACACCCATTCGTTCAGTTGCTCACGCAGGAATTTCCATAGACCACACACAGTACAGAAGACTCCCTCATATTATGTCCCTTGCTGATTGAATGTTCTTAGCCTATTAACTCTCATGGTCAAATGTTCTTAAAGCTATTTTTCACTTAGGATTGAATGTTAGGGGTTGGTAAAGCAGAACTTCAGTGTATTTTTATTATTGACAAATACAAAGAAAACTTGTGAACTACTATGCTAAAATACTTAGTGCAAAATATGTGATTCAATTAGCAGATCGCTTGCACCAAACACATACTCATACAAGTGTGCTAGTGGTAAGAAAATATCGAAAATGTGCCACTCAAAATTGCAGCAAACTAAAACATTAGTGCAAAAATTAAATTAATCCAACAGAATATAAGAAAATGTTTGTATTAACTCCTTGGTTATCTTCAATCACTTTAGTGCAATATATCAAGTGCTCCTATGTCCCCCTTTGGTGTCTGTAATTATTCAGCACTTGTGCACCCCCACCAGTTGTGCGCTCACCTTAGATATATGACCAGATCGTTAAGTGAGGTCATATAAAGCTTGTGTCCCTTTAATGGGTCAAGTATGGATCGGATTGGTATCCAACAGATCTGGATCCCCTTCACTCCTCTAGTTGCTCTCCTGAATCTGTCCTGTACAGGTACTGCAAGAAGCCTACACCAGGACAGATTCAGGAGAGCAACTAGAGGAATGAACGGGATCCAGATCTGTTGGATACCAATCCCATCCATACTTGACCCATTAAAGGGACACAAGCTTTATATGACAAACGACATATTTTTATAGATCAAAATGACCTTCAAAACACAAACTGAGCTATAATAATGTGAAAGTGAATAAAACAAATAACCTGCTGCCACATTAAACTAAATAAAATAAAATATATAAATCATATTCTGTGAATAAAAAATATTAGTGCGACGCTCTGTAAATCATAATATAATAAACACATAAAAAGTCCAAAAATTCCAGTCCTTTTATGACCACCACGTGAAATTCTTTCATTATCATATTTCCAAAATCACCACGTGAATATTCAAGAAAAATCTTCAGTTGTGCCGTGCTCCCCTTTTAGGTGTGCACTCACCAGAAATAATTGCCTTCCATTCTCATGGTTGGCATTTGCGCATTTGTGTATATAATTCTCCAAGGGAAAGATATTTTCTCAGGACACAACACGAGTTCTTCCAAAGATGGCCCAAATTCTCCAATATAATAGTACCTCTGATGGATACTTCCCACAAACATCACATAAAAAATAAAAAGTAGAGACCCGACATGGTGCAGTATCACTTAAAACCATTTATTCTCTGTCCGAGAATGTTACTTACAAGACATATGAATAAGTCAAGCCTAAAGATATGAATATGTCGGTAATATCAGAGAGGGAAGACCGCACAATGCTCTCACCACTGTCGGTCCTCGCTCTTGAACAATCCCATGTCACTTCCGGTTCCAATGTTCGTCACATCCGGTTGCCGCTTAATCAAATCTTTGACACGTTTTGTCATTTATAATGTGCGTATGATTACTTCAATGGACATGATCATTGGTTAAAACGATCCGTCACTGCTAGTTGCCATCAACGCCCTGAAACTGGCAGAAGTCTGTTGCTTCTGGCTTACCAACAATGGGCAAAAGATGTATATATATAAATCAAGTTGAATAATGAATGTAGATGTATATTTCAACATCATTGGGTTTCTATAACATTGTTGACATACATATTAATTTATTTCATAACTATAATTAAACAACAAAAAAACTGAAAATAAAAATAAACTAATAAATTGTAATATTAATTAATTAAAAATTATATAATTATATATTAATACCATATAAACTAATTTAATTATATAAAATAAATAAATAAAAACATTTAATAAAATCCTGTAAATGATATATATCATATATGGATTAACCTCCCTAGTGGTCTGATTATGTCCATATTTCTGTGCCTAAAGCGGTAAATTTTTTTGCATGGAAATATGTATTTTTTTTATTGTAGGCCTGTAATTTTTAGGAATAACTCACTGAAATCTGTCCGAACAAGAGGCTATTAAACATCCCGGGTATGTTAAAATTTGAAACACGAAAAATATCATAAATTATAATTTAATAAATTATCATAAAAAATAATAATATAATAATAATAAATTGAATTCAATAATATAATCAAACCATAAACACTGAACTTTAAAATATAGCGCCAAGTTCGCACATCGCTGAGCAAAGTCGCAAAATTGTTTTCAGTGTCTGATGACGAATTTCCCCACGAATCATTATCACTCAATTCTGCAAGTAGTTCTAATTTACTATCGCTGTTCTCTAGCTGGTCTAAAACTGATTTTGACCTTAAGGGACGCTTTTTGGATGCTATGGACTTTTCTCAGTTTCCAGGCAGAAAGAACAGTAAAAATGCAGGCAGGGCACAGGACAAAGCACTAGGGACAAAATGTATGTGAAATGGTTTGATACAGTAATGTTTTACTATGTTATTTTAGTGAATTTAGTAAATGTCACTTTATGTCATTTTCAAATTTCCCGCCGCTCCGTCCCTCCGTCCCTCCGTCGCAGAAGACAGATGGCGGCATCGGCCGGAGGACATTACAGGGGACACTGCAGGAGGGACATCGCTGGAGCGCAGGACAAGGTAAGAGAAGAACAGATCCCGGAGCAGCGCCGCATGGTAAGCCCGAGTGTAGCTCGGGGTTACCGCTTGTGGTACTGAAACTTTACACCGAGCTACACTAGGAATACCGCCAGGGAGCTTAAGACTACAATCTAAAGTATTCATTGACACCTATTTGAAAAGAATTATTATATTTAATCTTTTGAAATATTACATTAATCCCTTATAAGAATTTTATATTATCAAATGACATTACATATCAGGCATCACTAATAAAGCAATTTATATCTAGTTCAACATTCAAACCCCCTGGTGTTAACGATTTTAGAAGAAAAATACATTTCGTTTCTCTTTGTGATAAGTCTCTAACTCTATTTGATCCTCACCATTTTGGAGGAATCCAATCTATTCCCCAAAAAAGTACCAACGTATCGGAGCATTTTGCTAAGTACCATCATAAAGACCCTTCCACATTAAAATTTTGGGGAATAGATTGGATTTTATTAAATGTTTTTTTATTTATTTTTTACTGAACCAGGGTCCGGACTGAACCTGCAGCTCATCCCTAGTAGCCACCCCCTTACCCCCTCATCTCTTAATACTTCCTATTAGTACATCTCTTATAGAAATACAGATTTCATAAACCAGTCAGTAAGAATGTGTGTATTTAGTATTGGCATGTAGAAAACTCTGTTTATATATATGGTCAAATAATTGTAATTGTAATCAAAAGAATTTGCCAAAGATCTTACAGGATTCATACATTTCTGCTCTATTTATTAGGTAAGCAGCTGCATAAATGAAGCAAGTAAGTGGTCTCCCCTCAAAGATTTAGAAAGCCAAGCATGCCAGACTTGCACGATGTAAGGAGCAGCATGCAGCCTCTTTGCTATGCAATTACCAGCCAACAGGCTCTTCATCAATTCAACAGTACTTTGACCTTCCAAAGCCCCATGACCTATGTTGAGGGTTGCCAGATTCCTTATCAACTTTAGTGCATAAGGGAGGGTGTCCAAAATGGCAAAGGGGCTTAAGTCCCATCTATTTGCCTCCCATGAGGAACAAGTAGGTGAACACCCCTTCCCAGTAAACTTTTTTTTCGGGGTCCCTCAGACCCATAACTATTTCACCAATGCATGTGGATAAGTAACAATTTTTTGTATTATTTTTAAAGTAATATTTACCACCAGGTTACAGTAATGTCTGAATGTGTCCTAAGTCTAAATATAGGCAATATGTCACAGGGATCTTCATCCCCAGAGTGCACTTGAAACTATGCAAACTGCAGAGAACCCAAAATTGCTCAGCTATGAGTTGAGTGAGTTGTGTGAGTGAGAAGAAGAATTATGTTGCTCATCCCTCTCACCTGCTAATGCTGGATTAGGAACTACAGGACATTTTTGATCATTGCTGGAACCTGTTGTAGCGCCCTCCTAGATAGGTGTTGGTTTAGATAGATAGATTTAGTTTATGCTTTGATAGGTAAATTTAGTTGTCACACTGTAATCAGTGTGGTTACAGTATAATTGTTGTTAGGCAAAAGCATCATTTTCCCACTGTAATCAGTGTTGCTGTGTTCTGCTAGTTAGGTCTGCTCAGTTTGCCCAGCTGCAGCCAGCCTGATAGCTCCCTCTGCATTCAGAAAGCTTGAGAAGTTTCTGGATAACGGGTGTGGAGCTATGCAGATTGCAGCATGAATACTGAAACAGCCCCAGCCTGTCAAAGAGAGACTGCCTCTGATGGCATGCTGTGTAACCCCTTTCTTATCAACACCCTCTTCTGGACACTTTGCCCATCATCATTAGGCACCAGTGCTTTGGGAAGTTGGCCCCAATTTTTGAGGGAAAACCCTGTCAATGTTACCCCCAGTTCTGAAGGGCAGGTAGACTAATATTTACATAGCAAGGGGGCTTCACACTTGCGACTCTCTTGCTCTGGGTCCACCAATCTGTATAACTGGCAGATTAACTCTGGTAGGGGGGGAGGTGCACGCAGTTTTTATAAATGACTCCTTTGAAGTGCTAAAGCTGTATTTTAAAATGTTCAATATTCACAGCTGCAAAGCAAAAAGCATGTTACAATACTGTACACATTCACTCACTCCAAACCAGGGAATATTTGAATATTGTGCAAGGTGAAAAATGGATGAATGATAGAGGAATTTCAAAATGAATTTAAATTCACTGAGTGATAAGTAATTATTGATGAGCCAAACTGCCCTAGGTTCAGTTTGGCAGGGATTTCAATGCCAAACCCAAACCCCATTGACAACAATGGGTTCATAATCTGTAAAATTAAAAATAGCATGGGAGGAGGGGAGCACTGCCCTGTACCTATACAAAAAATATTTTTAAATCATTTCATGGGACCAGAAGGAATGGTTTTTAGCACTGACATTTCCAAAGGACAAAATAGTTTTAAATTGTTGGCAAATGAGTTCTTCTTCTTGCTCCTAATAAAAGAAAAAAGGCAGACAGACTAGAAAGTACCCCCCCCCAAAAAAAAAAAATACATATCAGACCCCTAAGGATCTGGTATATATTGCAAGGGAACGTTGGAGTGGTCTGTGTGCCGTTTTTGTTTTTTAAAGAAGCCGGGCCATGTAATTTTCTTTGCCAACAATATAAACTGTAATTTAAACTCTATTTTTTTTTCTTTGCAAATATAATTTTTTTTTAACTCATCTATGAAAAAAATGTGCATAGATCCCCCCTCCCCCAAAAATAAGGCATACCAGACCATAATGAAAAAAAGCATTGGACTCCATGCAAAACAAAATGCATGAAGTCCCCGTAAAAATCCATACCAAACCCTTAACCCAAGGGTCATATGCCCTCAACATGGGGGTGCCAAAAGGAGACCCATTCCCTGGTAAAGTGATTTCTCCTCAAGTTGGTGAGGAGAAGGGGCTCATCCTTATAGCTTAATGGTTGTGGGGGTCTGTGAGCGGAGGGCTTATTGGAATCTTGAAGCCCTGATTAATAATAAGGGAGCTCCAGATACCATACCCCTACAAAAATGAATATGGGTTACATGAAAAAACAAAAAAAAGGTGTAACCTAGAAATAAAGTTACCCAAATGTTTGACAAGTGCTTTATTCAAAAACAAAATTCAAGTCCCTAAATATATCATCAATCATGATGCTTGCCCCTGCTGCTTTGCTAAAAAAAATTTTTCGATCCACTGTACGTGACTAATTCCTACTAGTAACACTAGCCAAATGACAGCACCCCAACCTGTCAATAGCTTTATAAAGGAAGGGATGGTGATAGTGGTGAAATCATTACCCAAATATGGCCATGTGGCCACATTTAGTCAATAACCTAAGGCTCCTTTACCTGCACATTTGATTATTTGGTCAGGATTTCCCAGACATGAAAGAGAATGGGCCGGGTGATGTTAGCATTTGGTAGATACATAGGGGCTGCAAGCATCATCTGCTTCCTTAGCAACCTTTGATAACCAGAAGCTGTCATGCTTGTCCAAGCCAAACACCTTAACGTTCAGGCCAAACACTAAGCTCATCCCTATATGTAAGCTGATTAGTTCAGAAAAGCAGTTCTCCCATTGAAGACAAGATGTGGGAGAATCTTGCTTGATGCAATATTGAATGGGTGAATGTTTGATGAATCTTGTTTGAAAATTGCTGAAAACCACAATGACAATTAAGTTATCTATGTATAATATATATTCCATTATTATGCAGTAAAAGGGAAATTGCAGAGCTTAGAACAAACCAACTGGATTACAGCAGTAGCAGCTGCAATCTCCAAACACTGATACCCCCAAATTAGTATAGTGTACAATGTGACTAAAAGAAACAACATCAAGCGTCATTCTTGACCTCACTGCAACAGTATAAAGTGCCTTCAACTGAAGACACGTTATACTGTTGCAGTGAGCACACAAATATCTCGTGATGCTGTTTCTTTATTTTCAGACATCAGCAATATCCTTCACTAAAAAAAATCAACAGCTATCCAGATTTAACCCTGAAAACTGGTAGTGGGGTACTCTAAATAGAATCCGGCATACAGCTTGAGCTATGACAGGCATGCAGTCAGGTAACAACAAATCATATAATTCAATCCAAGTATTTATAGAACAATACCATGCTTACAAATTTCTACCAGTGAATCATATTATCCAAAGAAAGCATATATAACATAAAGTAAAACTTGCACAAGCAGTGTCAACTCCTTTAGTAAATCAGGAATAGGAACTACCAGAATTCTCTAATGAAAAACTCACCGACATCTAATTGATTATCTGCAACAGTATATTACTGGACAAAATCAATGTCAAAATTGAAGGAGAAATTCTACCATGTTGTAAAACATTGCAGACTATGGAGATTTAGTTTCCTATTTTGATGTATTACTTGCATAGTTCTCTTGATATCACAATGACCTATATTTTGTGTAGAGGCTCATTTGTAACCTATCTGAGGCAGCATGATGGGATTTCTATCTGTTAATAGTCCAGCAACATTGGTGTTTCTGAAAGAGATTCATACTTTTACCAGTACCAGAAAGCTCCGTCTTTTTTGACAATTATGAGTGGTGAATATCACATTAAACTAAGTCTGGCTGTTACATAAAAAAAAAAAAATTCTCTCCTGTGGACCTCTTTGCAGAGTACTGATAACTGTACAGTTAATACGTAATATTGGTAAATATATATCTGAAGCCTTTTTTGCAAAGAGTATGAGATCATTTGTTTCTGTATCCTACTGGGAAGATTTTTGGTCCTACAGACCCGACAGAAATTGAGACAATATCTCTTCAAAGTGAAGGAAATACTAAGGCAGTAGCCAGGAAAACTATTGACTCTTTGTAAAGATTACCTTTATTTCACTGTTACACTGGCAACAAAGCATTTGGGATTTTCCCTCAGACTCATTCATACATTTTCATGGATAAAAATAGTTAGTAAGAGGAGGTAAACTCCCCCAGCAGGAACACAAACATGACAGAAATGCTCAGCCTTCCTCACTGTATCCAAAACTAAAAAGATTTTGTTACATAGTTACATAGTCTGGCTGAAAAAAGACAAAAGTCCTCCCAGTTCAACCATAATAAAAATAGTTATAATCCTACACCCGGAGTTAATCCAGAGGAAGGCAAGAAAACCCAGCAAAGCATTATTCAATATGCTCCTGCAGGGGAAAAAATTCCTTCCTGATCCCCCCGAGAGTCAATTGGATATTCCCTGGATCAACTTTACCTATAAATGCTTGTAGGCAGTTGCAGTCTGTTTTCTCCAGTGTAGGTAGTGCTTGACTTGAGTGGTACCACAGCTGGAGAGGAAGTCAAGGAAAACAAGGTTTCTCTATGGTTTCCTGGGTTTTGGAAGCAGCGTCTATGCTGCATCCAGGTGACCCATGGCAGTCATCTTGGGTCATCAGACCCTTTTATAATTCCCTGCCACCAGGTTTTGGCAAGCTAATATATTGTAGGTAGAGACCCCGTCTGCCAGGGAGAATGATTAGCGGCAGGGAAAAGTTCCTGATGAGAAGGGACAGGTTAGGGAGTCACCATCCTTCTAGGAATCCTCTCCTTTTGGAGAAGACCAGCCAGGCTGTACTCCACCCTCTGAAGCAGACTCTGTAGTCACAGCTCCTCCCATTGTAGAGTATCTCTTCAATTCAACTGAATTGTGAGTGTTTCCTTAACAGGTGCTCTCCCGCCTAGGGTGTTTGTAGTTTGGCACTTCCTTCAATACAAGTTCCACATTTTATTGCAACCGGACTCTGTCTTCTATGCTGTACCATGCTGCACCTTCCACACACTTTAACCGTTTCAATACCGGGCAATTTTACACCTTCCTGCCCAGGCCATTTTTCAGGTTTCAGCGCTCTCACACTTTGAATGACAATTGCGCGGTCATACAACACTGTACCCAAACTAAAATTTTATCATTTTCTTCACACAACTAGAGCTTTCTTTTGGTGGTATTTAATCACCACTGGGGTTTTTATTTTTTGCTAAATTAACAAAAAAAGACCAAAAATTTTGAAAAAAACCCACATTTTTCTTTGTTTCTGTTATAAAAGTTTACAAATAAATAATTGTTCTTCATAAATTTAGGCCGAGATGTATTCTGCTACATGTCTTTGGTGAAAATAACCCAAATTAGGATGTATTTTTTAGTTTTTAGGAAAGTTATAGAGTTCACAAACTATGGTATAGATCTGAAAATTGATCAATCCTGCAGTACTGACAGCCAATCTAATTTCTTGAGGTCCAAGAATGTCAGAATAGTACAGATATCCCCAAATGACCCCTTTTTGCAGAGTAGACAGTCTGACTTACTTCATAAGAGGCATGGCGAGTTTTTTGAAGTTGTATTTTTTTGTCATAATTTTTCGGAAAATGAAAAAATGAAAAAAATTATTTTCACTATTTTTTTTTTTTACATACTGTCACCAGTGCAGTACAGCATCATCATATAACTGGAATGGCGGTGATCAGGGACACTGACTGGTGACAGTATGAAAAAAAAAAAATATATTTTTTTTTTTAATTTTTTTTTATTTTTTTATTATATTTAATTTTTTATTACATTTTTTTTTATTTTTTTTAAGATTTTTTTTCATATTTTACTATGACCAAAATAGTACAATGTTACCATAGTAACATTGTACTACTTTGGGGAAGTGATCAGTATTTTTTTTTTTTTTTTTACACAATTTGCTTATAGCAAAGAATTACTTTGCTATAAGCAAGCATTTACCTGAATGAAATCGATTCATTCAGCTTTTTTTTTTTTTTTTTTTTGTGCTTAGCTGTGATTTGGTCACAGCTAATCACATGACATGTGCATGTGATTAGCTGTGACCATTCACAGCTAGGCACTAGTATACAATGGATGGCATCATGAATGAAGCCATCCATTGTATACAACTGTCATGTGACCTGCTGTGATTGGTCACAGCAGGTCACATGGTACCAGCAATGGGAGCCGGTACTCGGATCTGTCATCGGCTGTGTCCGAGGTGCACGGACGATGACAGATCGCACTGCTGCTCCGCTCTGCACTAGCGCAAACGGCGCATGTGCGGGAGCACGCCAAATGGCGTGCACCCGGAATGCAGATACACATCTGAAGCCGCCAAACGGCCATTGGCCGGGCGGCTAATGGTTAAGACATAATTTAGAAAAAGAAACCAAAAATAAAAGCATTAGCAGGACAATTTATACCTGGTGTATATATATATATATATATATATATATATATAAACACTATACAGTATATACACTGCTCAAACAAATTAAAGCACTGTCAGAGCCCTACAAAATGACCTCCAGCAGGCCACAGGTGTGAATGTCTCTGACCAAACATTCAGAAACAGACTTCATGAGAGTGGCCAGAGGACCCAAAGTACTCTAGTGGGCCTTGTACTCACTGCCCGACACCATAGATCTCAATTGGCATTTGAAATTGAACACCAGAATTGGCAGATCCACCATTGTCACACTGTGCTTTTCACAGATGAGAGCAGGTTCAGCCTGAGCACATGTGACAAACATAAAAGGGTCTGGAGAAGCGGTGGAGAACGTTATGCTGCCTGTAACATCATTCAGCATGACCGTACTGGTGGTGGAGCAGTGATGGTCTGGGGAAGCATATCCATGGTGGGATGCACAGACCTCTACAGTCTAGACAATGGCACCCTGACTGTCGTTAAGTATCGGGATAAAATCCTTGGGCCCATTGTCAGACCCTATGCTAGTGCAGTGGGTCCTGGGTTCCTCCTGGTGCACAACAATGCCCGGCCCCATGTGGCAAGAGTATGCAGGCAGTTCCTGGAGGCTGAAGGAATTGATACCATTCAATGGCCCCCATGCTCGCCTGACCTACATCCAATAGAACACCTCTGGAATATCATGTTATGGTCCATCCAACAAACCTTAATGCACCTCAGACTGTCCAGGAGCTCAGTGATGTCCTGGTCCAGATCTGGGAGGAAATACCCCAGGACACCATCCGTCCTCTCATTAGGAGCATGCCCCAACGTTGTCAGGCATGCATACAAGCACGTGGGGCCATACAAACTACTGAGTACCATTTTGCGTTGCTGTAATGAAATTTCAGCAAAATGGACTAGTCTGCTGCATCATTTTTTCACTTTGATTTTCGGGGTGTATTTGAATTCAGTCCTCTGTAGGTTGATAATTTTCATTTCCATCAAACGATGGGGCATCCTTATATATATATATATATATATTTATTTATATATACAATCATTTATTATTCTGGTTTGAGTGCATTCCTGTTTGTATAATTTTATCCACTGAAAGGAGCTTCCATCTATCTGACAAAATCATAATTAGGGCACTAAAATACGTGATAGGTCATTACAATTAGAAAATACTTACTAACCAGTCAAAGTAGTCACCTGATGTCCTGTTTGTAGCTCCTCTGCCTCGCTACTCCCATGCTGCCATTTTGGATTCTGGTGTATGGGGATCTGGCTGTTACTTTCTGACATTTTCAGCACCCTCTCATGTGACATGTCACTAGATCTCATATACTGTATATGCACATGGACATCTAGCTGGCCATTGGTTTATTTACTTTTTGCTATCAAGGCAATCAGGGCAAGGTCACCTTAAATTTTGGAAACCATTGGACTTACATGACTGCAGCCTTGTAGGATATGGGACATGGATATCCTGGAGGGGCTGTGAATGGCAGTGAATACTGGATACTGGATGTTTAGAAATAAATGTTGTCTTTTTTTAATATTGTGGGGGGAAGAATTATGATGAAATAACATAGTAATATGTACAACAGAGCAAGGTCCACTTTAAGTATTATGATGATGATTATTAATATTAGTAGTGGTAGTAGAAAAAAAAAAGTAGTTTTATCATTAGCAGTAGTATCATATTATTCTGTCCGTCAATACTTTTGTTAAGGGACAAAAAAAACACAGAATAAATAATTTTTTCAAATAGAAAGACAACAACACAATTGCCAAGTCATGTATTAAAATTATTTAGGACATTTTCATGTAAATATTCTGTTTTAACTTCATAACAAATTTAATATAGTGTCAAAATGCATCGAACGGTAAGCTGGCATTAGATTTTATTCTTTGTAGACAGACCAACTGTTTATCATTAGGTGTTGTGCCATCAAAATATAGTTATCTCAGATGTACTGTACAGTAATTATGCATGCATTACCTTTATGTGAACTGATTTCATTTTAAAAATTCCTCTTATGAATGTCTAGAAATGTAAGTGACAAATACACCTAGAACATTAAAACAATCTATTCTGAATTTATCTCAGACTCATCTCTCAGTTCTGCTAAACAAAATCACTTAAAATTCTTTGAAATTTGTAGATTAATGTTCTGTATTAATAACAAGTTTGGCATAATGTTAAAATGCATTAAAAAGTAATCTGATCATAGACTTTATTGCTTTATAGACTGAGGTAATGTTTATTGTTATCATTTGAAGGTTTTTGGTCACTGGATACTGAGTTATCCCATTAAGATCTAATAATGCATACATTACTTGTAGCTTCACTGTAAAACATTCCCTAAATGAAAATATTCATCCAAAATAATCGGAAAACATAAATAGCCAGTACAAAATATTTAAAGAGGCTGCAACTCCTATTAGGGGTACTGACCCCCACAAAATATACAATTAGAAAATATAAGAGTGCTGCCCCCTTACAATAACAAACAAATGTAAATAGATATCAACATATTCCCTTATGACTTGTTTACTGGTAAGAGCCATAGCTTTCAAGTAATATTAAAGTGCTCTTCATATAATCATGCAGTCTGTGCTCTGTGCTCCCCACCAGTGGTCCCACTCACCGACTCCTCTTATACTCAAAAAAGAGTCAGACTCGCTTTGGTGGAGAAAACATTTGCATGTAAATATTCTGTTTTAACTTCATAACAAATTTAGTATAGTGGCAAAATGCATCGAACGGTAAACTGGCATTAGATTTTATTCTTTGTAGACATGCCTACTATCTATTTTCACCAAGCTGCTTGGCAATTGTACTGTAGCCCTTTCCAGCCTTGTGGAGGTCCACAATTTTGTCTCTGGTGTCTTTTGACAGCTCTTTGGTCTTGCCCATGGTAGTAGTTGGCGTCTGACTGACTGTGGGGTGGACAGGTGTCTTTAAAGAGCTCAGACATGTGCTAGTAAGTTAGATTAATGAGTGGAGTAGAGGTGGACTTTTTAAAGGCACAGTAATAGGTCTTTAAGAGCCAGAATTCTTGCTGTTTCTTAATTGTTCAAATACTTATGTTCAGCAGTTCAAGACAAATACATTCTTTAAAAATCATACAATATGATTTCCTGAATTTTGTTTTAAATTCTGTCTCTCAGAGTGGGAATGCACCTACAATGTGAATTTCAGACCCATCCATGATTTCAAAGTGGGAGAACTTGAAAAATCGCAGGGTGTTCAAATACTTCTGTTCCTCACTGTATGTGTAAAGATTGCTTTCATCCACAATCCAATTTTACAGTTCTTCTTTGAAACACACCTAAAAAAAATAAAAGGGAGTTGTTAAATTTGGATTTGAATTCTGTGTTGGACTGTGAATGGGAGATAATGAGTGCTGCTGAACCTGGGGGCTGCCAATCAGGATTTGCAAGCACATCTGGAAGGAAATTATTGTCTCTACGGGCCTGTGCTCGAATTCTTTGTTGGTGCTACTAGTTCTAGCACCTCACCAGCTTGGACTAAACTTATGGGACCTACCACGTCACCATGTGATGCTGCAATGCTGGTGTGTAAAAGGCCAGGATGTACTAATCTGCTGGTGCTTACCAATTCAGCAAAAGGTAGTGCAGTACTAGTACTGGCTCCTTGCCGCATATGAGAATAATTGTGACCTTCTAGCACCTCCGAAAACCTGGGCAGAGGTCAGGTATGCCTGATCTTAGCACAGACCTCTTCTCCATTATCTGAGCTGCCTGTTGGGGTGCTGCTGTTTTCTACTGTCTGATTCTGACAGTGAGGACTCTCCTTCGCTCTCATCCGTCATACTCAAAATCCTGTAGACTTCTTCACAAGTTTACCCTTCTTAAGACATTTTGACCACTAAATTTATAGGTACCTAGTGTGACTCATGGGAAATAGATCTCCTGGCTGTTAGGGACTGCTTGAACCACTACTAATAAAAATTACCTGCTAGTACTAGTAGAGATCAAGCCTGATTATGCTAACACTGTGGTTTTGTGTACAATGTATCAGATGTGGCAATAATCAGAAATTACACTGACACTGCAATTGTTGGGGGGAGGGTGGCTAAATGCAAACGCTGGCAGCGAATGGGGCTGACCCTTCAAACACTGTGTTTTTGGGGACACTATCGGGGACACTAGTGTAGTTCTGATCTGATCAAAGATACTGCTCCTCTTAGACACTATACTAGCAATGGCGGTTATAGTATGACTATGATAGTGTTGCTGGAAATCAAGAAGTTAAATGTAAATGGTGTTAGTGTGGTGGGCAATCTGATGCTATCTCAATGGTCATGGGTGGGTGATTGTATGGGCAAAGACGAAAACATTTCTTCCAATAAGTTGTGTTCAGTGGTAGATGGTGGTGGATCCTTTTGGGGACTTGGGCTTCTACCTTTCCAAATTGGCCTATGGTCATTTCAGCAAGAAGTCTTGGGTAGAATAGAAGGAGTGTCTGGTGTCCAGAAAACTGCAACTTTTATGTATGGTTCATAAAACATTTATTAAACAGCAGCATCTGCATCCCTAGCTGTTCTGCCTAGCCATTCTGCTTTCTAAAACCTCATGCTCAATATATCATTTTGGGAACCATCCATCCAATAGCATGCAGTAAAAGCCCTGAAGAAGGGGCAGTCCGTTCCCCCGAAACGTGTTGGCTTGATGTATATGTTTACACTTTTAACAAATGTCTTATGAACTATACATCAAACTTTCAGTTTTCTGGACACTGAGTGCTCCTTCTATCCTACCCAGGTTGGATCCCAACATTGGGACACAGACTGAGAGTCTTGGAAAAGGTGTTTACCATGGGAAAAAGGTGCATGACTGATAAAGAACTATACAGCAGATAAACTACTGTTGCTTTAACATGGATCATTTTTATGAAGGCAAAGTCTTTAGATTGCATTCTTAATGGCTAGGAGGGAATATGTTATACTAGGTAATTTTTTTTGTCGTAACCTACTAGCTAAGGTCTGGACCTTTTACTATAATGTAAATACTTCTGAAATGACAAATTTATAAGATATATTTTTTATGTAATGAAGAAACATACTTGCTTTTAAAAAATATAGACTTTTATAAATATAGACTTAGGGGTCTGTTTATACAGCATTTGCCATAACACTGCTTTACATTTGACAAAAACACATTGAAAATTCAATGGGCAACATTCACTCTGTTCAGAATATTCCTTTTAAATTTACCCAACTTTTGGCTGGCAAAGACATATACATCACATTAACATTAACACATATTAATGTATTCCGCTTTTTTGTTCATGTGTTGTAAATAATAATGTACCTGAATACATGCAAAAAGAAAAGAAACTGTCAGAGGTTCGAGAGGAGAGGCACATGTAGATGTAAAACATCAGCTGATATGCTTGTTGAAGGACATTAGACGATCATACTGGTAGTATGATCGTCTAACAAAAACGTGGTGAAATGGAGAAGTTGTACACTTATGGGGTATGTAGCACACCAAATATTTGTTAATGTTAATGTGATGTATATGTCTTTTTAGATTTAGTGTTAAATCACCCCTGGCTCCTGACACAGTGGATAAAATCCAAGAAACTCATTGAGCTTTCAGAGAATTTACATCTGCATTTCGCGATTTATAATGTATTTTGAGTTGTTGCCTTCAAGGCAACTGCGATTTTAGCTATACTATTTGATGTTAAAATTTTTTATTGTTTATGTATCGATAAAATGTATATATTGAATGGTTGTATTGTGCCTTGAAAATCCCACCATGTCAAATGTCCGTTTAAATTCTAATAATTGGGATGTGGCACTTTTTAGGCCAAGAAATTTTGGCTGGCAAAAAAGTGCATCTGCATCTAATGAATGTCATTTAGATAGCAAATTGCTATTCTTTGAGAATTTGGGGGTGAGAGGAGGAAAGGGTTTTTACTTTTTTTTGTTCTTCATTACATATTAGTGCTGCTATAGTCCCACAGCCTCTTTACACCATATTCACTACAATTATAAGGAGCAGCCTGGATTTGTTTTTGCACAGAATTACAGCTGAACTTTCAAACCCTCCTCCATCCACAATCACACAATCAAATGTGTTTTATTCTTTGTTTGTATAATTATTTAGTACTCTAGGCCAGAATGACATGTTTCTGGTCCTGCAGCCTCCTGGGATGCTCATATCACATCTTCCAGGAGTCTGTAGGACCAGACACACAGAGTGGCCAGGGGATTCAGCAGGGCACATTATGGACCACACAGCAGAACATGGGGCACATCATAGGGCACACAGCAGAGCATATGGCACACAGCAGGGCATGAGACACATCATAAGGCACACAGCAGAACAAGGGTCATATCATTGGGGAACACAGCAGAACACAGGGCACATCATGAGGCCCGCAGCAGAACATGGGGCACATCATGGAGCTCACAGCAAAACATGGGGCACATCATGGGGCACACAACAGAACAAGAGGCACATCATGGGGCTTACAGCAGAACATGGGGAACATTATGGGACACAAAGCAGAACATGGGGCACATCATGTGGCTCACAGAAGAGCATAGGGCACATCATGGGGCTCACAGCAGGGCATAAGGCACACAGCAGGGCGCAGCAGGACAATGCTGGATCATTGATAATTGAATATTCCTGATGTACTGACTATTTAAAAAATATGGACAGTGCCACTGGGAACAGTATTATGAAAACGTATGTCAGATGAAAAAGATATATTATAAAAAGCAGTTATCTCACCCTTGAAAGACAAGGTATATGTAGGACAATTGATCACTTAAGACAGCACTCCTCAGGCATAATATATCTCTGAGTATGTGAACTCAGCAGATTTATATTGGTGCAAAAAATAAAATAAAATAATACTATGCAAAACAAGTGAAGCAGAGAAAAAACTATTAACTCTGTGAATGCTTCCACTCCTGGATGACGAAACATGTAGGGCAGGGCCTCAGAGGTGATGTCACCACGTATGGGTGAGCTTCCGATGTCTTATGGGACCAGAGAAAACCTATGATTATTACCACCTTATGCATTATATGCTAGTGTCGGCTTTGACACTGTTAAATGTGAATGGATTTGATGCTTTTTTTACTGAATAAATGCCTGCATGGTTTTACACTATGTGGATTCCTTTTTATTCCTTTATGATCCCATTCTGAGAATATGAAGAGTCAATTGTCATTTGATGGAGTTTAAATCAGCTGGTGTATGCCTCTGCAGATCGTTGCTCCCAGAGCTTAAGTGCTTGAAGCTGATTTATAATTTTACCAGCATGGAGCTCTGGTGAGTGTATTCATTTCGTTTGGTGGTGGATTCTCACAGTGTTATTTGGTCATATTATACAGATGTTTTAAGAATTATTGAAGAAGATTTATGGATTCATTATTAATTTCATTAACACTAATATTTATATGGACATTTTCGTTGGACATTAATTTATTTGTGATGTACTGACTGCCTATCTAATTTCTTGAGGCCCTAAAATACCAGGACAGTACAAATACCCCCAAATTACCCTTCTTTGGAAAGTAGACAGTCTAAAGCATTTACTAAAAGGCATGATGAGCTTTTTGAAGTTGTATTTTTTCTCACAATTCTTTGGAAAAATAAGAAATTATTTAATTTATTTTGTTTACAAAATGATGGGGAACATCATGGGGCTCACAGCAGGGCATAGAGCACATCATGGAGCACATAGCAGAACATAGGGCACATCATGGGCACATCATGGGGCTCACAGCAGGTCATATTGCATGCAGCAGGGCATGGGGCACATCACAGGGCACACAGCAGAATATGAGGCACATCATGGAGTTCACAGAAGGGCATGGGGTACACAGCAGAACATGGGGCACATCATGGGGCACACAGAAGAACATGGGGCACATTATGGGGCACACAGTAGGGCATAGGGCATACAGCAGAACATGAAGAACATCACGGGGCACACAGCAGCACAAGGGGAACATCATGGGACACACAGCAGAACATGGGGAACATCATGGGGTTCACAGAAGAACATGGGGCACATCATGAGGCACAGCAGAACATGGGGAACATCATGGGGTTCACAGCAGAAAATGGGGCACATCATGGGGTTCACAGAATGGATAGGGCACAAAGCAAGGCATGGAGCATGTCATGAACGCGGAGTCAACCCCAGACTTCTCACCAAACTCGTGATTAAGGACTAGCCAATCTGAAACCGCGATGTGCGTAACAATGCCACACCCAGCTGCACCCTGCACAACGATTTTCCAGCTAATTGGACCGCAGCCTGAGCGGTTGTTACTGGGTCAGGTTAATTACGCAATTAACCCTTCACACTGCCACCACCTCCTTTTTGTACAGAGAAAGAGGAAACTCGGCAATATCAGCTAAAACACTATAATGGCTGAGATAATCGTCTGCATAATAATAATACAGTAGCATTCTCTGTAGAGGCAGGAATTCGTAAATTGCAATAAAGCGCTATAGAAACAGTTCAACTCTTTCAGCAGGAAAGATTTATTACTAAAAGGTCAAACGGGTGCAATAAAAATATTTACAGAAAAAGATGTAACTAAGATATATATATATATATATATATATATATATATATATATAAATATACAGAGACTAACAGCACAGCAAAGAGATATCAGAGAGAGGTGAAAGGGTTAAAGTACTTGTTAAAGTCCTGGGTTAGCAGATCCACTTTTCAGAGCGAAAGGGCATGGGTCTCCCCAGGTGGTACTGATGTTAAAATGGGAGTCGTCTTCAACCTTAACTTTCTTAGGCCTGGCAGCCCATTTTTGCAGTTCCCTGGCAGGGGGTGTCTCTGAAGTCAAGGACCAATACCCCGTGTAGGGAGGGATCGTCTGGGCGTGGACCTAAACTAGAGTCAAAATCTCTTATAGTTCATACTTTGGCTCATAAGTGACATTCCACCCGCGGGTAGATTATTATGCTGACACGTCTGAGGATTGATTAGATATAAAATATGAAATTATACACTGCCTGGTTCACAAGATCTACTTTTCTGCTTTCCTATGTATTCGAGACAAGGCGAGTGACCTACCAAACTGTTCGTCTTCTCGTGGCCAATCTGACAATATGTCCAGTTTTTATGTAAGTCTCTCATATTCCAAGATATGAGACGTAGGGGAAAAATGTATTTTAACAAAGGTTATCTGGTCGTGTTTCCTTGGAATGTTCTTTGAACTCGGGGGAAAGCTTGCCTTATCTTATACGAGTTGTTGAATTGCACAGGTTCTTTGGACAGCTAGGCCCCGGCTCCCTTGGGGTCCTATAGCTCTGGACTCCCTGCCGTGCTCTAGCCTGCCTGTGACCCTTCCAACACACATATGTCCCTGTGGATAACAGAGAGGAAAGGGGGAAAAATGAGGGACAACATGGAGATTCTTAACAAAATGGAGGACTGCGTCAGTCTCTGGGTATACGCTGTTACAGGGCACATCACAAGGCACATAGAAGAACATGAGACACATCATGGGGTTCACAGCAGGGCACAGTCACAAATAAACCTCAGGACAAAGGAACATTTTTCTAAATTAAATATTTCCATTGCATATGTTTTTATGCACACAAAAATGATATTATTGTTCAGTAGAGAAATTTTGATCCATGTATGGGCAGGCTGGTTGTGCAGAAGTCGATCCACCGATTGACTTCTGTACAACCAGCCTCTTGGTAAATTTCTGCACCATCAGCACTGCCGACTATAGGTGGCAGCACTGATCAGTGTATTCTGGAAGCATGGAAGTCTCTTCACTGTCAGGACACAATATCTCAGCGGGAGTGATTCCCCAATCCACATCAAGTTTGATGAATTGAGTTGTTTCTTTTTTTTGTTCAACCCACTGTTGAATTAAAAACAATGACTAATTTGTGTACTGCCTTACTGAGCAGAGTGACACAACCTTACATGAGAGTCTGCAGAGTCCATCTTATATCAGAGTCTGGCAGAGTGCTCCCCTTACATGAGAGTCTAGCAGAGTCCCCCTTACATCAGAGTCCGGCAGAGTTCCCCCCTTTACATGAGAGTCTGGCAGAGTCCCCCTTACATGACAGTCCAGCAGAGTGACCCCTTATATCAGAGTCTCCCCTTACATCAAAGTCCATCAGAGTTCCCCCTTACATCAGAGTCCGGCAGAGTGCCCCTCTTACACCAGAGTCAGGCAGACTGCCACCTTACATCAGAGTCTAGCAATGTGCCCCCCTTATATGCAGGTCCAGCAGAGTCCTCCCTTCCATGAGAGTCTGGCAGAATGACCTCTTTACATGAGAGTCCAGCAGAGATCCCCCCTTACATAAGAGTTTGGCCGAGGTCCCCCCTTATATCAGAGTCTGTCAGAGTGCTACTCTTACATCAGAGTCTGGCTTAGTGCCCCCCTTACATCAGAGTCTGGGAGAGGTCCCCCCCACATCAGAGTCTGGCAGAGTGCCCCCCTTACATCAGAGTCCAGCAGAGGTCCGCCTTATATCAGAGTCTAGCAGAGGTCCCCCTTACATCAGAGTCTGGCAGAGGACCCCATTACATCAGAGTCTGGCAGAGGTCCCCCTTACATCAGAGTCTGGTAGAGGTCCCCCCCACATCAGAGTCTGGCAGAGTGCCCCCCTTACATCAGAGTCCAGCAGAGGTCCGCCTTATATCAAAGTCTAGCAGAGGTCAGCCTTACATCAGAGTCTTGCAGAGGTCCCCATTACATCAGAGTCTGGCAGAGGTCCCCCTTACATCAGAGTCTGGCAGAGGTCCCCCTTACATCAGAGTCTGGCAGAGTGCCCCCCTTACATCAGAGTACTCAATTACATCATAGTTACATATTTACATAGTTAGTCTGGCTGAAAAAAGACAAAAGTCCATCCAGTTCAACCATTAAAAAAAAAAAAAGTTATAATCCTATACCCACAGTTGATCCAGAGGAAGGCAAAAAAACCCAGTAAAGCATGAACCAATTTGCTCCTGCAGGGGAAAAAAATTCCTTCCTGATCCCCCGAGAGGCAATCGGATATTCCCTGGATCAACTTTACCTGTAAATGTTTGTATCCAGTTCAGGGGCGGACTGACAACTCATGGGGCCCCCGGGCAATTGGGGATCATGGGGCCCCTGTGTCCTTGCCCAAACTCAAAAAAGCCTATGAAAATGGTACCAGGGGCATCTCATGGGGTCCCCTACTGACCCCGGGCCAGTCCGCCCCTGATCCAGTTATATTCTGTGTATCTAAGAAATAATCCAGGCCTTTTTTAAAGCAATCCACTGAGCTGGCCAGAACCAACTCTTGAGGGAGTCCATTCTACATTTTCACAGCTCTCACTATGAAGAAACCTTTCCCTGTTTGGAGATTAAATTTCTTTTCCTCTAGACGTAAGGGTGCCTCTGTGATGACCTCAGGGTGAATAGCTAAAAACCAAATTCACTATATGAACCACTGATGTATTTATACATGTTGATCATATCCCCTCTTAATCTCCTCTTCTCAAGAGAGAATACATTCAGTTCCTTTAATCTTTCCTCATAGCTGAGCTCCTCCATGCCTCTTATCAGTTTGGTTTCCCTTCTCTGTACTTTCTCCAGTTCCCCAATGTTCTTTTTGTGAATTGCTGCCCAAAATTGAACTGCATATTCTAGATGAGGTGTTACTAATGATTTGTACAGGGGTAAAATGATATCTCTCTCTCTGGAGTCTATACATCTTTTAATACAAGAGAGGATATTGCTCGCTTTAGAAACTGCAGCTTGGCATTGCATGCCATTATTAAGCTTGTGATCTACCAGAACCCACAGATCCTTCTCCACCATTGATTCCCCCAGTTGTACCCCCCTAGTATGTATGATGCATGCATATTCTTAGCCCCCAAGTTCATAACCTTACATTTATCAACATTAAACCTCATTTGCCACATAGTTTACCAATTAAACAATGCATTGAGGTTGGCTTACAAGTTGAAGACATCCTGTAAGGACGTTAGTCCACTGCACAGCTTGGTGTCAACTGCAAAGACTGAAATTGTATTTTTAATAAGAGTCTAGTAGAGTCCCCCTTAAATCAGAGTTTGGCAGAATGCTCCGAAGTCAGAGCCCATGACAACAGGATTTTTACAGGCACTTTTCTGCTGTCCATGGGCATTTATTGATAGGAGAAAAGTATCTGTTTTATACTAACTGTCTAAATTCATGGATGGTTGGCAACACAGAGTTGGGGTGTACACATACTGCCACTGCAATGTTTTGTGGCTGCAGCAGGAATTCTATCCATTGTTGCTTTCTGTGGGCACAGTGCCTGCTGAACATGACCCATTCAAGTAAATCAGGCTGCTCTGAAAGAACCCCACAACTGCATGCTCTGCACGCAGTTGCACTGAGCTATGTGAGGTTCTGGGGGTTAAACAGGTGGTGAGGAGGTGATACAACACCACCTCACTGCCTACCAAATGCTCTCTGAAGAGCGATCTGAATGCATACAGTCTCTTCAGAGAGCAAAGCACATGTGAACAATTTCAAAATGGATTCTGAGTACGAAGGGGTTAAACAGAAGCATCACAAACCTGTGAGTAATAACTCCATGTCAAGGTCCTACCTTTTCCCTGAGGTTATGCTGCTCCATGTGCTGGCATCCATCTTGGGTTTCTGCAGAGCATGGTGGGAGTCTTTTATGCCTTCAGGCCTCTGCGGTCCATCCCCCAGAGGGGTGTGGTTGATCACATATAAGCCTGTTGTCCGCACGTGCTTTTTGCATTTGTGTCTTGTGTGTTAGTGTTGCAACAGCTCTGTTTATACTCTCGTGACTCTCCTGGAATCTGACTCGGCTTTTGACTAGACCATTCTCTGCGGTTTCCTTTGATCTGACCTCCCGTTGCTGAACCCGACCTGTGATCTGTTATTCTTGTCTGATCTGGTTCCTACCAGCTACACTTCATTGGCGGCGGCCATTACCGCAGCTGGGGTGTCTCGAGTGACCTGGTTCCTGGCTGCGTCAAGTCCATCCCCACCATCAGGGGCCCTGGTGAAGGACAGCCTGGGACTTAGACTCCGCGCCCTGAGGGACTCCGGTCTGTGGGTGGTGGTTGTCGTCAGTCAGTGCGTGTCCCTGCCACTAGGCCTGCCTGTCCATTCCACAGCTCCCACTCCATCAGTTTATTCAACTGGCAGATTGTCAACCATCTCCCAATAATACTAAATTTGTCCCTTAGTGTTATCTGTACATAAACAGAGAGAGGGAAAGAGACAGATGGGGAAGAGAAAGGGAGGAGATGGGGAAAGTTTAGTCATAGTGCAGAGCTCAGCTCACTCACCTCAGGTTGGTCTGTGGTGGCTCAGGCAGAGGAATCATTCACACAGCCACCATGTCATATGCTGTCCACCCAGGATAGCAGTGGGAACCAGTAAAAAATGCTCCACCCCCCTTTTTATTACCAAGAAAGATCTGTATACCTACCTATTTTCAGGCCACTCCAGTCTAGTCACGTGATATGGCTCCACTGTACCAGCCAATGGCACTTGCAGGGTGGAAGAGGGTGTGACAAAAAGGGATAGATCATAGCAAGCCTATGGGTGATGTCACCACTTCCAGGCATTATACTAGGAACCAAATTCCCACGCTCAACAAGTAATATTTGTGACCAAAGCAAATGTGTATGTGTGATACATACAGCAGCTATTTCTAACCAAGCTCAAATAATTTGTGATAACTGGAAAGAAAACAAAGTAAGACAGCGCTAATATACAGGTGTTAAACAAAAATATGGAAACACTACGTGATTTGCAGGTATGCAGGTGACGGCATGTCATGCATTGAACACAGAAGTGATGTAATATTCCTTTGCTTCCACTGTGTGAAAACTTCACTTTCGTCATTCACTGTGTGCGCTGCTAGTAATACGGAGTCATGTCAGAGCTTAATGAGCTTCAAAGAGGGCAAATCGTTGGTGCCCACTTAGCTGTTGCCTCTGTGACTGAAGTTGGCAATTTATTTGCTGTGTTGTGAGGTACAGTATTTATGAAAGCATATACAGTTTCCAGGATTACAACGTCTGATAAGCATAAGCACGGTCATCTTGGTCAACTAACTAAACGAGACAAAAGAACATTGACTGCAGAGCTCAATCTCAGTCTTCCAAAGTCCATGTCCACAAATCCTCAAACATTCACAGGTGAGCTGCAATTGCTAACCCACTAGTGACCGATATTAATGCTCAGAAGAGGAGAGAGTACTGCAACACACATACATTGTGGACTATCAATCAATGGAAGACTGTAATATGGTCCTAGTATCAAGCTTCACATTGTTCCCGACCACCGGAAATGTTTACATGTTGTGAACACTGTCTCAAGCTTATGACCAAGACTGTCTGCATGATGGTGGCGCAATCATGGTTTTGGCAGCCATATCTTGTATTCTGTAGGTACCATCGCCACCTTGAAAGGTGGAGTCACTGCCAGTGACTATGTAAAAAATGTTGGCCAACCATGTGCACATCATGGTGCAGACATGGTTTGCAGAAGACAGCTCCATTTACCAAGATAATAATGCTCTAATTCACACATCTGGTGTTGTCATAGTTTGACAAGCATGCAGATGACGTCTTATACTTTTCTTGGTGTGCTGCAGTCGCCGAACCTCAATATAATAGAGCCACTGTGGTAAATTTTGGAGAACAAGGTTTAGGCTTATTTTCTGCCTCCAGTGTCTCTGCAAGAACTCCAGTATCTCTGCAAGAAATTATTTTTGCATGAAGAGTGGTATTAGAATCCATTATCCACCATCCAAGACTCATACTGTATTTGTCAATTCACAGAAGAATTTAGGCTGTCTTGGATGCCAAAGGTGGTCCAACACCATATTAGGTAATGATTTTGTTCTTTTACCTAGTTTTTTTATAATTTTGTCCAACCCCTGTAAATATGTGTAAACATCCGTGATCAAGAATGAAAGATTGAAAATATAATATAAATGTCCAAATTAAAATGTGCTCATGTTCTCTTCCCAACCAAATATAGAGTTCATGGGTTAGATGGCAAATTCCTTGTGGATCCACCTTCAATGAATAAATCACCCTGTGGAATTGCATGTCTCTCCATCACACACCCCACTCACCAGATGGTATGTGACCACTTGTGTGTGCAATTAAGTCAAAATACACTTTCCATCACCCCACGTGTTCCAACACTTGTCAAATGGCCTCCACTTTTCCAGGACTTCAATACAGATAATCCATCCGTTTAAGGTATACTTTACTCCATCCAAGTACTCAGAGGGATTTACATACAATCAGACCACAATCATTATAAACAAAAAAAGACCAACAATGTTGCAAAAAAAACAATATTTTTTATCTTCTGCTATAAATCATATCCAATATACAAATTAAAAAAATCTAATTTCTTCATAAATGTACGCCAAAATGTATTCTGCTACATATTTTTGTTTACAAAAAATACCAATAAGCATATATTGATTAGTTTGAGCAAAAAGTATAGCGTCTACAAACTATGGGAAATATACTGGAATTTTTTAAATTTATTTTTGTAATAATAGTAATGGTGTCGATCAGTAACTTATTGCAATATTGTGGTGGATATTTTTACACTGACACTAACTTACACTTTGTGGGAAGCAGAGATACTAATACAGTGAACAGTGCTAAAAATATGCACTGACACTGTATTAATGACACTGGCTGGAAAGGGGTTAAACATCTAGGGTGATCAAAGGGTTAACTGTGTGCCTAGCTATGTGCTTGCTGTACACTAGGTGGTGCTTTTACTAGGGGAAGTGAAGGATCCTGTTCTCAGCTTTGCAGGGAACCCCCTTGTTAGAGCAGAGCTCTGCCTTGTTACATAGAGAGAGCTTTGTTCTGTCATAATGTGAAGTGAAAAAATGCTGCACTACATGAAACAATGGTACAAACCATTATTTAACCAAAAAACAAAGTGAAAAAATAAATATATATTAGAAGAAAGAATAGTAGAAAAAATATTAATAATAAATAAAAATATAAATAAATGAATATATGTGTATATATATATATATATATATATATATATATATATATATATATATATACAGTATATATATATATATAAAAAAACAAAAACCACACAAAAAATAAAAAATTTTTTGAGTATGAATCAAATAAAAGTAATTCAAAAAATCAAGTTCAATCAATAAAGTGTTCATTCAGTGAACCCTCCTTTGGATAACAAAAAATATGTGCATCTGGCATGAATTCCCGTGGAAAGACATCCTCCACCATATATCTGCTCACCTCACGCAGTGTGACCGCACATTATACAATGTTACGGTCTAACTGCACTTTTGGTCTCATATGGACTCAGAAGATCAGCTTGCTGAATGAAGACTCCAAAGTAAGCTCCCTCCTGATAAGCATCTTTGTATCGGCCGTATCCCTCATTAAAAAGAACTCGACATAGTGCTTTATCCTTTTAAACTTTTATTCATCAATTAAACCATATGAAATACACTCACGTTCCAGAGGTGTATTTTGCACCAGGTATGATGAAGATCCAGTGTTGTACTGATTAAACACAAGATGGTAGTATCATCTCAGCAGCAGAGTCCTGTACAAGCTCAAAACAGACACCATCCGTAATATAATGCAAGGCAAAGCAAAGCACGGGCCCACTTAATGAATGCTATTGCCTGCTGTAATGTCGGGTCCACTTAATGAATGCTATTGCCTGCTGTAATGTCGTTTCAAGAGCCATTTGTAGAGTACTACAAGCCGCTATCCCGATGAATGGCAACATCGTGACGTCATCCTAGGGGAGGAGTGTGTTGATGACGTCACAATGTTGCCATTCATTGGGACTCTACAAACGGCTCTAGAAATGACATTACAGCAGGCAATTGCATTCATTAAGTGGGCCCGTGCCTTGCCTTGCATTATATTACGGATGGGGTCTGTTTTCAGCTTGTACAGGACTCTGCTGCTGAGATGATACTGCCATCTTGTGTTTAGATAGGCTCCTGCTGTGAGTGTTCACAGCAGAGGAAATCTCCTGGTGGCATGTGCACATCCCCTATGGCAGAAGTGAAAAATCACGTATATATACATGATTTTGCACAGGTGGGCCCCCCGTAGGAGTAAAACTGCTATAGGGTGGACCTTAAGTGTTTACTACTTTGTTTCTATTCTTAAGTAAATTTTTTCTATGCATAGTTCTTCCTTGTTGCTTAATACCTTGTAGGGATTTTTGTTTATACCCCTTATCCTTAAAACTTTTTTTTACCAATATGTCAGCCTGTTGGTCATAATCCTCAATATTCCCACAGTTACTCCTAACTCTTATGAATTACCCCTTCAGTATCTTCTACCCATTTGGGGTGATGGCAACTGCTCGTGGGTAACTAACTGTTTCTGTCAGTCTACTTAAAATATATCCAGTTATTTAATTTATTCCCCTGTTTAAATATTACCAGGTTTAGGAAGCTAACCTGCTTCCTATCCCAATTTCCTGTAAAGGAAATATCATACCAGTTTTTATTGATGGTAGACAGAAAGGTCTTCAAAGTTTCCTCTGATCATTTCCGTATAATTATCGTCAAAAAATCTTTTGTATAATGCAAGTTCAGGAATAGAAGTTCAGGAGTAGAAAAATAGTTACAGTATGTATACAGATCTCTAATCAGAATAGGTGTTAGGTGGGTGGAGGAAGCATTTTTTTTTGATTAGTTAAGTTTATCACGGAATACTACTTTAATACTACAGAATTAAGCCACTAAATGTTTAACTGATAAGTATTTGCAGATGGTCTTTCTTGTACACATACCCTTCTCCAAAGCCCTCTGTCTGTATCCACTGCTGCAGGACCACCAGTACTGGGCTTAGTCCTTACTTAAGCTGGGTACACTAGAGGTTTTTTTCGTTCAACCCAGACAGAGGAAAACCTCCCTGTCAGAACACAATAGGGAAGATCATAGCACTAACATTGCTTGTGTTAGTACAATAATCTCCCCAGATGTGCTATCGTATTCTGACAGGGGGACTTCCCCCACCAGGACACACACTGACAGCGATGATTGGATGCTGGTTTTCCAGCATGCCCATTCGACGGAAACTGGTCATGAGATGTAGTCATGAATTTGTCTCCAAAATTCTCTTTTAGTTTTATCTATATAGTAGGCCCTGCACTGGCAAGTAAACAGATAATAATGGTAACAACGTGTTTGGTTTTAAATAGAAAGTTATTCAGCAACATGGTTTGATTTTTATCATTGATGTATTGACAATATGAACACCTCCCACATTTTAGGAGGTCATCTTTCTTTCCCCCACCCCCTCTCCTCATAGTGGCTTTGCACCAATCTATCTAGCAGGGATCTGCCTCTTTTACCTTTTTTTTGAGTATAACATAGATCTTTGCTTGTTCCAAGCATGTTTGAAGCTATTTACTGTTGACTGGCTCACTACCTCTGCTGGAAGTTTATTCCAAGCATCAACTACTCTTTCAGTAAAATTGTACTTTCTGAGATTAGTTTAGAACTTTCCTCCAGTTAGTTTAAGGTCATGTCCCCGTGTTCTTAATTTTGGTTTCATGTTGAAAATACTGCCCTCCTGAACCTTATTCGCCCCCTTGATGTATTTAAGGGTTTCATTCATGTCTCCCCTTTCCCTTCGTTCCTCCAGACCGTACATGTTAAGTTTCTGAAGTCGCTCTTGATACGTTTTATCCCCCCAGACTGTTCACAATTTTTGCTACCTGTCTCTGGACTTTTGTAAGTGGGGTCTCCAGAACTGGACACAGTATTCTAAATGAGGTCTAACTAAATATCTATACAGGGGAACCAGGACCTCCTTCCTCCTTGCTGGTAACCCCTCTAGTGATGCATCCTAGAATTCTATTTGCTTTCCCCACTGCCTGGTCACACTATTTGCTCATTTTGCAATCATCTGAAATAAGTACCCTCAAGTTGTTTTCCTCTGACGTGCTGGCCAACAATGCTGTACCCTCTCAAGGGTTTCTTTTTCCCTAGGTGCATTATTTGACATTTAGAAACATTGAACTGCAAGTTCCACTTTTTTGACCAATCTTCCAGAAATTCCAAATCATGTTCCATGTTACAAACACCTCCAGGGATATCAACCCTATTGCACGCATTGCACTCCTTTTGTCATCAGCAAAAAGACATACCTTACCCAAAAAACCTTTAGTTATATCACTTACATATAGAATAAATAGAACAGGACCTAGTACAGAGCCTTGTGGCACAGCACCAGTCTCTTTTCCAAGTGAATCCCATTTACAACCACACTCTGATATGTAGCCTTTAGCCAGCTGCATATCCACTGAACCACCCAAGGGCTATGTCCTAGCTTGTACAACGTTTGTATTAGATCATTTTGGAACTGTATGAAATGCCTTGCTAAAATCAAGATATGCTATGTCCACAGAACCACTCTGGTCCAAAACATTGGTAATATAGTAAAAAAATCCAATCAGATTAGTCTGACATGATCTGCCTTCAGTAAAGCCATGCTGCTTTGGATCCAGCAAGTCCAGTGTGTTTTTAGGTGTTCAATGATTATTCTTTTCAGGAATGATTCCATTAACTTTACTTCAACTGATGTTAAACTCACTGTCCAGTAATAGCCAGCTTCTACCTTGCTGCCCTCCTTGTGAATAGGTACAATATTAGCTGTCTGCCAGTCATGGGGAACTTCTCCTGTTTGAAGAGATTGATTAAAAAGATCAGTTAACTGTCCAAAAAATAAACCTCAAAGTTCTCTTAGAACTCTGGGATGAATACCATCAGGGCCCATTGCTTTATTAATCTTTAACTGAGCCAGTTCCTCTGCTACCTCTGTCTCCGGAAATCCTACAAATGAACCATCATTACTAGAACCAATACGATTTCCCAACTTAATATTGTTAGTATACTTTATTTTTGAGAAGACTGAACAAAAGTAATTGTTTAATTGGCTTGCTGCATCCAGGTCTCCCTCAACAAAAGTGTTGTGCCCAGTTTTCATTTTACTGATCCCATCATATTTTTCTTTTTATCACTAATGTACCTAAGAAAGGTTTTATCTCCTTTCTTAATAGATTTAGCAATTGCTTTGGTAGCACTGATAATGTGTTTGGCCTCCTTTTGTCTATTCTTATACTCTTCTCAGTTACACCTCCTATTTTCCTTGAATCTTCTATATGCTGATTTTTTTCTTTTACTATCCTAATTATCTCTTTAGTGAACCATATTATTTTTTTCTTCCGTTTATTCTTACTAACTTGCCTGACATATAATCTAGTTGCCTCCAGGTTGATAGACTTTAACAGTACCCACTGATTACTTATTCCTGCTGTTTTACTCCAACCTTTCTATTCATTTTTTAGAAATTCACCCATTTCAGCGAAATCCATTTTTGTGAAATCTAAAACGTTTGTTTTTGTCTATGATTTTTCAGTTCTCATTTTAATATCAAACCAAAGACATTGGTGATCACTAGAACCCAAATTTTCTCCCACCTCAACATTAATCCCTATTTGTCAGTACACCAATTCTCCTCCACCAATTCTCCTCCACCACAGTAGGAATATCAAAGGGAAACGCTGTTACACTCTGCATACACCCTTGTGTAGACTGAAAGTGACCACTTCCGGTCTACACAAGGGTGTATGCAAAGTGTAACAGTGTCCTAGGACATATTGTTTTTAAAGTGCTACATACATGGATATGATGTAAGTGCAATTTTAGGTGATTTTACTCAAATAAAAACAGTATAACACTATGGAAGTTTCCCTTTGATTATTCCTACTGTGGTGGAGAAGAATTGGTGGTCATTTGGAGTGTTGGAGTGTTTTCTTCTTACCAGGAGGATCCTGGCTCAGGGGACAACGGTCTTGGAAGTTCACAGGAGGCTGGTCCAATACAGGGGCTTGAAGCACCCAAAAGTGCTGTTTGACCTACCTAATTTAGGTGGTCAATATCTTGCTGTGAGTGAGGCTCTGGAGGGGGAGCTCCAGTGAAGCACGCATCATTAATTGTTGTCAAGGTCACCAGTATATCACTAAGTCACTATGGCATTTCCGTTGTGGAAGGTGTTTTGTAGCACCAGGACTTTATAATATGAACTGGCATATTTGTTTACTTATATATTGACCTTTTTTTTCAAGGACACTTTCTTTTCAGAGGATCATTTCTAGCACAATCTACATAGTTTGCTATTTTTGAGGGAGGTGTTTTATAGTTATCACATTATTTAAAGTTTGATATATGGATGTTTTCACTTATGGTATATGATTTGCTCATATTATAATTATGATTCCTTTTCCAAGAACACTTTATGCTTTAGGGCAATTTCCTTGCACTATCAACTTATTTTGTCATTTTCAGGGGCAGGTGTGCAGTAGTCCCCAGTACATTTATTGATTGGTATATAGGGGTTTCACCTATGATTTATATCACAAATATTTCATGTGTTATTTTTAAAGTGTTGCAGAAGTTTACATTTGAGAGGGAGGTGTATTGTAGCACCATGCAATATGGTGGTTTGTAGTAACACATTTAGTTAAGAGATAGGTGCATTGCAACATGAAATACACAACTGGAATTTTCTATTCTATTATTATTATCATTATTTCTATATCTCTAGAGTTGAGATCACACAATTACACACTGAAAAGGGAGGTGCATTGTAGCATCACTACTTGTTTATTTAATCACACACATTAATATCCCCTTAACTAGTGTCTCACAGTTATAGGAGTGGTAGTGCAGCATTCCAATTGTCCTATTACCACACACATATTTGTGTTAATTGCTAGCAGCAGCCCACAGGTTTTTATTCCTCTGTCCGCTGCGCAGGATTTTCAATTACATCATCATCAATCATGATAAGCAATGCCCTAAAAACCTGTGGATGCGGTGATTGATCCCATCTATCCCATGACACTTTTCCGGTGATACTTCTGTCACAAATGACAGTTCCACATCTGGTTTCTAAAAATCAACAAACTGTCTAGGGATGATGACTGATGTCATTGACCTAATATGGTCATGAGCATATGTGGTCAATGGCATCACTCGGGATCCCCCAAAGCAGGTGAGGAATGTAAACTGTGATGGTGTTTTTTTAATGTCACTTTGGTGGCTGTACAGTACATTCTACAGGTGCACCACTTCATTTTTTTTAAATATTTGTTTGGAAAATACCAGAAAAACTGACAAGAATGACAAGATTTGGCTCCCATAGATTTCTATTCAGTGATCACATTCAGTGACATTCAGTGATCACGGATTTCCTGCTGTTTTTAGCAAACTGAACTTTCCCTGGTTCATTCATCCTTAGTGAAGAACAGGCACTTGAAAGGTCATCATGCAGACCCTAAGCACTCTCTGATATACCTTGTTGTCCAAACTGCCCAGACTTTAGTTTTGCCTAATTGATCTAACTACAGTTTCACTAGCCCAGCTCAAGACCAATTAGCCACAATTAGTTGTACACTGTTGATAATGAACTACTATACCTGCTATGTTATCCTTACATGGAATTCAACTGATAGCTTTCTGATGAAGAGGAAGATTGCACAAGCGCCAACCCACATTCACACTTGTCACTGAGCTGGTATTATCTGGATTATTATTACAATTCCAGCACCATATGTGGACATATCGTTGGATTCTGGAATCATGCATTACATTGTTTTGTTTACTTAGGCTTTCTATTTGCTTAGATATTTAATTAGTCTTCTTTCAAAATATACCATTCCCAGGAGGCAGCTGTAAAAGATCAAAAGATCTCTTCCTCTGAATTTTGCAAAGGGTATAATTTCACATCCATAGAGATCATATTAAGCCATTTATAAAATAACTGTTAATGAATGGCATTGAGCTTAAAAGGATTGTAAACAAATAGCACATAAAATGGAGCCATTTTTTAAAGGGTTTGTCAAGATTTAAATGAATATTAAAAACCTAGATAAACAATATAAATATATGCAGTAATTAAACACTGCTAAATGGGGTTCAACACCTTTCAAGGAACTGTCTTTATTCCATTTTTTTCTTTCTTTTACCATTTCATCACATTTTGTTCTTTTTTTATTTGTTTTTAGGTTACTTGTGTTTAGGTTAAAGGTACTCTAAATGACAGTAATCTTGAGAGTTTACCAAAAGATATTGGGGTTTACCAGGTTTATTTCAATGCCCTTTTCTATTTTCCAGTAACATCAAAGATTTTTTACTTGGAAATTAGCTTTTAGGGGAAACGTAGTAATATAAATTATTTTTATCTCAGTTGATGTCAATTTTGATGATTCATTTCTCTTCGATATCTTTGCTTTCCTTTCCTTTGATGTTGTAGACTTGTTTTGATAACTAACAAGTGTTATTTATATATGCTTTTGTATCTCTGGAAAACACAATGAAAATGAATATAAAAAGTGTTTTTGTCGCCTCCAGATACAATAGTCTCACATCACCAGGATCCCTGTTGAGTGTATTTTGAAGGATCTCCGACATATTCGTTTAACCATGATTACAAAATCAGCAGAACCCATGGGGAAAAAAATGATTTTTATTTAATTTGATATTCATGTAGAAAACATATGCCTACGTTAACTGTACTATATTGGTAATGTTAAGAATACTTTAAATAGCGCATCTATGTACTCTTCTGCAAAGAACACTATATTGCATTTCATTGCATTTTCAAATATTCATAAAATTGAAAACACAATATGTGTGATGTACCAATAAATTATTTTATCAACAGTGGAGTAGAATCTATTACATTTTCTCCTTTGTAAAGCTGACTGCACATTTTTGCATAAATCATTTTTGTTTGTTTTTGCTTTAACTTCCTGCATAAAAGTGCTTGTTTTACTCAAGCAGAGCAATTTATATATATTGCTTTGACTGTGGATATAATCTTGGGTTCATTTTCACATCATGTTTCCTTAGGTTTGATTTTACTTGATGGTAAGAAAATGTACTTTTACAGTATCACAAGGTAATGAATAACATTTAATTTCTATTGACCACACAAGACATTCAAATCATTTATTAAGTTTGAAAATATTACTGCAAAAAAACTTTTTGTCTTTGATCTGTGTTGAAAATATTTGCAAGAACACTGCTTTTTTTGTGAAGCAGCAAAATTGTTCTAATTTAGTGTAACATTAAAAATACACATTGGGGTATGTTTTTAAAAGTTTTTCTCATTGTTATTATTTACATAATAATTGTATCCAATTGTATCCAATATGCACCTAATATCACCTCAATTGTATAATGTAAAACAAACATTTGAAACATTTTAATAATTCATAACAAAAATGTATTGCTCATCTATTTAGAGGACCATTTATTTCTTTGTTATTTAATTCTAAATTATTTATTATTTCATTCTTTGAGAATGTCCCAATATTTGTGCAAACATAATGAATAATACCCGTAATGTTTGTAAAATATGTGTAATAGTTTCCTTGTTGCCTTTCACAGAGTAAATGTAACAGTCCCTAACATTTTATAAAAATAGCTATAGGAACATTTCAGAATTAGCATGCACCGATAGAGAAAATAGCCTAACACTATAGGCTAAGAACATTCAACTAGCAAGGGAAATGATGGAGACTTTTACATTGTGCATAGTCTATGGATATTCATGTGCCAAGCAAAACACTTAGCAGTGGTCTTATTACCACCTTCCTTATGGTTCTTAGGGAGCTGATACCTCCCATATATGCCTTCAGGGACATAGAATTCAAATATTCCAATAGTTAAGGGAGGTCACTGGTGACTTCAGCCTCAAATCTGCAGAATTGTTCTAAAAATATGATGACCATGTTGGCTGAATTTTATGTATATAAAAGGAGGAGAGATGTATATGAGGATATACAATGCAGCCAACATAACATTGTGGATGTATAGACATCATGTCATGATGCTGGAGGTGAAAAAAGTTCCTTCCACTGGATTGCAGAAGTCTTTGTTTCTGTGAACTCCCCTAGTGATGTGACTAGAGATGAGCGAAGTATTCAAAAATTCGATTCGGCTGATTCGGCGAATTCGAGGAATAAATTTGATTCGATGCGAATATATTCGCTGCAAATTTAACTTATAAAAAGGGTTTCTAGGCTTCAGAGAGCCTTTATATTAGTGCAGAACACTGTACCTTTAATTTAAATGCCCTTGGAGTCTGCTGAGGAAGAGAAATAATACTGTCAGTCAGTATGACATGCAGATGAGTGCCGTCGATCTTAGAATCACCGCACACTTCACTCATTTGGGCAGTCACGGGGCCAAAACCAGAGTGTGGAGCCACAGTGTGGCGGTGGAGGCAGCAGCAATGGGAGGCCATACAGCACCCTATGACAAAAATGGAACCCACCAGCAGTGTGAGGAGACCTGAAAGTGGCACATGGCAGAGTGTGGCGATGGAGACAGCAGCAATGGGAGGCCGTACAGGGACCCATGAGACACTGTGGACCTGGCAGCAGCATGAGGAGGCGGTACGGGGGCCCATGGCAGATTACGGGCCTGGCAGCAGCAATGGGAGGCCCGTAATCTGCCAGCACCCTATGACAAAATGGAACCCACCAGCAGTGTGAGGAGACCTGAAAGTGGCACATGGCAGAGTGTGGCGATGGAGACAGCAGCAATGGGAGGCCGTACAGGGACCCATGACACACTCTGGACCTGGCAGCAGCATGAGGAGGCGGTACAGGGGCCCATGGCAGATTACGGGCCTGGCAGCAGCAATGGGAGGCCCGTAATCTGCCAGCACCCTATGACAAAATGGAATCCACCAACAGTGTAAGGAGACCTGAAAGTGGCACATGGCAGAGTCTGGCGATGAAGTCAGCAGCAATGGGAGGCCGTACAGGGACCCATGACACACTCTGGACCTGGCAGCAGCAAGAGGAGGCTGTACAGGGGCCCATGGCAGAGTGGCGAAGCGTAAGCAGCTTAAATTGAAGGCCATACAGAGGCCTATGTTAAAAATAATAACATGTTTGGGGCATGATTCATGGCGGATTTAGTCAGTTGTGTCAGGAACTGGTGGTTTGAAATCCAGACTAATCCACGCCTGATTCATTTTCACAAACGTGAGTCTCTCCACACTTTGGGTGGACAGTCGTGTCCTCCGCGGAGTTACAATACCTCCTGCCGCACTAAACACGCGCTCCGATGCCACGCTACTGGCCGGGCATGACAGCCTTTCAAGGGCAAATTCAGCTAGTTGGGGCCAAAGGTCAAGTTTCGTTGCCCAGTAGTCAAGGGGATTGTCTACCTCGGTTGGCAGGGTGCTGTCCAAGTAGGCCCAAGCCTGTTGTTTGAGGTCCTGCTCCAGGTCCACCTGCTGCTGCTGCGGCTGGTTAGTAGTTTCCTCACTGCGCTGGTGAAGAAAGCTACTCATCATCGACTGCAGACTGAGGCAGCTGCTGCTGGTGGAGCTGCCACTGCTCCTACCACCCCACCCCTCCTTTGCTGCCATGGCAGCGGAACGCGAGCGCACAGGGCCCACAGTGTCTGAGGATGGACGTTGGTGCACAAAGGCAGAGACCAACTGACTACATAGGTGGTTTTTATAGTACGTTATTTTGGCCTCCCTCTCAGCAGGTGTGAAAAGGCCACCATTTTTGAACGGTAGCGAGGGTCCAACAAGGTGGACAGCCAAAAGTCATCCCTCTGTCTGATGGTTATTATTCTGCTGTCGCTACGCAAGCAACCGAGCATGCTATGGGCCATTTGTGCCAAGGAATGCGAGGGACTCCCTGCCTCCATCTCCACAGCATACTGCCACGGTGCGTCTGGGTCCTCTGTCTCCTCCTCCTCCTCCTCTACCAGATGCTCCTGCTCCTCCACTCCTGTCCGCTGAGTGGAAAAACCACCCATTTCACTCAATAATTCCTGAGCACCAATGTCCTCCTCTACCTCCTCCTCTTCTTCCTGTCCTGCCCCCACAGGGGTCATGTGGCGTTGAGATCTGTGCGCCACGTCTACCGCACCCTGACCAGCCATTGTTAACAGCATTTGTTCCAGGACGTGCAACAGAGGAATGACGTCGTTCATCCCATAGTCCTGTCGACTCACGAATAGCGTGGCCTCCTCAAAGGGCCTGAGCAAGCGGCAGGTGTCACGCATGAGCTGCCAATGGCTGACATCTAAGTTACACAGGGGAGTACCTTTATCCGCTTGTAACATCAGGAAATCGGTGATGGCCTTTCGCTGTTCGTAAAGGCGGTTAACATATGTAGGGTTGAATTCCACCTTGTTGCAACGTCACAGCATGAGGAGTCGGTACAGGGGCCCATGGCAGATTACGGGCCTGGCAGCAGCAATGGGAGGCCCGTAATCTGCCAGCACCCTATGACAAAATGGAACCCACCAGCAGTGTGAGGAGACCTGAAAGTGGCACATGGCAGAGTGTGGCGATGGAGACAGCAGCAATGGGAGGCCGTACAGGGACCCATGAGAGACTCTGGACCTGGCAGCAGCATGAGGAGGCGGTACAGGGGCCCATGGCAGATTACGGGCCTGGCAGCAGCAATGGGAGGCCCGTAATCTGCCAGCACCCTATGACAAAATGGACAGCACCAGCAGTGTGAGGAGGTCTGAAAGTGGCACATGGCAGAGTGTGGCGATGGAGACAGCAGCAATGGGAGGCCGTACAGGGACCCATGAGACACTCTGGACCTGGCAGCAGCATGAGGAGGCGGTACGGGGGCCCATGGCAGATTACAGGCCTGGCAGCAGCAATGGGAGGCCCGTAATCTGCCAGCACCCTATGACAAAATGGAACACACCAGCGGTGTGAGGAGACCTGAAAGTGGCACATGGCAGAGTGTGGCGATGGAGACAGCAGCAATGGGAGGCCGTACAGGGACCCATGAGAGACTCTGGCCCTGGCAGCAGCATGAGGAGGCGGTACAGGGGCCCATGGCAGATTACGGGCCTGGCAGCAGCAATGGAAGGCCCGTAATCTGCCAGCACCCTATGACAAAATGGAACACACCAGCAGTGTGAGGAGACCTGAAAGTGGCACATGGCAGAGTGTGGCGATGGAGACAGCAGCAATGGGAGGCCGTACAGGGAGCCATGAGACACTGTGGACCTGGCAGCAGCATGAGGAGGCGGTACAGGGGCCCATGGCAGATTACAGGCCTGGCAGCAGCAATGGGAGGCCCGTAATCTGCCAGCACCCTATGACAAAATGGACAGCACCAGCAGTGTGAGGAGACCTGAAAGTGGCACATGGCAGAGTGTGGCGATGGAGACAGCAGCAATGGGAGGCCGTACAGGGACCCATGAGACACTGTGGACCTGGCAGCAGCATGAGGAGGCAGTACAGGGGCCCATGGCAGATTACAGGCCTGGCAGCAGCAATGGGAGGCCCGTAATCTGCCAGCACCCTATGACAAAATGGAACACACCAGCAGTGTGAGGAGACCTGAAAGTGGCACATGGCAGAGTGTGGCGATGGAGACAGCAGCAATGGGAGGCCGTACAGGGACCCATGAGACACTGTGGACCTGGCAGCAGCATGAGGAGGCGGTACAGCGGCCCATGGCAGATTACGGGCCTGGCAGCAGCAATGGGAGGCCCGTAATCTGCCAGCACCCTATGACAAAATGGAACACACCAGCAGTGTGAGGAGACCTGAAAGTGGCACATGGCAGAGTGTGGCGATGGAGACAGCAGCAATGGGAGGCCGTACAGGGACCCATGAGAGACTCTGGACCTGGCAGCAGCATGAGGAGGCGGTACGGGGGCCCATGGCAGATTACAGGCCTGGCAGCAGCAATGGGAGGCCCGTAATCTGCCAGCACCCTATGACAAAATGGAACACACCAGCAGTGTGAGGAGACCTGAAAGTGGCACATGGCAGAGTGTGGCGATGGAGACAGCAGCAATGGGAGGCCGTACAGGGACCCATGAGAGACTCTGGACCTGGCAGCAGCATGAGGAGGCGGTACGGGGGCCCATGGCAGATTACAGGCCTGGCAGCAGCAATGGGAGGCCTGTAATCTGCCAGCACCCTATGACAAAATGGAACACACCAGCAGTGTGAGGAGACCTGAAAGTGGCACATGGCAGAGTGTGGCGATGGAGACAGCAGCAATGGGAGGCCGTACAGGGACCCATGAGACACTCTGGACCTGGCAGCAGCATGAGGAGGCGGTACAGGGGCCCATTGCAGATTACAGGCCTGGCAGCATCAATGGGAGGCCCGTAATCTGCCAGCACCCTATGACAAAATGGAACACACCAGCAGTGTGAAGAGACCTGAAAGTGGCACATGGCAGAGTGTGGCGATGGAGACAGCAGCAATGGGAGGCCGTACAGGGACCCATGAGAGACTCTGGACCTGGCAGCAGCATGAGGAGGCGGTACAGGGGCCCATGGCAGATTACAGGCCTGGCAGCAGCAATGGGAGGCCCGTAATCTGCCAGCACCCTATGACAAAATGGAACACACCAGCAGTGTGAGGAGACCTGAAAGTGGCCAATGGCAGAGTGTGGCGATGGAGACAGCAGCAATGGGAGGCCGTACAGGGACCCATGAGACACTGTGGACCTGGCAGCAGCATGAGGAGGCGGTACGCGGGCCCATGGCAGATTACAGGCCTGGCAGCAGCAATGGGAGGCCCGTAATCTGCCAGCACCCTCTGACAAAATGGAACACACCAGCAGTGTGAGGAGACCTGAAAGTGGCACATGGCAGAGTGTGGCGATGGAGACAGCAGCAATGGGAGGCCGTACAGGGACCCATGAGAGACTCTGGACCTGGCAGCAGCATGAGGAGGCGGTACAGGGGCCCATGGCAGATTACGGGCCTGGCAGCAGCAATGGGAGGCCCGTAATCTGCCAGCACCCTATGACAAAATGGAACACACCAGCAGTGTGAGGAGACCTGAAAGTGGCACATGGCAGAGTGTGGCGATGGAGACAGCAGCAATGGGAGGCCGTACAGGGACCCATTAGACACTCTGTACCTGGCAGCAGCATTAGGAGGCGGTACAGGGGCCCATGGCAGATTACAGGCCTGGCAGCAGCAATGGGAGGCCCGTAATCTGCCAGCATCCTATGACAAAATGGAACACACGAACAGTGTGAGGAGACCTGAAAGTGGCACATGGCAGAGTGTGGCGATGGAGACAGCAGCAATGGGAGGCCGTACAGGGACCCATGAGACACTCTGGACCTGGCAGCAGCATGAGGAGGCGGTACAGGGGCCCATGGCAGATTACAGGCCTGGCAGCAGCAATGGGAGGCCCGTAATCTGCCAGCACCCTATGACAAAATGGAACACACCAGCAGTGTGAGGAGACCTGAAAGTGACACATGGCAGAGTGTGGCGATGGAGACAGCAGCAATGGGAGGCCGTACAGGGACCCATGACACTCTCTGGAGCTGGCAGCAGCATGAGGAGGCGGTACAGGGGCCCATGGCAGATTACGGGCCTGGCAGCAGCAATGGGAGGCCCGTAATCTGCCAGCACCCTATGACAAAATGGAACCCAGCAGCAGTGTGAGGAGACCTGAAAGTGGCACATGTTTGGGGCATGATTCATGGCGGATTTAGTCAGTTGTGTCAGGAACTGGTGGTTTGAAATCCAGACTAATCCACGCCTGATTCATTTTCACAAACGTGAGTCTCTCCACACTTTGGGTGGACAGTCGTGTCCTCCGCGGAGTTACAATACCTCCTGCCGCACTAAACACGCGCTCCGATGCCACGCTACTGGCCGGGCATGACAGCCGTTCAAGGGCAAATTCAGCTAGTTGGGGCCAAAGGTCAAGTTTCGTTGCCCAGCAGTCAAGGGGATTGTCTACCTCGGTTGGCAGGGTGCTGTCCAAGTAGGCCCAAGCCTGTTGTTTGAGGTCCTGCTCCAGGTCCACCTGATGCTGCTGCTGCTGCGGCTGGTTAGTAGTTTCCTCACTGCGCTGGTGAAGAAAGCTACTCATCATCGACTGCAGACTGTGGCAGCCGCTGCTGGTGGAGCTGCCACTGCTCCTACCACCCCACCCCTCCCCTGCTGCCATGGCAGCGGAACGCGAGCGCACAGGGCCCACAGTGTCTGAGGATGGACGTTGGCGCACAAAGGCAGAGACCAACTGACTACATAGGTGGTTTTTATAGTACGTTATTTTGGCCTCCCTCTCAGCAGGTGTGAAAAAGGCCACCATTTTTGAACGGTAGCGAGGGTCCAACAAGGTGGACAGCCAAAAGCCATCCCTCTGTCTGATGGTTATTATTCGGCTGTCGCTACGCAAGCAACCGAGCATGCTATGGGCCATTTGTGCCAAGGAATGCGAGGGACTCCCTGCCTCCATCTCCACAGCATACTGCCACGGTGCGTCTGGGTCCTCTGTCTCCTCCTCCTCCTCCTCTACCAGATGCTCCTGCTCCTCCACTCCTGTCCGCTGAGTGGAAAAACCACCCATTTCACTCAATAATTCCTGAGCACCAATGTCCTCCTCTACCTCCTCCTCTTCTTCCTGTCCTGCCCCCACAGGGGTCATGTGGCGTTGAGATCTGTGCGCCACGTCTACCGCACCCTGACCAGCCATTGTTAACAGCATTTGTTCCAGGACGTGCAACAGAGGAATGACGTCGTTCATCCCATAGTCCTGCCGACTCACGAATAGCGTACCCTCCTCAAAGGGCCTGAGCAAGCGGCAGGTGTCCCGCATGAGCTGCCAATGGCTGACATCGAAGTTTCACAGGGGAGTACCTTTATCCGCTTGTAACATCAGGAAATCGGTGATGGCCTTTCGCTGTTCGTAAAGGCGGTCTAACATGTGTAGGGTTGAATTCCACTTTGTTGCAACGTCGCAGATCAGGCGATGATGTGGAATTCCGTTCTGCCGCTGCAGCTCAAGGAGGGTGTGCTTTGCGGTGTAGGAATGGCTGAAATGCATGCAAAGTTTACGTGACATTTTAAGGATGTCTTGCAGTGGGATGGTGGATTTTAGGAACCGCTTGACAACCAGATTGAACACGTGAGCCATGCATGGCGCATGGCACAACCTTCCTTGACGCAGAGCAGACACCATGTTCTTTCCGTTGTCGGTCAACATGGTTCCGATTTTCAGTTTGTGCGGAGACAGCCATCTGTCGATTTCTCTGTTCATTACACTCAGAAGTTCCTCCCCTGTGTGACTACGTTCACCAAGGCATACCAGGTGCAGCACAGCGTGACACCGTTGCGCCCTGCACATGTGATATGCCGGTCGGGTAATGGGACTTGGCACGGGGGTGGCGGCTGAGGACACGGCGGAAGAAGAGGTGGTAGAGGCGGACATCTTTGCCGGACCAAGGACGTGCAAACGTGGAGGCAAAAGCGGCGTGACCTGTCCAAGTTGCTGGTGCGGCTGTGCCGGCACCACGTTCACCCAGTGGGCCGTAAATGACATGTACTGTCCCTGACCGTAGTTACAGCTCCACACGTCGGCGCTGCCGTGCACTTTGGCAGAGACCGACATGCTCAAAGACTGGCCCACCATCTCTTCTACATGTGAATGCAGGGCTGGCACTGCCTTTTTGGCAAAGAAATGCCGGCTTGGCACTCTCCACCGCGGCGCGGCACAAGCCATCATTTCTCGGAAAGGTGCTGAGTCCACCACTTGGAAAGGGAGGGACTGCAGCACCAGCAACTTGGACAGGAGGACGTTCAGCTTCTGCACCGTCGGGTGCGTGCTCGCAAACTGTTGTCTCTTGGAAACGGATTCCAAGAAAGACTGCTGACGGAATCCGTGAAGAGGAGTAGCAGGAGAAGGAGCATCTGAACGAGCGGAAGATGCCAACGAGCGACAACTCCCCTCAGCAGAGGTGTTGGAGCCTTGACTGGCTGATAGAGGGCGATTGACGTCGGGTGACGGAGCAAGTAACGGAGCGGGTGATGGAGCGGGGGCTGGGGCAGGCAGAACCGCCGTATCTTTATCACGGTTTTCCCAGGCCACCAAATGGCGACGCTGCATATGCTGCCGCAACGCTATAGTCCCAACATGGGCCCCCTGGCCACGCTTGACTTTCTGGCCACATAGTCGACATACGGCTACGTTTACTTCCTCGGGCGGCTTGACAAAAAATTGCCACACCGCCGAGTAGGAAACTTTGCCCCCGCTACTCCTCACTGGCTGACTGCTACTTCCTCCGTGCACACCGGCACCACTACTGGCCGTGGTGGTAGGCTGCAGTGGAGCTGGTGCTCTACTCCGTGGCCGTTTGCCTCCACTGACACTGCTGCGACCCTGCTGCCTCCTGGGCAACCCACCGACTGTTTTGCTCGCTGCCAAGCTGGCACCCTCTTCTCCTGATGATGCGGAAGCAATAGCCTGATGACGACGAGGCTGCCAAGTGCGATCAGCCTCATCATCATCAATTAGGGTCTCCGCCTCACTACTAGCCCCCTCGGCTGCGTGTGGGTCAGGAGACAGACCTGTCTCTAGACCGGCTGCCGAGCCACTCTCCTTGCCAGTACTTCTTCGCCTGGCTGCTGAAGAGGCGGATGTCTCCCCCCGTTCCTGACCGCCCTCTGTTAGCTCTTCCTCACTGTACAGTGGGGCTGAGCCCACAGCATGCGATACTTCGCTTGGTGAGGGAACACCAAAGGACAGGGGCAGGTAGAGGACACGTGATTTCAGTGGGCTTGCTCCCGGGCCATGCCAACTAACGGTTGTGTCTGACGTACCCACCGACCGTTGGCTGTAGGTGTGAGAGGTGACCTGGGAAGAGGAAGACGACCGAGCCAACCAATCGATGACGGCAGGGTTGTCGGTGGAGACACGACCGCTGGATGACACCGGGAGCACTGGCCTCTGGCTGTGACTAGTGCTGCCTCGACCCCTTCCTCTGCTGCCACGTCTGCTCGCTCCTAAAACATTGCCTCCTCTGCCACTCCTCTGCATGTTGTCTGACATACTCTTTAATTCAACGATTCTGTGTCCCTGAGTAACAATTCTGTGTCCCTCAGTAACAATTCTGTGTCTGTCCTTGAGTAACAATTCTGTGTCCCTGAGTAACAATTCTGTGTCCCTGTGTAACAATTCTGTGTCCCTCAGTAACAATTCTGTTTCCCTGAGTAACAATTCTGTGTCCCTGAGTAACAATTCTGTGTCCCTCAGTAACAATTCTGTGTCTGTCCCTGAGTAACAATTCTGTGTCTGTCCCTGAGTAACAATTCTGTGTCCCTCAGTAACAATTCTGTGTCTGTTCCTGAGTAACAATTCTGTGTCCCTGAGTAACAATTCTGTGTCCCTCAGTAACAATTCTGTGTCCCTCAGTAACAATTCTGTGTCTGTCCCTGAGTAACAATTCTGTGTCCCTCAGTAACAATTCTGTGTCTGTCCCTGAGTAACAATTCTGTGTCCCTCAGTAACAATTCTGTGTCCCTCAGTAACAATTCTGTGTCTGTCCCTGAGTAACAATTCTGTGTCCCTCAGTAACAATTCTGTGTCTGTCCCTGAGTAACAATTCTGTGTCCCTGAGTAACAATTCTGTGTCCCTGAGTAACAATTCTGTGTCCCTCAGTAACAATTCTGTGTCCCTCAGTAACAATTCTGTGTCTGTCCCTGAGTAACAATTCTGTGTCCCTGAGTAACAATTCTGTGTCCCTCAGTAACAATTCTGTGTCCCTCAGTAACAATTCTGTGTCCCTCAGTAACAATTCTGTGTCTGTCCCTGAGTAACAATTCTGTGTCCCTCAGTAACAATTCTGTGTCCCTCAGTAACAATTCTGTGTCTGTCCCTGAGTAACAATTCTGTGTCCCTCAGTAACAATTCTGTGTCCCTGAATAACAATTCTGTGTCCCTGAGTAACAATTCTGGGTCCCTCAGTAACAATTCTGTGTCCCTCAGTAACAATTCTGTGTCCCTCAGTAACAATTCTGTGTCTGACCCTGAGTAACAATTCTGTGTCCCTCAGTAACAATTCTGTTACCCTCAGTAACAATTCTGTGTCTGTCCCTGAGTAACAATTCTGTGTCCCTGAGTAACAATTCTGTGTCCCTCAGTAAGAATTCTGTGTCCCTCAGTAACAATTCTGTGTCCCTCAGTAACAATTCTGTGTCTGTCCCTGAGTAACAATTCTGTGTCTGTCCCTGAGTAACAATTCTGTGTCTGTCCCTGAGTAACAATTCTGTGTCCCTCAGTAACAATTCTGTGTCCCTCAGTAACAATTCTGTGTCTGTCCCTGAATAACAATTCTGTGTCCCTCAGTAACAATTATGTGTCCCTCAGTAACAATTCTGTGTCTGTCCCTGAGTAACAATTCTGTGTCCCTGAGTAACAATTCTGTGTCCCTCAGTAAGAATTCTGTGTCCCTCAGTAACAATTCTGTGTCCCTGAGTAACAATTCTGTGTCTGTCCCTCAGTAACAATTCTGTGTCTGTCCCTGAGTAACAATTCTGTGTCTGTCCCTGAGTAACAATTCTGTGTCCCTCAGTTTCAATTCTGTGTCCCTCAGTAACAATTCTGTGTCCCTCAGTAACAATTCTGTGTCTGTCCCTGAGTAACAATTCTGTGTCTGTCCCTGAGTAACAATTCTGTGTCTGTCCCTGAGTAACAATTCTGTCTCTGTCCCTGAGTAACAATTCTGTGTCCCTCAGTAACAATTCTGTGTCCCTCAGTAACACTTCTGTGTCTGTCCCTGAGTAACAATTCTGTGTCTGTCCCTGAGTAACAATTCTGTGTCCCTCAGTAACAATTCTGTGTCCCTCAGTAACAATTCTGTTTCCCTCAGTAACAATTCTGTGTCTGTCCCTGAGTAACAATTCTGTGTCCCTCAGTAACAATTCTGTGTCTGTCCCTGAGTAACAATTCTGTGTCCCTCAGTAACAATTCTGTGTCCCTCAGTAACAATTCTGTGTCTGTCCCTGAGTAAGAATTCTGTGTCCCTCAGTAACAATTCTGTGTCCCTCAGTAACAATTCTGTGTCCCTCAGTAACAATTCTGTGTCTGTCCCTGAGTAACAATTCTGTGTCCCTCAGTAACAATTCTGTGTCCCTCAGTAACAATTCTGTGTATGTCCCTGAGTAACAATTCTGTGTCCCTGAGTAACAATTCTGTGTCCCTGAGTAACAATTCTGTGTCCCTCAGTAACAATTCTGTGTCCCTCAGTAACAATTCTGTGTCCCTCAGTAACAATTCTGTGTCTGTCCCTGAGTAACAATTCTGTGTCCCTGAGTAACAATTCTGTGTCCCTCAGTCACAATTCTGTGTCCCTCAGTAACAATTCTGTGTCCCTCAGTAACAATTCTGTGTCTGTCCCTGAGTAACAATTCTGTGTCTGTCCCTGAGTAACAATTCTGTGTCTGTCCCTGAGTAACAATTCTGTGTCCCTAAGTAATGGTTCTGTGTCCCTAAGTAACGGTTCTGTGTCCCTAAGTAACGGTTCTGTGTCCCTAAGTAAAGATTCTGTGTCCCTAATACAGAGAGATCTGTCTCTCTTGAATGACCAGAGGCAAATGGGGAATTGTAAGATGGCCGCAATTTATAGCTCCACCATTACACAGTGCTGGCTGGCTGGCTGCTGATTGGCTAATGCGATCACATGTCATGAATGAATGCATTATGGGTCAGCGCGCCTTGTCTGCGCGCCTTCCCAGAGATCCCTGCTCCGTCGCCGCACATGTCGCCGCCATTTTTGGAAAAATTTCGAAATTTTTCTAATATTCGAAACGAATTCCACTTCGCCGAGTTCGATTCGCTCATCTCTAGATGTGACATAGAAGGGGAAGTTATGAAAAGTTATATAAATACATAGATACACTTAGTGGTTGCATGCGCTAACTGTGGTTCCTCTTTGCCTCTGGTTCTCTAATAATGCTGATGGTATGAGCCTGACATGGGGTTGCAGTGTGACAGACCAAGTATGTGCAGTCAGGATGAAAGGTGGAAACCTGCAGAGACTCATGGAACTGTTAGAGGAGCAGGTCTTGTGATGTGAGGCACCATATTGCAGCCCCACACGACATATAAAGGAAATGATCACTTGGGAAAACTAGAAACATCTGAGGTAGCCAGGATTTACCAGCAAAATCTGCCAAATGCTGAATTAAGATGGATACTGGTGGGACTAATGATGGAGAGCATTAACCTGGAATTATATCGTACTCTGAGTCCCATGATTGGTAACTGTAGATGTACTTGTAGCACACCCACTAAAAAGCCATGGGTGAATTTGGGCCTATTTCCCCTTTAGAGCACACACAGCCAGACAAAGAGTATTTTTGGTATTTTTCTTCTGACTCAAAAGATCAGGCTAGGGGTTTCTTTTTGTTTTATCAGAGAATGATGAACTTGGATAGGGATGGGGAGCATGGAATACCCTGGAACTGAAAAAAAAAACTGTACAACTTGAGGACTGCTTACATTCTGTCCACTCTGCACAACTCCTGTACGTCTTGCACAACTTTGGTTACACTGCACAACTCTCAGCTGTATTGCACAACTACTTGGCTGTACTGTACAACTTCTGGCCACAATTTCTCAACAAAGTCCCACAGAAGCTGCAGCTTTCTGTTACCTGTACTTTACTAAGAGTCCCAAAGTATCTCTCTGTCAACCCTGCTGCACTGGGGTCTTAGTCACAGGATCATTGATTGGCCTCCTAATGATATCCCTCAAGGTTCTACCTATTGTTGGAAATGTAGACTCACACTGCCTCTGGACAACCTGGGCTCCCTCCCATAGCTTCCTTCCGGCTCTCTCCCGTGAGCTTCCTCCTGACCCCACTGAATTTTTTTACTGTCTTTTCAGGTGGGCCCCCCAGCTAAGCCTAGCTAGGACTTCAGTGTCTTCAGGCTAGCTTCCACCCCAGGATTTTGCCCAGGAGGGCAAGGTCCCTCAACAGGGGTCTTCTCTTGCATTCTGGACTCAGGAACACTGCCCTACACACCCTTCAAGCTATCCCCTGTTGCTCAGGCCTCAGACTATTTATGGGCTCTCCCCTCACCAGGGCACACCACCCCAGGGATTGGTTGGAGTCCCATAAATATTCAGGCTGCAGACTCTGCCCTCCTTCCCACTATTGCCATGTACCTGTAAGTGGAGCCTGAGATGATGAGGGTGGCTTCTTGCACAGTTCCCATTCAAACAACCCTGGATAGCGAGACAGGGACTGCAGGGGCAAAAGAAGGCCAGCACTGGGACAAAGTCATCCAGCTCCCAGGGTTAATATGACAAACTACGCCTCCGCCTTACCCAAGATGAGGGGGTGTGGTTAATAGCAATAAACAGAGTGAAATGTATGTAATGTTTGCGGTATGCATTGAAATAGTACCAATTATTGTGGTACACTGCAGCAAACTGAAGTTTGAATATGGGGTTAACAGTGGTGGAGAAAACAATGTCCCTGTGTCAGTGGTATCTTTGAAAGGGAAACATTTTCCTGTGTTAGCGGTGCTGCTAAGAGAAAAAATGGTTCTACATCACTAGTGTCAGTCTGAGGAAGAAGTAAGGATGGGAAAGTGGGCTCTGTGGGGTGCATGGAACTAGAGGGATCTAGGGTTAGCAAGGAAGTTGTGCTGAAAGAGCCCATAAGGATTGCTGTTGCTCAGAAAAATGATGTGGCAGATCAATTTTCAGAGGGTGTTTGAGAAGCGGTGAGGAGGCAATATGTCACCTTCTCCCTGCTTCTTTTAACCCACTAACCCACTGCCCTGCAGATGTGTGTATTGCAATTGCAGTTTGGCTTTGTTCCATTTAATTTTTGCTGTGGACGCAAAGCGCTGTGGTCATGACATGTGAACAGAACAGCTGCATCTCCTTATTCAGGTTGGTGGTTGGGGGGTGGTAAAAAAATTCACTCAGCTGCTTGAATTTAGCCCCTTTGGCCTTCTCATGTGAACAAACCCAACAAAGTCCTTGTTTACACTTTTGATTCATGGGGTGGTAAAAACAGTTGCTGAAATGTGCTTTTACTGCCTCTCAACTGACCTCCCCTCTTCTCCCAACAAGCTACAAAGACAGTCATAACGGGGGAATACACATGCATGGCAAAAATTACAATGTTTAATCTCATGTCACATTTGACAGGCAGATATCCTGCTGAATGTGATCCATGCAAGTAAATGGGGCTGAGCTACAGCCATTCTGCAACCCTATGTAATGCATATGGTTTTGGTACATGGTGTTGGATTTTACTAGGTTAAAATAGGTGGTGAGGAGGTGATTTAATGCCTTCTCTCCATCTGTCAAATGGCCTCCGAAAATCAATCCAGTGCAAATCATTTTTCAGAGAGCCATTGCAATTGTAAACTAGCCCTAGAGCTCTGATTCAGCATGGGATTTGTTCACAGATCCCCTGAGGATTGAAGTGGGCTCTGTTCTGTGTGAAAGGATTTTTAGGGTTCCCCACACCCAACTGCCTGAGCACAAAACATACAGCTGCTACCAGCTGGTCAAATATCACAGCCACAATACTGAGCTAAAAAAGCAGGTTGCTTTTGGCTACCACTTAAAGTGAAAAATGTAGCCCATTGAGGTCACTCTGCAGCCACCCCACATCTAACTATGGTATGGTAGTAAGGCAGATATTTAATTATATCAGGTGGTGAGGTGGCAACATATCGCCTCTTCACCACCTCTTAAACAGTCCCATTCCCTTACACGTATGGATGTGAACGATCCCTCAAAGAAAAATATCCCAGTTGATTTTCAATATTGGCATATGATCGCATACATATAGCAAATTGTAGTCAAGCTTCAAGATCAATAGACTGCTCTTCTTCATAGATGCAATACCTGACTATAATATATTCTAAGGTGTAAAAGAACATTACATATAAGAATTTTATAAATTTTACAACACAACATTTATTTATTACATGATAACATATTGACCTGATACGTATTTTAACATATGGGTCAATATGTTATCATGTAATATATAAATGTCATGTAAAATTTTAAAAAGCTTATACCGGTATGTATTGTTGATTTACACCTTAGAATATATTATACAGTAGTCAGCTATTGCAACCCTGAAGAAGAGCAGTCTATTGATCTCGGAACACATCTGATGCTTGACTACAATTTGCTATATAGATATGGTCATATGCCACTATGAACATATAATTTGTTGGTATATTGTCTTTTTAATGGATTTTAAATAAATGATTGTGTTTTTTATTTTTGTGTCTTGTATTTGTGGCTTGTTTATTGATGCTGCCTTTAATGTCCCATTCATAGGAGATTTTTTTTTGTTCTAATGCACTGAAGTAGCACCAAGTTTAGTGAATGGCGCACCCCGAGAGGTACACTGAATCAGTCAGGAACAGGCAGAAGTCGGCAACAATTGGGCAGCATGGTACAGAGACACTAGGCAGAAGCATTGTCAGTAGCCTAGGCCAGGGTGGGTAGCAGAGACACATAGCAGCCACAAGCAGGTAAAGATAATCCAAGAGAAAAGTCAGAGCAGGAGCCAGGTCGGTAACAGGATCAAGGATGTGCATCAAGACTGGATCACAGGAAAAAGGCCTAAGACCGTACAGCACAGGAGCAGTGGAGGTCACTGGATTACATAAACTGCCTGTCAGCAGTGTGCGCACGCATGTGCGCATGCGCATGCTCATATGTGAGGGCAAACAAGCAATCTGTCTTCTATGCTCATGCCCATGCGCACACACATTAGCCACACAGCAATTCTTAACCCGATGGCTGGTTTCACATTTCTGACAACTATGTTCCAGAGCACTCTGAAATGCAGGGGGAAGTAGCAGAGCAGCAAAGTGTGAAACTCTAGGCAGCCACAATTAATCAAACCCTTACAGAGGAACCAAACTAAATTTGCCTAGCAACCTACTATTAAGCTGGGCGGGTGCTACACCTACTTTGGAGGTATACTCTCTTCCTGGACATTGCTGCTGAGATTGATTATAGATGGGTGGAAGACCTCTATGGACGTGCTCCTTGTGAACACATGTTGGATGGTGATGTATGTGCTTTCGTTGTTCTGTTGAAGCATCATTAACCACCTCCTGCCTGCCATATAAGGTAATGACGGGCGCAAGGCGGTTCTCTCTTTCTGGGAGGATGTCATATGATGTCCTCCCACTCTAACCGCACGTGCACAGCTCTGGGAGCACGCAGAGCGGTGATCGGTGGTGCGCTGTGTCTCTAAGACACAGTGGATCACCAATCAATGGAAAGAGCCGAAGATGTCAGCTCGGTCTTGTGATCAGCTGTGTCCAATCACAGCTGATCGCATGTAAATAGGGAAATGCCAGTTATCGGCATTTTTCTCCTCATGAGCTGTCACGTAGACAGCTCGAGAGGAGAGGAGAGCCGGTAATAAGCATTCCTCGGAGGGGACATGTACACTGATCATCAGGGCACTGGTGATCAGTGTGCCCTGATGATCAGTGTAGCCCCAGCAGTGCCACCTGTCAGTGCCCATCAATGCCAGCTGTCAATACTCATCAATGTCACCTGCCAGTGCCCATCAGTGCACATCAATGCCACATATCAGTGCCTACCAGTGCACATCAATGCCACATATCAGTGCCCATCTGAGCTGCCTTTCAGTGTCACCTATCAGTGCCAGTCAGTGTCCCCTATCAATGCCAGTCAGTGCCACCTATCAGTTCTGCCAATCAGTGCCGCCTATCATTGCCTTTCAGTGCCGCCTATCAGTTCCACCTGTCAGTGCCACCTATCAGTGCCATATATGAGTTCTGCCTTTCAGTGCCCATCAGTGATGCCTGTCAATGCCCATCACTGCCACCTACTAGTGCTTCCTCATCAGTGCCCATCAGTGCCACCTATCAGTGCAGCCTATCAGTGCCCATCACTGCAGCCTCATTAGCGCACATCAGTGCCCTACCCTACCCCTCTCTCTCTCCCCTCTCTCTCCCCCTCTCTCTCTCCCCTCTCTCTCCCCTCTCCCTCTCTCTCCTCTCTCTCTCTCCCTCCCTCCTCTCTCTCTCTGATTGGTGTCAGTGGGAGGAATAGTTCCCCTATCATTAGTGCCAGTGTGGGAGGAATAGTGCCCCATCATTGGTGTCAGTGTTGAAGTAATAGTACCCCATCATTGGTGTCAGTGGGAGTTATAGTGCCCCATCATTGGTCTCAGCGTGGGAGGAATAGTGCCCCATCACTGGTGTCAGTGTGGAAGTAATAGTACCCCATCATTGGTGTCAATGGGAGGAATAGTGCCCCATCATTGGTGTCAGTGTAGAAGTAATAGTACCCCATCATTGGTGTCAGTGGGAGGAATAGTGCCCCATTGTTGGTGTCAGTGGGAGGAATAGTGCCCCATCGTTGTCAGTGGGCGGAGCTCTAATAGGAAGAGGTGGTGCCTAAATAGGAAGGGGTGGGGTTTACAGATGAAGGAGTGGATCTGAAACAGGAAGGGGTGGGACAAATTTAGATGCTGGGAGGTGCCCGATTTTAGTCTTGCCTAGGGCAGCACAAAACCAAAATACACCACTGGCAACAACACTGCGTAGATAGCTTCATGGAATGAGTTTCCATGGCTGAGCAGCTGCATCCAAGCCTTTCATCATCAAATGCAATGCAAAGCATCAGATGCAGTGATGTAAAGCATGCCGCCATTGGACTTTAGAGCAGTGGAGATGTGTTCTATGGAGTGACAAATCACACTTCTCTCTCAGGCAATCTGATGAGTGAGTCTGGGATTGGCAGTTGCCAGGAGAAAGATACTTGCCTGATTGCATTCTGCCAAGTGTAGAGTTTGGTGGAGGAGGGATTGCTGTGTGGGGTTGTTTTTCAGGGGTTGGGCTTGGCTCCTTAGTTCCAGTGAAAGAACTCTTAAGGCATCAGCATAAAAAGACATTTTGGACAATCTCATGCTCCCAACTTTGTGGGAACAGTTTGGGGATGGCCCCTTCCTGTTCCAACATGACTGCACACCAGTGCACAAAGCAAGGCCCATACATGGATGAGCGAGTTTGGGGTGGAGGAACTTGACTGGCTTCTAGAGTACTGACCTCAACTCAATAGAACACCTTTGGGATGAATTAGAGCAGAGACTGAGCCAGGCCTTCTCATCCGACATTAGTGACTGACCTCACAAATGCGCTTCTGAAAGAATGGTGAAATCTTCCCATAGACACACTCCTAAACCTTGTGAATAGCCTTCCCAGAAGAGTTGAAGCTGTTATAGCTGCAAAGAGTGGGCCAACTCAATATTGAACCCTATGGACTAAGACTGGGGTGCCATTAAAGTTCATGTGCGTGTAAAGGCAGATGTCCCAATACTTTTGGCAATATAGTGTATATACACTGGTCAAAAAAATTAAAGGAACACTGAAAACACATCAGATCTCAATGAGAAAAATATCATCCTGGATATCTATACTGATATGGACTGGGTAATGAGTTAGGAATGTAAGGATGCCCAATCGTTTGATGGAAATGAAAATTATCAACCAACAGAGGACTGAATTCAAAGACACCCCAAAAATCAAAGTGAAAAAAATATGCAGCACGGTAGTCCATTTTGCTGAAATTTCAGTTTGTAACTGTACTCAGTTAGTTTATATGGCCACCATGTGGTTGTATGCATGCATGGCAACATTAGAGCATGCTCCTAATGAGATGACGGATGGTGTCCTGGGGTATTTCCTCCCAGATCTGGACCAGGGCATCACTGAGCTCCTGGCAAGTCTGAGGTGCAACCTGGTGGTGGTGGATGGACTGAAACATGATATCCCAGAGGTGTTCTATTGGATTTAGGTCAGGCGAGCATGGAGGCCATTCAATGGTATCAATTCCTTCATCCTCCAGGAACTGTCTGCATACTCTTGCCACATGAGGCCGGGCATTGTCGTGCACCAGGAGGAACCCAGGACCTACTGCACCAGAGTAGGGTCTGACAATGGGACCAATGATTTCATTCCAATACCTAATGGCAGTCTAGCCTGTAGAGATCATCACTGACCCACCACTGAAACGGTCATGCTGACTGATGTTACAGGCAGCATAACATTCTCCATGGTTTCTCCAGACTCTTTCACGTCTGTCACATGTGCTCAGGGTGAACCTGCTCTCATCTGTGAAAAGCACAGGGCGCCAGCGGCAGACCTACCAATTCTAGTGCTCAATGGCAAATGCCAGTTGAGCTCTATGGTGCTAGGCAGTGTGCACAGGGCCCACTAGAGGTTGTCGGGTCCTCAGGCCACCCTCATGAAGTCTGTTTCTGATTGTTTGATCAGAGACATTCACACCAGTGGCCTGCTGGGGGTCATTTTGTAGTGCTCTGGCAGTGTTCATCCTCTTCCTCATTGCACAAAGGAGCAGATACCAGTCCTGCTGATGGGTTAAGGACCTTCTTTGGCCCTGTCCAGCTCTCCTAGAGTAATTTCCTGTCTCCTGGAATCTCCTCCATGCTCTTGAGACTGTGCTGAGAGACACAGCAAACCTTCTGGCAATGACATGTATTGATGTGCCATCCTGGAAGAGTTGGACTGCCTGTGCAACCTCTGTAGGGTCCAGGTATCGCCTCATGCTACCAGTAGTGACACTGACCCTAGCCAAAACTAGTGAAAAACAATCAGAAAAGATGAGTATAGAAAAATATGTCAGTGGCCTCCATTTGTAAAACCATTCCTGTTTTGGGGGTTGTCTATTTGTTGCCCATCTAGTTCACCTGTTGTTAATTTCATTAACACCAAAGCAGCTGAAACCGATTAACAACCCCCTGTGCCAATTAACTGACCAGATCAATATTCCAGGAGTTGAATTGACTTGATGCTATTCTCTGATTAAAAAGTGTTTTTTGAGCAGTGTATATACAGTATATATGATTGGAAATAATTTCTTGTCCCCTTCTATTGGTTGAACTGGATGGACTTGCATCTTTTTTCAACCAGACTAACTATGCAACTATAGATGAATACTTTTGCACAAGATAATGCATGTTTATGGAGATATATACATGATCATACATTTCCATGTGCTTACTTAAGGGGTTTCAACCACTCCTGTGAGAAGGAACTAACATTTTATTGCACAGTCTGTTATGGAGCAATAGTCCTTCGAACTTTAAAAAGGAAAACTGTTATTAATAAAGGTAACATAATACACAGTTTGACAAACTTTTCTTTTGATCAGTTTGTGGAGCACCTGTAGCAATAGCTTTAAAGGCAGAGGAGTACTACACTGCTTAAAATGCCATTGGCCATTGAATGTTACAGTGGTTTTATCTATGAACATACAGTATGGCCATTGGTCAACCTAAACTAATGTTTTGTTGTACAGTCTATTTTGGTAAAAGTAGCTCTTGGAATAGTCAACCTTTGAGAAGAAACTGTTATCCTCTTAGTCAACATACAGTGCCCAATTTTATAAGATCTATTTCACATTTTGTGGGAGGTAGCATCTGTGGGACATCTTTTCATCATATACCCTTTATTTTAAGTTTTAATCAAACACACTAAACCATGCACATGGACAGTATGTGCATGTCCCTGTAAATGGAAGGGAGATAGGTGCAGGAGTACCATGCGGAGGTTCAGCTTCTAAGTGCACCTCTCTGCACGGCACCCATGTATGGCCCACAATATTTGTTTATGTTGAAAATTTGTATACATTGATGGTATGGGCTCTTTTGACAGGTTGTTCTATCAAGTAGATATGTGTACACGAGGGATGTCTCAGTAACCAGTTATCCAACCATTCAGAATATATTTATGTACCATGGTATAAGATTTTAATTTTGTATAAACAAATCTATGGAATTCATGTTCCAGCCTTATATTTTTGGTTGTTATTTTAAGAATCAGGTCTGTAGAAATCCAGAGGACACGTCTTAATTTTGATGTTTACTTTCTGTGAGGCTCTATGGACCCCTCATCTTTTTCTGTCCGGTTCTGTGGGCCCCCTCATTTTCTGTTTTATGATACAGCACTTTTTTGAGGGCTAGCTTATGCAACTTTGAATATGAATTTTCAGCTTATGTTGACATATTTAATGTATGCATTTTAGCATTTTAGAAATTTATATTGGCTAAAGGTAAAAAGGTAAGGTATAGGTCAGTTAAGTAGTATTGTCATTCCTGCTTGATAAGAGACTTTAGAAACCAAAGGTTTTTAAAAGTGCTGTCAGCCTAGTAGCTTGGCACCAAGCCACTGAACCCTTGCAAAGATGTTCACTGCGCAACAAAAGCAGATCAATTCTTTCTTAGAAATTATTGATTTGATAGTTGGAACTGAGTAGGCCTAGAAAATAATTTTCTGATCAACCATCTAGTATTATACATCATGACAGAATAACATATGTTAAAATTGCTGTCCACTCACTACAATTGATTTAGCATGACTCACTCACTTACTTATTTGTTTCTTTTTTTTCACAAAGATGTTTTCTGATAATTAATTATTTTGTTGTTTTTCAGCCAGAATAATGTATTTAACTTATATTTTTAAATAAATAAATCTCATAATGCAAGTTTCAGTAGATTCGAGGAGACTATAACCTGTCTACATATGCATGTTTTACTGCTGTCACCATCAGATAACTTGCCCTGACCAATAATATACAGCAGCCACTGTAGCAGGTGCATAAAGACAGGAAGTGGCTGCAGGGAGGCTGGAGGAAAGCCACAGTGGGCTCCAAAAAAAAGATGAAAAGACATTAAAACAGTATTTTCTAGCAAAGAGGAGGAATCTGCAAAGCTGGAAACTTTTCAAGCTAATAGCAAGCTAATTTTATTTGGTGTCAAACAGGTAAGAAAAATAAGCATAAAAACAAAAAAGCTTTCTGTCTTGATCAATGTGTCTATTTTTATTTATGAAAACATACATTTGGGTTAAAGAAAATAAGAGATATGACTGAAAGGCAAACACACACACAAAGAGTATTTCTAAAGCATGTGCAGGAATTAAGAAACTCCACTCAGTCAGTCAATAGTATTTTTCTCAAATTGACCCATTTTAACTGAAGTGAAGTGACAATAGGATATAGGTAAGCAGGTAAGTACCCATAAGCAAAAAGAGAGGATGAAAGAATAGGGTGTGGATAAGAGGTTGGTAAGGGGAGTGTATATCATGAGATTCACTGGGTAACTGCTCAGGAGGAAAGAGACATTCCAGAATGGACAAAGTTCAGTAGTGCAGGAGTAGGAGTAAAGTGTAAGAGGGAGAAGGAAGACAATAGTCTACCCATGGATGCCATACCATAGTGTATTTTTCAAATCTGTCTTGCAATATTGCCTTGATATTGGCATGGATCATGGTTTACTATACTCGGTTCTTAGTTGCATAGTACAGTTTGCTTGACTGCTTTGACAACCTGTTGTAATAATTTGAATTGGGCTATTGAGATATTTTTGATCTCCCATGCAGAAAGGCTATCAGTGGGTCAAGCACAATCGGTTAACATAAAAAAAATTTGAGAAGTAATGAGTTAAAAATGGCTTTGCAAAGTAACCTTATAAACCTCTTCTACTTTTCATGCTGTGTCAGAGATTTAGAATTTTGAACTGTGAAAAACGTCTCAAGAAGTGTGCTGACAGAAGACTGCCTGTGCTGCAAGTGGGGCATCTAAGTGTAATGCTGTGGCTGAATTGATTAAAGATTCTGATTTAAACTCTCAGCTGTGCCTTTATTTGCTAAAATGTAAAATGCAGCGCTGACAAATAGAAGGTGCCAATGATACAAATGCACAAACAATATTGTAAAATAAAAATGAAAATGAAATGAAATAAAGTTCTGTGAAGGTGCTCTCTGTGTTCCCAGTGCATATGGTAGAAATGCGCACTAACCAGAAGCGTATTCAAAATACGCGGTGTGTAATTATCCTCAAGATCCCCCCTCTCTCTGGTCAGAACATGGACTGGAACTGGAGATAATGAGGAAGAAGCGCCCTCGTCTGGTGAAGATGGGATCCAGAAAGTCAGAGATTCCCTTCCAGGGATGTGTAGATAAAAAATCCTTGATGGTAAAAAACGTTCCCCTCTCTGGAGCTGATGGATCACATCAGGGTTCTGAAAATTGAAAAGCTCCTCACAGGAAACCAAGGGAAATACTCATAGTGTAGTATATAAGTTAAATCTTTATTAAAGCAAGTATAGTAGGGATGCAATGAATCGCAGTGTCAGTTAAATTTCGAATGACTGACCATCCAATATCTAAGATGGCGCTGGGCCTCCACGTGGCATCAGCGGCATGACGTCACAATGTCCTGGGCTCCAACTGACGCGTTTCGTGCTCACGCACTTCTTCAGAGGTTTCTAAAGTGTCCAGAAAGGCAGAGATCCTTTTTTCCTTTTCTAATATTCGCTACATGTTTACACTATACTTTATTCCATACATGGTAGGCATCGGTGGAACTTGGAGATTGATGGTGGAAGGATAAGGAACATGAAAGCTGCTGTATTCGGATGACTTCTTGAGCATATCTATTAGGCTGTGATAATCTCTTTGGTGGAGCAGACTACGTGAAATTATCCTGTCCGGGTGGCTATAAGGTGTATTATTTTTAATTTTTGATAAGGGTATTTGCTCCTTACACTATAGAAGTGGACACAGTTGTTGCACGTGTTGTTTTAGATTGACATGTTTTCACTTTGATTGATTCACTGGCACGTTTTGACACATTCACTTTATCACTAATTGTTATCACGCATGTTTTTTTGCGTTTTATCACATTGGTTTATTTAGTGTTGTATTATAGAAAGGGTTATCAAAGATAATGCACTATGTGATTTTTCTCTTCTGTTTGAGGTTTTTTTTTTTGGCCATAGGAGCCATTGGGAAGGCTTAATACGAAGATTGTGGTTTGGAATTGTACTATATTGTGACTATATATACTTTTTGGAAGGACATTATTACATTTTTTGGACATTTTTGTGTGATTTAATATATGATTTCTGTGATATAACTGGGGATATATAATATTGGTAGTATTAGCATATTTATATTCACGATTCATCATATGCCCATGTTCTCTGCTGCCATGGCCAGGCATAGATATGAGACGATATTGCGTTTTATGCACTTCAACGACAACACACACAGTCGTCCTTGGGGCGACTCTGAATTTTACCGGCTCCTCGTAAATCACTTTAAGCAAAAATTTGCAAATGTGTAATCTCCCTAGCAAAACATATGCATTGATGAGTCCCTCATTAATTTTTCTGGCCACCTTGCATTCAAACAATTTATCCCCAGAGAGCATGCCAGATATAGAGTCAAGATGTATAAGAAATGTGAGAGGGCAACAGGCTATACATATAAGTTTCGTATTTACGAGGGAAAAGATATATAGTCATATGGAGCACTTCGGATGCCCAGACTACATGGGGAGCAGTGGCAAGATAGTTTGGGACTTGGCGTCATCTTTTTTCCATATGGGGTACCGTTTATACGTGGACAATTTTTATTCAAGTGTGCCACTATTTAGACATTTGTACAATCTTGGAATTGGCGCATGTGGCACTGTGCGACATAATCAGTGGGGCTTATCCCAATGGCTTGTAAATACCCATCTTAGAAAGGAGGAAAAAGACTGCTTGAGAAATGAAGAATTGCTCTCAGTCAAGTGGAAGGACAAATGGGATGTTTTCTTCCTATCTTCCATTCACGCAGATACAACCATCCAAATTACCATGGCAGCTGGTGTTGTTGAGAAGCCCCTCTGTGTCCACAGTTATAACCTTAACATGGGAGGGGTGGACTTCAATGACCAGATGATGAAGCCGTACTTAGTTTCCTGAAAAGCCAGATGCTGGTACAAAAAATTGTCTGTTTATTTATTTCAATTGGCTTTACATAACTCTTTTGTTCTTTACAAAGCAACTGGACATAGTGGATTCTTCCTAAAATTCCAAGAAGAGATCATCACGGCCTTTTTGTATCTAGAGGGTGCTGTGACCCCAACCCAGATGCAGTTAGCCGGCTGCATGAGAGGCATTTTCCCGATGCCATTCCTGGTATCCCAACCCAAAGGAACCCCCCAAAAAGATGTTGTATCTGTAGCAGACATGGAATTAGGCATGACAGCCGCTTTTTTTGTCCCTCCTGTCCTGACCAACCTGTCCTCTGCATCAAGGACTGCTTCTATTGCTACCATACGCTAGTGGAGTATTAGTATAGGGTACAGCATGGCACAGTTCAGGGCACATTTACACAGCGTCTCAAAAGATGTTAGGAAGTCCGGAAACTGGATATAGCATTTGGAGAGACCCTACCATATGTTTTTAAAATGTTAAAGTTTGAAAAAAAAAGAAGCAATAAAACAAATAAAATAAAAGTACAAATCCCCCCCAAAAATTAAAAATGTAAAAGCCAAAAATAGTTATAGTTTTTTTTGTTGTTGTCATTTTTGTTATTGTTCTACTTTTACTGTTTTATTGTTACTGTTTTATTGTTAACCATTGCTGTTTTCTTTGCAGAAATGCTTTCAGTTGCAGCACTGACAGCAACAGGAACTTGCTCTCAGCATATACATAAATCAGTGTGGGCAGCGCTGTTGGATGAGATTTTTTATCCGCAGTTTAAAAAAGAGCATATATGCCGAAGCACGGGGGCCTGGGTGGATGGCCCCTATGCTTCGGCATATATATTTTAGAATATTTGTTGGCACATTTCATGTTTGCTCACCATTAGAAGTGTGTGGATGCAGGGAGGTATTCTAATGGTGAGAATACCAACACACACTTTTCCTTGCAGAGATATTTAATCCCAGAAGGAAGCGCAGACAGCATGGTGAGAAGTTGGTGCCTATATGCCTAGACTTCCTCTGCTGAGGCCACTGCTGGCTGGTGAGTCCCTGAATTGCTACCCTGTGAATTGCCCTCTCCTGTGTGCCCGGACTTACCTATTGCCTGCCTGCCCTCTGCTGTGTGCCCGGACTTTCCCATTGCCTGCCACACTGCTCTCTGCTTTGTGCCTGGACTTTACCCATTGCCTGCCTGAACTGCCCTCTGCTGTGTGCCCAAATGTACTCATCGCCTGCCAGCCTGCTCTCTGCTGTGTGCCCGGACTTTACCCATTGCCTGTCTGAACTGCCCTCTGCTGTGTTCCCGGACTTACTAATCGCCTGCCAGCCTGCCCTCTACTGTGTGCAAACACTTACTCATCTCCTGCCTGCCTGCCCTCTGCTGTGTGCCTGGACTTTACTCATTACCTGCCTGAACTGTCCTCTGCTGTGTGCCCGGACTTACCCACTGCCTGCCTGCCCTCTGCTGTGTGCCCGGACTTTATCCATTGCCTGCCTGAACTGCCCTCTGATGTGTGCCCGGATTTTACCCATTGCCTGCCTGAACTGCCGTCTGTTGTTTTCCCAGACTTACTCTTCGCCTGCCAGCCTGCCCTCTGCTGTGTGCCCGGACGTTACCCATTGCCTGCCTGAACTGCCCTCTACTGTGTGACTGGACTTTACCTATTGCCTGCCTGAACTGCCCTCTGCTGTGTTCCCAGACTTTACCCATTGCCTTCCTGAACTGCCCTCTGCTGTATGCCCAGACTTATCCATTGCCTGCCTGCCTGCCCTCTGCCGTGTGCCCAAACGTTACCCATTACCTGCCTGAACTGCCCACTGCTGTGTGCCCGGACTTTACCCATTGCCTGCATACACTGCCCTCTGCTGTGTTCCCGGACTTACTCATCGCCTGCAAGCCTGCACTCTGCTGTGTGCCCGGACTTACTCATCGCCTGCCAGACAGCCCGCTGTTGTGTGCCTAGCCTTTACCCATTGCCTGTCTGAACTGCCCTCTGCTGTGTGCCTGGACTTACCCATTGCCTGCCTGAACTGCGCTCTGCTGTGTGCCTGGACATTACCTATTCCCTGCCTGAACTATATCTCTGCTGTGTGCCGCAGGACTTAAAACTTGCTATACCTATTAAGTACCCCTCAAAGCACTCAATAAAAGCCTTGTGTGCCACTGCACTCCAGCTATGTTCTGTTACACACACATTAACGTCACAGGTGGAAAATGCATTAAAATGGCAACGTTCTTAATTTTCTTCCCTATCTTTTTACATTTTAAGCCTGTGTTCTTCCTAAAACACGAGGATGTCTGCCTGCTGTCTTTCAAGGGACAAATGAAATGTTAGAAGCGTAAGAAACGGTCTGAAAGAAGAAGCAGATAGTTTCCTTCCCAAGAAAAGGATTTGATGGTGCTCTGGGGGGGGGCATGCCTTCTGCTGAAATGGCATGGTTTAAGTAGCCTTTCGCCTATCTTTACAGTTGATCTCTTCAAAGCCCTATCATTTTGCTGACCTTTTCGCCTAGGTTATGCCAGCCTGGTGTCCACGGCAAGCACAAAACACTACAGTTTTAGACAAAGGGCTTGATAAGGAAGGGGTTTGAACCAATACATGCAGCGCACAATACATTAGCAGTCTATTAACTTAACCACTCGGCCACCTCATCCGCAGCAAGCTTACGAGCTTTGATTTTGGGAGCTCAATGTCACAAGCAGGAACTTGAGGAAAAGACACAAGCAGGATGCCGTTTCTCACCTCCTAAAAGAGCACCTTGCTTCCGTGCTGTCAATTCATTGTGACAAAAGCTTCATTCTTCCTTTTCTGCCAAGGGTATAATCAAATGTTACAAATGCAATCAAGGGTGTAAAGCAAGTCACAAGTAGTAATGCTCACCAACTTTGCTGCAGACACGCAGTCTAACGGCATGGAATTAGGAAGCGTCAACAGGTGCAAAATGTCATGTATTCCCCATCTTTTTTTTTCATTTTCTGCTGTTCCTTTTTTATTGGCTCTAGATGATGAACTGTGCCCGCGTCAAGAGAAATTCGCCTGGATGGAGCCACTCTTTTGCCAGGACATTCAGAGATATAGCTCAACCATCAATTTCAAGTCTACACTTTTCTCCTACTTGGCTGTCATTTTTACATGAATGCAAAGTGTTGGACTGTGGTTGGGGTCCCAAAACTCTTGTCACCGCTTCAGTATCTGTTCCCTTTGACTTCACCTCGGGCAATGATTCATTTGGTTAAAAGACACATGCAGGATGTCTTTCCACAAATAGTCATATTCACAAACTCCTCTTGGCGAGCATGAATTCAAACGTCAAGGGTGGAGGATGTATGAAAAATGGCAGCGTTCCTATTTTTCTTCCCCATCTTTGTTCATTTTCAGCCTGTTGATTAGCTCTAGATCAAGGACTCTGTGTTCTTCCAAAAACAGGAGGATGTCTGCCTGCTGTCTTCCAAGGGACAAATGAAAAGTTAGAAGCGTAAGAAACGGTCTGAAGCAAGATGCAGATAGTTTCCTTCCCCAAATCTTTTTGCCCGCATGCATTTCATCTTCACGGGAGTGGAAGCCAAAAGATGGGCAAATTGGTTTTTCCCACCTTCTTTTATTTTCGGTCCATTGTTTGATTCTAGAGCACAGACTCTGCCTGTTTAAAATAAGATTAGGTGGGATTGGCCCACTGTTACCTCTTGACTTCACAAGAGATATCTGAGTTGTAGCCTTGGCTCTTAAACCTTTTAGCAAAAAAGAAGCAATGTACAAAGCTGGAAAGTTTTCAAGCTACTCGTAAGCTGGTTTTTCTTGGCACCAAACAGCTAAGAAAAATAAGCAATGAAAAAAGAAGAAAAAGAAAAAAACAACAACTTTTGGAGGAGTGATGAGTTCAAAAGGACGTTGCATAGTCTCCTTTGCTATCTCCTCCTCTGCCTTTCATGCTGCGTTAAAGATTTTGAAGCTTGATGTGCGTAACATTTGTCAAGGAGTTCCTCACAACTGTTCTGTGCCTGTGCTGACACAAGTCTGCCTTTGGCACGAGCACGGTGTCCGGGTGTGGTGCTGTGGCTTAGTTGGTTAAAGCACCTGTCTAGTAAGCAGGAGATCCTGAGTTCGACTCTCAGCAGCGCCTTTCTTTGGCTTCAGATTAAGCCCTTGAAAAGGTTTTAAGAGTGGCCTCGGGAGCTTTTTGCCGAAATGGCATGGTTTAGGCAGCAGCCCTGCGCTTGATGCTTCCAGCTGATCTCTTCAAAGCCCTGCGAGTTTGCTGGACCTTTTAGCCTAGGTTATGCCAGCCTGGTGTCCACGGCAAAGCACAAAACAGTGCACCTTTAGACGAAGGGCTCAATGAGGATGGGATTCAAACCCATGCATGCAGAGCACAATGGATTAGCAATCCATCGCCTTAACCACTCAGCCACCTCATCCACAGCAAGCTTGCAAGCTTTGATTTTGGGAGCTCCATGTCACAAGCAGGAACTTGAGGAAAAGACACAAGCAGGATGCCGTTTCTCACCTCCTAAAAGAGCACCTTGCTTCCGTGCTGTCAATTCCTTGTGACAAAAGCTTCATTCTTCCTTTTCTGCCAAGGGTATAATCAAATGTTACAAATGCAATCAAGGGTGTAAAGCAAGTCACAAGTAGTAATGCTCACCAACTTTGCTGCAGACACGCAGTCTAACGGCATGGAATTAGGAAGCGTCAACAGGTGCAAAATGTCATGTATTCCCCATCTTTTTTTTTCATTTTCTGCTGTTCCTTTTTTATTGGCTCTAGATGATGAACTGTGCCCGCGTCAAGAGAAATTCGCCTGGATGGAGCCACTCTTTTGCCAGGACATTCAGAGATGTAGCTCAACCATCAATTTCAAGTCTACACTTTTCTCCTACTTGGCTGTCATTTTTACATGAATGCAAAGTGTTGGACTGTAGTTGGGGTCCCAAAACTCTTGTCACCGCTTCAGTATCTCTTCCCTTTGACTTCACCTCGGGCAATGATTCATTTGGTTAAAAGACACATGCAGGATGTCTTTCCACAAATAGTCATATTCACAAACTCCTCTTGGCGAGCATGAATTCAAACGTCAAGGGTGGAGGATGTATGAAAAATGGCAGCGTTCCTAATTTTCTTCCCCATCTTTGTTCATTTTCAGCCTGTTGATTGGCTCTAGATCAAGGACTCTGTGTTCTTCCAAAAACAGGAGGATGTCTGCCTGCTGTCTTCCAAGGGACAAATGAAAAGTTAGAAGCGTAAGAAACGGTCTGAAGCAAGATGCAGATAGTTTCCTTCCCCAAATCTTTTTGCCCGCATGCATTTCATCTTCACGGGAGTGGAAGCCAAAAGATGGGCAAATAGATTTTTCCCACCTTCTTTTATTTTCGGTCCATTGTTTGATTCTAGAGCACAGACTCTGCCTGTTTAAAATAAGATTAGGAGGGCGCATGCGTGGCCGGCACCCGGATGGATGTGCATTGCTGACAGCTCCGTCCACCTGCCAGCATTAAGCGGCTCACACCGGCTCTGGGGACAACAAACGGCTCCCAGCTCTTACCGACAGGCACCCACACCTCGATGACCATGCCCCGCAAGAGGAAAACCCCGGGGCAGCCGGAAAAATTCACTGATTTCTTCCCGGCCGTCGGGCCGGGAATCCAAGATGGCGCCCGCAACAGCCACAACAGCAGCATGCAGGGAGACAGAGGCAGCCATGAGGAGGACTACAGGGACCAGCACACGGATCCCAGGCTGAGACAGTCACTGTACCCAGGGGACCCTGGTGAGTTATCACCCCCACTGTCCCCTACATCCAGCAGCCCAGCCAAATCTCGGCCACGACTAGATCATGACCTTGACCCCTCATATCAGGCCTTAAATACTCCGCCTCCACCACCTCATGCGTCCTTTCCTGACATAGATGCGTTCCCTGCATCAGATCAACCGCTGACAGAACTATGCATGAAAAACATGCTCTCATCACTACGGCAGACCCTGCACACAGATTTTTCCACATCACTCAACCAAATTACTTGCGCTATAAACCAGCAAGAACGCAGAATACAACACGTTGAAACAAATATGGGAGATATAATAAAGGCACATAATGATCTGATTGACGCTCATACGGATCACACTTCTGACATCGAACAAATCAATCTAAAATTAGCCGACTTAGAGGACAGATCACGCCGCAACAACATTAAATTTAGAGGGATACCTGAATCAGTAACCAATGAGACGCTGCTCCCTTATTTACAACAATACATCAAAATCCTCATCCCATCGATTCCTGACTTAGAGCTTGCGATCGATCGGGCCCACAAACTACCCAAACCTGCTTTTCTACCAGCGGCCATTCCAAGAGACGTATTGGCACGTATACATTTTTACCATATCAAAGAGAGAATCATGAAAGTGGCTAGAAACCCGCCACCACTTCCACCAACGCATGCCAATCTTAGATTATATGCGGATCTCTCCAAGGCCACATTTCTCAACAGGAAAAAAATGATTTCCATTACCAAGGCCCTAAGAAATCATAACATAGCCTACCAATGGGGCTTCCCTACAAAGCTAACAGTTCGGCACCAAGGTAGAATTTTCACAATCAGATCCCTTGAAGCAGGCCTAGACCTACTCAAAGCATGGAATATCATTCCCGTAGACGCACAGGGAACTGCTCTCCCTCCTGTTCAACATATGGAGGCGTCATAACTAACTAACAAGGATAAACAAAATACACGAGGCAAAATTATACGGGAACTTGTCCCCAGAGAGACTTTCATTCAATACCGATCTACTGGCGATCGGCCTAGAATTGTTGAAACTCGATTTTCAAGTTTACACTTGGCCTGACCCCTTCGGCGGTCAAGAATTGTTCGCACCCCCCAGTTTTTAAGTAGCTATGGAAGCTATTCGATTTTCTTGCATTTCTTGCAAGTTCTTTTTTAGTGTTTTAAGTTTCCCTTCTCCCCCTCAAAGATGGCACCATCACTTATCTACCCTCAATCTAACAGCTATTTACTATGACTTTACATGGAAAACTACATACAGCTTACAAATCGCACCCAACCTACACCGCAGTGTTATAAATCTTAACTCTCGCAAAGAGACACTCATGGGACTACACCTCTATCAAATAACAAACCATTTAACTACACACCTCAGGAATGGACTATTAAATGATTAACATCACTTCCCTCAATGTACGAGGCCTTAACTCCCCCTTCAAGAGATCGATGCTCTCCAAAGAAATAAAGAAATCCCAAGCCGACATCATCTTCATACAAGAGACCCACTTAGTCACGGGAAAAATACCAAAATTACAACTTCACCACTTCTCCCACACATTTATGGCAACTGAAACCAAAAAGAAGAATGGAGTTCTCACCGCTATTAAAGACTCTATTTCACTTAGAACTATTTTGAGCATAGCCGACCCACATGGCCGATATCATATCTTAGTGTGTCAAATAAATGATATGACATACAGCCTAGTGAATGCTTATGGCCCAAACAGCAAACAACTGTCCTTTTTCCGCAATCTTTACAAAACCATATCGCGCCATAAACAAGGCAGACTCATTATTGGTGGCGATGTCAATGTACTTGGTAATCCGCTCTTAGATTCGTCTTCTACTAAAAAACCTACCAAACTTGACTTTAACCATTTCCTACACGATCACGACCTATATGATATCTGGAGATGTCAACATGGCACCGAGAGAGATTACACCTACTACTCCCCTCCTCACCTCTCATATTCGAGAATCGACAATTTCATCACTGACAAGTGGACATTACAGCACGTGAGATCATCCAAAATCGGAACCATAACTTGGTCAGACCACGCTCCGATCAGTATATCCTTGGAAGACGACACACGCTCTGCAATCCCACCTATTTGGAGATTAGATTCTTCACTTCTGAAAAGCCCAGAAAACCAGAAGCATATCCTAGACGCCCACAAACTCTTTTTCGAAATGAACTCTACCCCGGATATCTCAATCACTACACTTTGGCTGACATACAAAGCCTACATGAGAGGTATCCTCATACAATTGAAATCCCGCATAAATAGACAGAGATCCCAACAAATTGCCCAACTACTGACCTCAATCCGTTTACATGAAACAATAAACAAACAGACCCCGAACCCTTCCACATCCGCGACCCTAACTTTAGAAAGAAACAAACTACGAACTATTTTACTCCAAAATTATGACACTAATCTTCAAAAAACTAAAACCAAATTCTATGCTCTAGGAAATAAGGCAAACTCACTCCTTGCTAAAATTGTCAAACAAAAGAGAATCAAAGCTAAAATCTCCACAATCTAACACCCTAGCACTCACACCACATTAACTAATCCGCAAGATATAGCCAATGCTTTTGCAATATATTACCAAAACCTATACAATATAAAAGATGACTCAAGTACAATTCAGCCAACGACTCTCTCCATTGGCGACTTCCTACAGAACATAACTCTCCCATGCATCACCCCCTCCCAACTTGAATCGCTTTCGGTACCGATATCACCACCAGAAATTAAGAAAGCCATAAACACTCTCCCCTTAAACAAATCACCAGGGAATGACTGCTATACTAATGAATTTTTCAAGTCACTAGAACCCAATCTTACCTCTCACCTATCTGCACTTTATAACCATGCCGCAACGAATGGGGAATTCCCCTCTGACATGCTACAGTCCATAATAACTACTATCCCTAAACCGGGCAAAGACCCCCAGTTAATAAAAAATTACAGACCAATCTCTTTACTCAATACGGATATAAAAATTTACGCCAAAATAATTGCCCTACGATTACTTCCATATTTACCCACATTAATCCATCCAGATCAAGTGGGATTTATACCTGGTAGACAGGCTCCTGACGCTACAAGACAAATTATCTCCCTAATACACCATCTTGAGACCAAAAAACAACCCTCCATCCTTCTATCACTAGATGCGGAAAAAGCATTTGATTGAATCCACTGGCAATTTATGAACCTTACTTTACAAAAATTCGGAAATACAAGCCTGGATGCTTTCAGCAATTCTCTCTCTCTACTCCAAACCCACTGCCAGAGTACTGACCAACGGTACACGCTCACAGCCTTTCTGCATATCAAACGGCACCAGACAAGGATGCCCTCTGTCCCCCATAATTTTTGCCTTACTTATTGAACCATTAGCAACCAATCTTAGAAGCGACCCAGCCTTCACGGGAATTAAACTTCACCAATATGAACACAAACTTAGTCTCTTTGCAGACGATATTATCCTTATGATTACGAACCCCTACAATTCACTTCGCTCAATACGTACACATATACGCAGATACGCAGATGTTTCATACTACAAACTTAACGAACCTAAATCATCTATACTAAACCTACACACACCTATTGAAACCCAAGCCTTAATATCCACACATTTTCCCTTTACATGGGAAACACATAGCATACCCTATCTAGGGCTCAAACTCACTGCAACTACTAACCAACTCTACACAACTAATTTCAAACCTCTACTGGAAACCATTCCTCAAGAACTAAAATGCTTACGCACATCCTCACTATCGACTCTAGGCAGAGTAGCAACGGTGAAAATGTGCATATTACCTAAAATACTATATATATTTCGGATGCTTCCTATACCACTCACACACACCTTTTTCGCTAAACTTCAATCTCTAATAAACAAATTTCTATGGAACTCTAGCAGACCCAGATGCTCTGCGAATCTATTACTACGCCCTCCCTCCAGAGGTGGAGCGGGTCTTCCTCACTTGAAATCATACTACCAAGCCGCTTTACTAGACCAGCTTTTCTTCTGGTGGCACCCTACCGAAGAGAAGATATGGACCAAAATGGAAACCTCCTTATGCCTACCACACGCAATAACAGACATACTATTCATACCCAGAGCAGTTCTACCTAAAACCCTGCAAACACACCCCTGCATACAGGCTTCTCTAAATGCTTGGTTTGATTTCTCAACCCGCGCTCAAGGCAACACAAGCAATGTGAAAAGCCCCACTCCCCTGACGTCTTTACACTTCATCACTCCTCACCTAAATATATCATCATGGAGAAGCCGCGGTATACTTTTCATAAAAGACATTTACACGAATCATAAATTAGACTCATTCTCTGTTATCCAGCGGAAATTTCATCTTCCTGATAGGGAACAATATACCTATATGCGCATAGCCCACTCCATTAACACAGCAAAAATACCAATCGAAATAGAGACTCCTGCTACTACACAGAATTTCTATCAAAGGAAACAGTATCCTAAGAAAGGAATTTCGACCTTCTATTCACTCATTACCGAGACACAATTTACTACACACACTTCTTCCTTAATCAGTTGGGAGCAGAATATTTGCCAAACAATAACCCCATACATTCGGGAAAAAACATTTGCCATCACCTTTAAAGCTTCCAAATGTAGTTCCCATTGGGAAACATACTTAAAAATACTACATCATTGGTATCTAACCCCAACTAAATTAGCCCTCTTTTACCCTCAACATACGAACACCTGCTGGAGACATTGCGGAGAAAAAGGAACACTTCTCCACATCTTTTGGGCATGTAAATCGCTCAAGTCATACTGGAATAAAGTATTCCAGATAATTTCCTTACTCTCTGGAACTTTAGTAACTCCAAATCCCGCCTTGGCGCTTCTATACATTGGAATAGACGCATTCCCGATAAACGTACGCACCATAATCATCCACACCTTAGCAGCTGCAAAAACTAACATCACCAGACTATGGAGATCCATCACCGTCCCATCAGTATCCCGCCTCTTATCTGACCTTAACCTCCAATGTGCAATGGAGAGAAGAATAGCAATTTATAATTCCTCCCTCCACAAATTTACAAGTCAGTGGTCGCGATGGTTAAACAATCCCAGATGCGTAATAACATGATTACTATTTGTAATGGATATAATACTCCATAACAGTACTTCATTGGTGCTCTTCCTCTTCCCCCCCTCCCCCCTCCCCATGTTTTCTCTAACGTTCCACCCCTCCCTCAATTTCCCCCCAATATTTACACCTCACAAGTTTTCTTGAACGGTTCACAACAGACCGAGCATACCTCTCATGTAAATAAATTAAAGATACACAGGCTCCACGGCCACTAGGTGGGGAACCTTCTCTTGTCTCTTAACTTTCCTTTCCATGTCTCAATTTCTCCAAATGTGAATCGAACAAGATTGATCATTGCATTTTACTATGTTTTTTTTCTTCTTTGTATGTTAAAATTTCAATAAAAACATTTGAATATAAAATAAGATTAGGTGGGATTGGCCCACTGTTACCTCTTGACTTCACAAGAGATATCTAAGTTGTAGCCTTGGCTCTTAAACCTTTTAGCAAAAAAGAAGCAATGTACAAAGCTGGAAAGTTTTCAAGCTACTCGTAAGCTGGTTTTTCTTGGCACCAAACAGCTAAGAAAAATAAGCAATGAAAAAAGAAGAAAAAGAAAAAAACAACAACTTTTGGAGGAGTGATGAGTTCAAAAGGACGCTGCATAGTCTCCTTTGCTATCTCCTCCTCTGCCTTTCATGCTGCGTTAGAGATTTTGAAGCTTGATGTGCGTAACATTTGTCAAGAAGTTCCTCACAACTGTTCTGTGCCTGTGCTGACACAAGTCTGCTTTTGGCACGAGCACAGTGTCCGGGTGTGGTGCTGTGGCTTAGTTGGTTAAAGCGCCTGTCTAGTAAACAGGAGATCCTGAGTTCGACTCTCAGCAGCGCCTTTCTTTGGCTGCAGATTAAGCCTTTGAAAAGGTTTTAAGAGTGGCCTCGGGAGCTTTGTGCCGCAATGGCATGGTTTAGGCAGCAGCCCTGCTCTTGATGCTTCCAGCTGATCTCTTCAAAGCCCTGCGAGTTTGCTGGACCTTTTAGCCTAGGTTATGCCAGCCTGGTGTCCACGGCAAGCACAAAACAGTGCACCTTTAGACGAAGGGCTCGATGAGGATGGGATTCGAACCCATGCATGCAGAGCACAATGGATTAGCAGTCCATCGCCTTAACCACTCGGCCACCTCATCCACAGCAAGCTTGCGAGCTTTGATTTTGGGAGCTGCATGTCACAAGCAGAAACTTGAGGAAAAGACACAAGCAGGATGCCGTTTCTCACCTCCTAATAGAGCACCTTGCTTCCGTGCTGTCAATTCATTGTGACAAAAGCTTCATTCTTCCTTTTCTGCCAAGGGTATAATCAAATGTTACAAATGCAATCAAGGGTGTAAAGCAAGTCACAAGTAGTAATGCTCACCAACTTTGCTGCAGACACGCAGTCTAACGGCATGGAATTAGGAAGCGTCAACAGGTGCAAAATGTCATGTATTCCCCATCTTTTTTTTTCACTTTCTGCTGTTCCTTTTTTATTGGCTCTAGATGATGAACTGTGCCCGCGTCAAGAGAAATTCGCCTGGATGGAGCCACTCTTTTGCCAGGACATTCAGAGATGTAGCTCAACCATCAATTTCAAGTCTACACTTTTCTCCTACCTGGCTGGCATTTTTACATGAATGCAAAGTGTTTGACTGTGGTTGGGGTCCCAAAACTCTTGTCACCGCTTCAGTATCTGTTCCCTTTGACTTCACCTCGGGCAATGATTCATTTGGTTAAAAGACACATGCAGGATGTCTTTCCACAAATAGTCATATTCACAAACTCCTCTTGGCGATCATGAATTCAAACGTCAAGGGTGGAGGATGTATGAAAAATGGCAGCGTTCCTATTTTTCTTCCCCATCTTTGTTCATTTTCAGCCTGTTGATTAGCTCTAGATCAAGGACTCTGTGTTCTTCCAAAAACAGGAGGATGTCTGCCTGCTGTCTTCCAAGGGACAAATGAAAAGTTAGAAGCGTAAGAAACGGTCTGAAGCAAGATGCAGATAGTTTCCTTCCCCAAATCTTTTTGCCCGCATGCATTTCATCTTCACGGGAGTGGAAGCCAAAAGATGGGCAAATTGGTTTTTCCCACCTTCTTTTATTTTCGGTCCATTGTTTGATTCTAGAGCACAGACTCTGCCTGTTTAAAATAAGATTAGGTGGGATTGGCCCACTGTTACCTCTTGACTTCACAAGAGATATCTGAGTTGTAGCCTTGGCTCTTAAACCTTTTAGCAAAAATGAAGCAATGTACAAAGCTGGAAAGTTTTCAAGCTACTCGTAAGCTGGTTTTTCTTGGCACCAAACAGCTAAGAAAAATAAGCAATGAAAAAAGAAGAAAAAGAAAAAAACAACAACTTTTGGAGGAGTGATGAGTTCAAAAGGACGTTGCATAGTCTCCTTTGCTATCTCCTCCTCTGCCTTTCATGCTGCGTTAGAGATTTTGAAGCTTGATGTGCGTAACATTTGTCAAGAAGTTCCTCACAACTGTTCTGTGCCTGTGCTGACACAAGTCTGCCTTTGGCACGAGCACAGTGTCCGGGTGTGGTGCTGTGGCTTAGTTGGTTAAAGCGCCTGTCTAGTAAACAGGAGATCCTGAGTTCGACTCTCAGCAGTGCCTTTCTTTGGCTGCAGATTAAGCCCTTGAAAAGGTTTTAAGAGTGGTCTCGGGAGCTTTGTGCCGCAATGGCATGGTTTAGGCAGCAGCCCTGCTCTTGATGCTTCCAGCTGATCTCTTCAAAGCCCTGCGAGTTTGCTGGACCTTTTAGCCTAGGTTATGCCAGCCTGGTGTCCACGGCAAGCACAAAACAGTGCACCTTTAGACGAAGGGCTCGATGAGGATGGGATTCGAACCCATGCATGCAGAGCACAATGGATTAGCAGTCCATCGCCTTAACCACTCGGCCACCTCATCCACAGCAAGCTTGCGAGCTTTGATTTTGGGAGCTGCATGTCACAAGCAGAAACTTGAGGAAAAGACACAAGCAGGATGCCGTTTCTCACCTCCTAATAGAGCACCTTGCTTCCGTGCTGTCAATTCATTGTGACAAAAGCTTCATTCTTCCTTTTCTGCCAAGGGTATAATCAAATGTTACAAATGCAATCAAGGGTGTAAAGCAAGTCACAAGTAGTAATGCTCACCAACTTTGCTGCAGACACGCAGTCTAACGGCATGGAATTAGGAAGCGTCAACAGGTGCAAAATGTCATGTATTCCCCATCTTTTTTTTTCACTTTCTGCTGTTCCTTTTTTATTGGCTCTAGATGATGAACTGTGCCCGCGTCAAGAGAAATTCGCCTGGATGGAGCCACTCTTTTGCCAGGACATTCAGAGATGTAGCTCAACCATCAATTTCAAGTCTACACTTTTCTCCTACCTGGCTGGCATTTTTACATGAATGCAAAGTGTTTGACTGTGGTTGGGGTCCCAAAACTCTTGTCACCGCTTCAGTATCTGTTCCCTTTGACTTCACCTCGGGCAATGATTCATTTGGTTAAAAGACACATGCAGGATGTCTTTCCACAAATAGTCATATTCACAAACTCCTCTTGGCGATCATGAATTCAAACGTCAAGGGTGGAGGATGTATGAAAAATGGCAGCGTTCCTATTTTTCTTCCCCATCTTTGTTCATTTTCAGCCTGTTGATTAGCTCTAGATCAAGGACTCTGTGTTCTTCCAAAAACAGGAGGATGTCTGCCTGCTGTCTTCCAAGGGACAAATGAAAAGTTAGAAGCGTAAGAAACGGTCTGAAGCAAGATGCAGATAGTTTCCTTCCCCAAATCTTTTTGCCCGCATGCATTTCATCTTCACGGGAGTGGAAGCCAAAAGATGGGCAAATTGGTTTTTCCCACCTTCTTTTATTTTCGGTCCATTGTTTGATTCTAGAGCACAGACTCTGCCTGTTTAAAATAAGATTAGGTGGGATTGGCCCACTGTTACCTCTTGACTTCACAAGAGATATCTGAGTTGTAGCCTTGGCTCTTAAACCTTTTAGCAAAAATGAAGCAATGTACAAAGCTGGAAAGTTTTCAAGCTACTCGTAAGCTGGTTTTTCTTGGCACCAAACAGCTAAGAAAAATAAGCAATGAAAAAAGAAGAAAAAGAAAAAAACAACAACTTTTGGAGGAGTGATGAGTTCAAAAGGACGTTGCATAGTCTCCTTTGCTATCTCCTCCTCTGCCTTTCATGCTGCGTTAGAGATTTTGAAGCTTGATGTGCGTAACATTTGTCAAGAAGTTCCTCACAACTGTTCTGTGCCTGTGCTGACACAAGTCTGCCTTTGGCACGAGCACAGTGTCCGGGTGTGGTGCTGTGGCTTAGTTGGTTAAAGCGCCTGTCTAGTAAACAGGAGATCCTGAGTTCGACTCTCAGCAGCGCCTTTCTTTGGCTGCAGATTAAGCCCTTGAAAAGGTTTTAAGAGTGGTCTCGGGAGCTTTGTGCCGCAATGGCATGGTTTAGGCAGCAGCCCTGCTCTTGATGCTTCCAGCTGATCTCTTCAAAGCCCTGCGAGTTTGCTGGACCTTTTAGCCTAGGTTATGCCAGCCTGGTGTCCACGGCAAGCACAAAACAGTGCACCTTTAGACGAAGGGCTCGATGAGGATGGGATTCGAACCCATGCATGCAGAGCACAATGGATTAGCAGTCCATCGCCTTAACCACTCGGCCACCTCATCCACAGCAAGCTTGCGAGCTTTGATTTTGGGAGCTGCATGTCACAAGCAGAAACTTGAGGAAAAGACACAAGCAGGATGCCGTTTCTCACCTCCTAATAGAGCACCTTGCTTCCGTGCTGTCAATTCATTGTGACAAAAGCTTCATTCTTCCTTTTCTGCCAAGGGTATAATCAAATGTTACAAATGCAATCAAGGGTGTAAAGCAAGTCACAAGTAGTAATGCTCACCAACTTTGCTGCAGACACGCAGTCTAACGGCATGGAATTAGGAAGCGTCAACAGGTGCAAAATGTCATGTATTCCCCATCTTTTTTTTTCACTTTCTGCTGTTCCTTTTTTATTGGCTCTAGATGATGAACTGTGCCCGCGTCAAGAGAAATTCGCCTGGATGGAGCCACTCTTTTGCCAGGACATTCAGAGATGTAGCTCAACCATCAATTTCAAGTCTACACTTTTCTCCTACCTGGCTGGCATTTTTACATGAATGCAAAGTGTTTGACTGTGGTTGGGGTCCCAAAACTCTTGTCACCGCTTCAGTATCTGTTCCCTTTGACTTCACCTCGGGCAATGATTCATTTGGTTAAAAGACACATGCAGGATGTCTTTCCACAAATAGTCATATTCACAAACTCCTCTTGGCGATCATGAATTCAAACGTCAAGGGTGGAGGATGTATGAAAAATGGCAGCGTTCCTATTTTTCTTCCCCATCTTTGTTCATTTTCAGCCTGTTGATTAGCTCTAGATCAAGGACTCTGTGTTCTTCCAAAAACAGGAGGATGTCTGCCTGCTGTCTTCCAAGGGACAAATGAAAAGTTAGAAGCGTAAGAAACGGTCTGAAGCAAGATGCAGATAGTTTCCTTCCCCAAATCTTTTTGCCCGCATGCATTTCATCTTCACGGGAGTGGAAGCCAAAAGATGGGCAAATTGGTTTTTCCCACCTTCTTTTATTTTCGGTCCATTGTTTGATTCTAGAGCACAGACTCTGCCTGTTTAAAATAAGATTAGGTGGGATTGGCCCACTGTTACCTCTTGACTTCACAAGAGATATCTGAGTTGTAGCCTTGGCTCTTAAACCTTTTAGCAAAAATGAAGCAATGTACAAAGCTGGAAAGTTTTCAAGCTACTCGTAAGCTGGTTTTTCTTGGCACCAAACAGCTAAGAAAAATAAGCAATGAAAAAAGAAGAAAAAGAAAAAAACAACAACTTTTGGAGGAGTGATGAGTTCAAAAGGACGTTGCATAGTCTCCTTTGCTATCTCCTCCTCTGCCTTTCATGCTGCGTTAGAGATTTTGAAGCTTGATGTGCGTAACATTTGTCAAGAAGTTCCTCACAACTGTTCTGTGCCTGTGCTGACACAAGTCTGCCTTTGGCACGAGCACAGTGTCCGGGTGTGGTGCTGTGGCTTAGTTGGTTAAAGCGCCTGTCTAGTAAACAGGAGATCCTGAGTTCGACTCTCAGCAGCGCCTTTCTTTGGCTGCAGATTAAGCCCTTGAAAAGGTTTTAAGAGTGGCCTCGGGAGCTTTGTGCCGCAATGGCATGGTTTAGGCAGCAGCCCTGCTCTTGATGCTTCCAGCTGATCTCTTCAAAGCCCTGCGAGTTTGCTGGACCTTTTAGCCTAGGTTATGCCAGCCTGGTGTCCACGGCAAGCACAAAACAGTGCACCTTTAGACGAAGGGCTCGATGAGGATGGGATTCGAACCCATGCATGCAGAGCACAATGGATTAGCAGTCCATCGCCTTAACCACTCGGCCACCTCATCCACAGCAAGCTTGCGAGCTTTGATTTTGGGAGCTGCATGTCACAAGCAGAAACTTGAGGAAAAGACACAAGCAGGATGCCGTTTCTCACCTCCTAATAGAGCACCTTGCTTCCGTGCTGTCAATTCATTGTGACAAAAGCTTCATTCTTCCTTTTCTGCCAAGGGTATAATCAAATGTTACAAATGCAATCAAGGGTGTAAAGCAAGTCACAAGTAGTAATGCTCACCAACTTTGCTGCAGACACGCAGTCTAACGGCATGGAATTAGGAAGCGTCAACAGGTGCAAAATGTCATGTATTCCCCATCTTTTTTTTTCACTTTCTGCTGTTCCTTTTTTATTGGCTCTAGATGATGAACTGTGCCCGCGTCAAGAGAAATTCGCCTGGATGGAGCCACTCTTTTGCCAGGACATTCAGAGATGTAGCTCAACCATCAATTTCAAGTCTACACTTTTCTCCTACCTGGCTGGCATTTTTACATGAATGCAAAGTGTTTGACTGTGGTTGGGGTCCCAAAACTCTTGTCACCGCTTCAGTATCTGTTCCCTTTGACTTCACCTCGGGCAATGATTCATTTGGTTAAAAGACACATGCAGGATGTCTTTCCACAAATAGTCATATTCACAAACTCCTCTTGGCGATCATGAATTCAAACGTCAAGGGTGGAGGATGTATGAAAAATGGCAGCGTTCCTATTTTTCTTCCCCATCTTTGTTCATTTTCAGCCTGTTGATTAGCTCTAGATCAAGGACTCTGTGTTCTTCCAAAAACAGGAGGATGTCTGCCTGCTGTCTTCCAAGGGACAAATGAAAAGTTAGAAGCGTAAGAAACGGTCTGAAGCAAGATGCAGATAGTTTCCTTCCCCAAATCTTTTTGCCCGCATGCATTTCATCTTCACGGGAGTGGAAGCCAAAAGATGGGCAAATTGGTTTTTCCCACCTTCTTTTATTTTCGGTCCATTGTTTGATTCTAGAGCACAGACTCTGCCTGTTTAAAATAAGATTAGGTGGGATTGGCCCACTGTTACCTCTTGACTTCACAAGAGATATCTGAGTTGTAGCCTTGGCTCTTAAACCTTTTAGCAAAAATGAAGCAATGTACAAAGCTGGAAAGTTTTCAAGCTACTCGTAAGCTGGTTTTTCTTGGCACCAAACAGCTAAGAAAAATAAGCAATGAAAAAAGAAGAAAAAGAAAAAAACAACAACTTTTGGAGGAGTGATGAGTTCAAAAGGACGTTGCATAGTCTCCTTTGCTATCTCCTCCTCTGCCTTTCATGCTGCGTTAGAGATTTTGAAGCTTGATGTGCGTAACATTTGTCAAGAAGTTCCTCACAACTGTTCTGTGCCTGTGCTGACACAAGTCTGCCTTTGGCACGAGCACAGTGTCCGGGTGTGGTGCTGTGGCTTAGTTGGTTAAAGCGCCTGTCTAGTAAACAGGAGATCCTGAGTTCGACTCTCAGCAGCGCCTTTCTTTGGCTGCAGATTAAGCCCTTGAAAAGGTTTTAAGAGTGGCCTCGGGAGCTTTGTGCCGCAATGGCATGGTTTAGGCAGCAGCCCTGCTCTTGATGCTTCCAGCTGATCTCTTCAAAGCCCTGCGAGTTTGCTGGACCTTTTAGCCTAGGTTATGCCAGCCTGGTGTCCACGGCAAGCACAAAACAGTGCACCTTTAGACGAAGGGCTCGATGAGGATGGGATTCGAACCCATGCATGCAGAGCACAATGGATTAGCAGTCCATCGCCTTAACCACTCGGCCACCTCATCCACAGCAAGCTTGCGAGCTTTGATTTTGGGAGCTGCATGTCACAAGCAGAAACTTGAGGAAAAGACACAAGCAGGATGCCGTTTCTCACCTCCTAATAGAGCACCTTGCTTCCGTGCTGTCAATTCATTGTGACAAAAGCTTCATTCTTCCTTTTCTGCCAAGGGTATAATCAAATGTTACAAATGCAATCAAGGGTGTAAAGCAAGTCACAAGTAGTAATGCTCACCAACTTTGCTGCAGACACGCAGTCTAACGGCATGGAATTAGGAAGCGTCAACAGGTGCAAAATGTCATGTATTCCCCATCTTTTTTTTTCACTTTCTGCTGTTCCTTTTTTATTGGCTCTAAATGATGAACTGTGCCCGCGTCAAGAGAAATTCGCCTGGATGGAGCCACTCTTTTGCCAGGACATTCAGAGATGTAGCTCAACCATCAATTTCAAGTCTACACTTTTCTCCTACCTGGCTGGCATTTTTACATGAATGCAAAGTGTTTGACTGTGGTTGGGGTCCCAAAACTCTTGTCACCGCTTCAGTATCTGTTCCCTTTGACTTCACCTCGGGCAATGATTCATTTGGTTAAAAGACACATGCAGGATGTCTTTCCACAAATAGTCATATTCACAAACTCCTCTTGGCGATCATGAATTCAAACGTCAAGGGTGGAGGATGTATGAAAAATGGCAGCGTTCCTATTTTTCTTCCCCATCTTTGTTCATTTTCAGCCTGTTGATTAGCTCTAGATCAAGGACTCTGTGTTCTTCCAAAAACAGGAGGATGTCTGCCTGCTGTCTTCCAAGGGACAAATGAAAAGTTAGAAGCGTAAGAAACGGTCTGAAGCAAGATGCAGATAGTTTCCTTCCCCAAATCTTTTTGCCCGCATGCATTTCATCTTCACGGGAGTGGAAGCCAAAAGATGGGCAAATTGGTTTTTCCCACCTTCTTTTATTTTCGGTCCATTGTTTGATTCTAGAGCACAGACTCTGCCTGTTTAAAATAAGATTAGGTGGGATTGGCCCACTGTTACCTCTTGACTTCACAAGAGATATCTGAGTTGTAGCCTTGGCTCTTAAACCTTTTAGCAAAAATGAAGCAATGTACAAAGCTGGAAAGTTTTCAAGCTACTCGTAAGCTGGTTTTTCTTGGCACCAAACAGCTAAGAAAAATAAGCAATGAAAAAAGAAGAAAAAGAAAAAAACAACAACTTTTGGAGGAGTGATGAGTTCAAAAGGACGTTGCATAGTCTCCTTTGCTATCTCCTCCTCTGCCTTTCATGCTGCGTTAGAGATTTTGAAGCTTGATGTGCGTAACATTTGTCAAGAAGTTCCTCACAACTGTTCTGTGCCTGTGCTGACACAAGTCTGCCTTTGGCACGAGCACAGTGTCCGGGTGTGGTGCTGTGGCTTAGTTGGTTAAAGCGCCTGTCTAGTAAACAGGAGATCCTGAGTTCGACTCTCAGCAGCGCCTTTCTTTGGCTGCAGATTAAGCCCTTGAAAAGGTTTTAAGAGTGGCCTCGGGAGCTTTGTGCCGCAATGGCATGGTTTAGGCAGCAGCCCTGCTCTTGATGCTTCCAGCTGATCTCTTCAAAGCCCTGCGAGTTTGCTGGACCTTTTAGCCTAGGTTATGCCAGCCTGGTGTCCACGGCAAGCACAAAACAGTGCACCTTTAGACGAAGGGCTCGATGAGGATGGGATTCGAACCCATGCATGCAGAGCACAATGGATTAGCAGTCCATCGCCTTAACCACTCGGCCACCTCATCCACAGCAAGCTTGCGAGCTTTGATTTTGGGAGCTGCATGTCACAAGCAGAAACTTGAGGAAAAGACACAAGCAGGATGCCGTTTCTCACCTCCTAATAGAGCACCTTGCTTCCGTGCTGTCAATTCATTGTGACAAAAGCTTCATTCTTCCTTTTCTGCCAAGGGTATAATCAAATGTTACAAATGCAATCAAGGGTGTAAAGCAAGTCACAAGTAGTAATGCTCACCAACTTTGCTGCAGACACGCAGTCTAACGGCATGGAATTAGGAAGCGTCAACAGGTGCAAAATGTCATGTATTCCCCATCTTTTTTTTTCACTTTCTGCTGTTCCTTTTTTATTGGCTCTAGATGATGAACTGTGCCCGCGTCAAGAGAAATTCGCCTGGATGGAGCCACTCTTTTGCCAGGACATTCAGAGATGTAGCTCAACCATCAATTTCAAGTCTACACTTTTCTCCTACCTGGCTGGCATTTTTACATGAATGCAAAGTGTTTGACTGTGGTTGGGGTCCCAAAACTCTTGTCACCGCTTCAGTATCTGTTCCCTTTGACTTCACCTCGGGCAATGATTCATTTGGTTAAAAGACACATGCAGGATGTCTTTCCACAAATAGTCATATTCACAAACTCCTCTTGGCGATCATGAATTCAAACGTCAAGGGTGGAGGATGTATGAAAAATGGCAGCGTTCCTATTTTTCTTCCCCATCTTTGTTCATTTTCAGCCTGTTGATTAGCTCTAGATCAAGGACTCTGTGTTCTTCCAAAAACAGGAGGATGTCTGCCTGCTGTCTTCCAAGGGACAAATGAAAAGTTAGAAGCGTAAGAAACGGTCTGAAGCAAGATGCAGATAGTTTCCTTCCCCAAATCTTTTTGCCCGCATGCATTTCATCTTCACGGGAGTGGAAGCCAAAAGATGGGCAAATTGGTTTTTCCCACCTTCTTTTATTTTCGGTCCATTGTTTGATTCTAGAGCACAGACTCTGCCTGTTTAAAATAAGATTAGGTGGGATTGGCCCACTGTTACCTCTTGACTTCACAAGAGATATCTGAGTTGTAGCCTTGGCTCTTAAACCTTTTAGCAAAAATGAAGCAATGTACAAAGCTGGAAAGTTTTCAAGCTACTCGTAAGCTGGTTTTTCTTGGCACCAAACAGCTAAGAAAAATAAGCAATGAAAAAAGAAGAAAAAGAAAAAAACAACAACTTTTGGAGGAGTGATGAGTTCAAAAGGACGTTGCATAGTCTCCTTTGCTATCTCCTCCTCTGCCTTTCATGCTGCGTTAGAGATTTTGAAGCTTGATGTGCGTAACATTTGTCAAGAAGTTCCTCACAACTGTTCTGTGCCTGTGCTGACACAAGTCTGCCTTTGGCACGAGCACAGTGTCCGGTTGTGGTGCTGTGGCTTAGTTGGTTAAAGCGCCTGTCTAGTAAACAGGAGATCCTGAGTTCGACTCTCAGCAGCGCCTTTCTTTGGCTGCAGATTAAGCCCTTGAAAAGGTTTTAAGAGTGGCCTCGGGAGCTTTGTGCCGCAATGGCATGGTTTAGGCAGCAGCCCTGCTCTTGATGCTTCCAGCTGATCTCTTCAAAGCCCTGCGAGTTTGCTGGACCTTTTAGCCTAGGTTATGCCAGCCTGGTGTCCACGGCAAGCACAAAACAGTGCACCTTTAGACGAAGGGCTCGATGAGGATGGGATTCGAACCCATGCATGCAGAGCACAATGGATTAGCAGTCCATCGCCTTAACCACTCGGCCACCTCATCCACAGCAAGCTTGCGAGCTTTGATTTTGGGAGCTGCATGTCACAAGCAGAAACTTGAGGAAAAGACACAAGCAGGATGCCGTTTCTCACCTCCTAATAGAGCACCTTGCTTCCGTGCTGTCAATTCATTGTGACAAAAGCTTCATTCTTCCTTTTCTGCCAAGGGTATAATCAAATGTTACAAATGCAATCAAGGGTGTAAAGCAAGTCACAAGTAGTAATGCTCACCAACTTTGCTGCAGACACGCAGTCTAACGGCATGGAATTAGGAAGCGTCAACAGGTGCAAAATGTCATGTATTCCCCATCTTTTTTTTTCACTTTCTGCTGTTCCTTTTTTATTGGCTCTAGATGATGAACTGTGCCCGCGTCAAGAGAAATTCGCCTGGATGGAGCCACTCTTTTGCCAGGACATTCAGAGATGTAGCTCAACCATCAATTTCAAGTCTACACTTTTCTCCTACCTGGCTGGCATTTTTACATGAATGCAAAGTGTTTGACTGTGGTTGGGGTCCCAAAACTCTTGTCACCGCTTCAGTATCTGTTCCCTTTGACTTCACCTCGGGCAATGATTCATTTGGTTAAAAGACACATGCAGGATGTCTTTCCACAAATAGTCATATTCACAAACTCCTCTTGGCGATCATGAATTCAAACGTCAAGGGTGGAGGATGTATGAAAAATGGCAGCGTTCCTATTTTTCTTCCCCATCTTTGTTCATTTTCAGCCTGTTGATTAGCTCTAGATCAAGGACTCTGTGTTCTTCCAAAAACAGGAGGATGTCTGCCTGCTGTCTTCCAAGGGACAAATGAAAAGTTAGAAGCGTAAGAAACGGTCTGAAGCAAGATGCAGATAGTTTCCTTCCCCAAATCTTTTTGCCCGCATGCATTTCATCTTCACAGGAGTGGAAGCCAAAAGATTGGCAAATTGGTTTTTCCCACCTTCTTTTATTTTCGGTCCATTGTTTGATTCTAGAGCACAGACTCTGCCTGTTTAAAATAAGATTAGGTGGGATTGGCCCACTGTTACCTCTTGACTTCACAAGAGATATCTGAGTTGTAGCCTTGGCTCTTAAACCTTTTAGCAAAAATGAAGCAATGTACAAAGCTGGAAAGTTTTCAAGCTACTCGTAAGCTGGTTTTTCTTGGCACCAAACAGCTAAGAAAAATAAGCAATGAAAAAAGAAGAAAAAGAAAAAAACAACAACTTTTGGAGGAGTGATGAGTTCAAAAGGACGTTGCATAGTCTCCTTTGCTATCTCCTCCTCTGCCTTTCATGCTGCGTTAGAGATTTTGAAGCTTGATGTGCGTAACATTTGTCAAGAAGTTCCTCACAACTGTTCTGTGCCTGTGCTGACACAAGTCTGCCTTTGGCACGAGCACAGTGTCCGGGTGTGGTGCTGTGGCTTAGTTGGTTAAAGCGCCTGTCTAGTAAACAGGAGATCCTGAGTTTGACTCTCAGCAGCGCCTTTCTTTGGCTGCAGATTAAGCCCTTGAAAAGGTTTTAAGAGTGGCCTCGGGAGCTTTGTGCCGCAATGGCATGGTTTAGGCAGCAGCCCTGCTCTTGATGCTTCCAGCTGATCTCTTCAAAGCCCTGCGAGTTTGCTGGACCTTTTAGCCTAGGTTATGCCAGCCTGGTGTCCACGGCAAGCACAAAACAGTGCACCTTTAGACGAAGGGCTCGATGAGGATGGGATTCGAACCCATGCATGCAGAGCACAATGGATTAGCAGTCCATCGCCTTAACCACTCGGCCACCTCATCCACAGCAAGCTTGCGAGCTTTGATTTTGGGAGCTGCATGTCACAAGCAGAAACTTGAGGAAAAGACACAAGCAGGATGCCGTTTCTCACCTCCTAATAGAGCACCTTGCTTCCGTGCTGTCAATTCATTGTGACAAAAGCTTCATTCTTCCTTTTCTGCCAAGGGTATAATCAAATGTTACAAATGCAATCAAGGGTGTAAAGCAAGTCACAAGTAGTAATGCTCACCAACTTTGCTGCAGACACGCAGTCTAACGGCATGGAATTAGGAAGCGTCAACAGGTGCAAAATGTCATGTATTCCCCATCTTTTTTTTTCACTTTCTGCTGTTCCTTTTTTATTGGCTCTAGATGATGAACTGTGCCCGCGTCAAGAGAAATTCGCCTGGATGGAGCCACTCTTTTGCCAGGACATTCAGAGATGTAGCTCAACCATCAATTTCAAGTCTACACTTTTCTCCTACCTGGCTGGCATTTTTACATGAATGCAAAGTGTTTGACTGTGGTTGGGGTCCCAAAACTCTTGTCACCGCTTCAGTATCTGTTCCCTTTGACTTCACCTCGGGCAATGATTCATTTGGTTAAAAGACACATGCAGGATGTCTTTCCACAAATAGTCATATTCACAAACTCCTCTTGGCGATCATGAATTCAAACGTCAAGGGTGGAGGATGTATGAAAAATGGCAGCGTTCCTATTTTTCTTCCCCATCTTTGTTCATTTTCAGCCTGTTGATTAGCTCTAGATCAAGGACTCTGTGTTCTTCCAAAAACAGGAGGATGTCTGCCTGCTGTCTTCCAAGGGACAAATGAAAAGTTAGAAGCGTAAGAAACGGTCTGAAGCAAGATGCAGATAGTTTCCTTCCCCAAATCTTTTTGCCCGCATGCATTTCATCTTCACGGGAGTGGAAGCCAAAAGATGGGCAAATTGGTTTTTCCCACCTTCTTTTATTTTCGGTCCATTGTTTGATTCTAGAGCACAGACTCTGCCTGTTTAAAATAAGATTAGGTGGGATTGGCCCACTGTTACCTCTTGACTTCACAAGAGATATCTGAGTTGTAGCCTTGGCTCTTAAACCTTTTAGCAAAAATGAAGCAATGTACAAAGCTGGAAAGTTTTCAAGCTACTCGTAAGCTGGTTTTTCTTGGCACCAAACAGCTAAGAAAAATAAGCAATGAAAAAAGAAGAAAAAGAAAAAAACAACAACTTTTGGAGGAGTGATGAGTTCAAAAGGACGTTGCATAGTCTCCTTTGCTATCTCCTCCTCTGCCTTTCATGCTGCGTTAGAGATTTTGAAGCTTGATGTGCGTAACATTTGTCAAGAAGTTCCTCACAACTGTTCTGTGCCTGTGCTGACACAAGTCTGCCTTTGGCACGAGCACAGTGTCCGGGTGTGGTGCTGTGGCTTAGTTGGTTAAAGCGCCTGTCTAGTAAACAGGAGATCCTGAGTTCGACTCTCAGCAGCGCCTTTCTTTGGCTGCAGATTAAGCCCTTGAAAAGGTTTTAAGAGTGGCCTCGGGAGCTTTGTGCCGCAATGGCATGGTTTAGGCAGCAGCCCTGCTCTTGATGCTTCCAGCTGATCTCTTCAAAGCCCTGCGAGTTTGCTGGACCTTTTAGCCTAGGTTATGCCAGCCTGGTGTCCACGGCAAGCACAAAACAGTGCACCTTTAGACGAAGGGCTCGATGAGGATGGGATTCGAACCCATGCATGCAGAGCACAATGGATTAGCAGTCCATCGCCTTAACCACTCGGCCACCTCATCCACAGCAAGCTTGCGAGCTTTGATTTTGGGAGCTGCATGTCACAAGCAGAAACTTGAGGAAAAGACACAAGCAGGATGCCGTTTCTCACCTCCTAATAGAGCACCTTGCTTCCGTGCTGTCAATTCATTGTGACAAAAGCTTCATTCTTCCTTTTCTGCCAAGGGTATAATCAAATGTTACAAATGCAATCAAGGGTGTAAAGCAAGTCACAAGTAGTAATGCTCACCAACTTTGCTGCAGACACGCAGTCTAACGGCATGGAATTAGGAAGCGTCAACAGGTGCAAAATGTCATGTATTCCCCATCTTTTTTTTTCACTTTCTGCTGTTCCTTTTTTATTGGCTCTAAATGATGAACTGTGCCCGCGTCAAGAGAAATTCGCCTGGATGGAGCCACTCTTTTGCCAGGACATTCAGAGATGTAGCTCAACCATCAATTTCAAGTCTACACTTTTCTCCTACCTGGCTGGCATTTTTACATGAATGCAAAGTGTTTGACTGTGGTTGGGGTCCCAAAACTCTTGTCACCGCTTCAGTATCTGTTCCCTTTGACTTCACCTCGGGCAATGATTCATTTGGTTAAAAGACACATGCAGGATGTCTTTCCACAAATAGTCATATTCACAAACTCCTCTTGGCGATCATGAATTCAAACGTCAAGGGTGGAGGATGTATGAAAAATGGCAGCGTTCCTATTTTTCTTCCCCATCTTTGTTCATTTTCAGCCTGTTGATTAGCTCTAGATCAAGGACTCTGTGTTCTTCCAAAAACAGGAGGATGTCTGCCTGCTGTCTTCCAAGGGACAAATGAAAAGTTAGAAGCGTAAGAAACGGTCTGAAGCAAGATGCAGATAGTTTCCTTCCCCAAATCTTTTTGCCCGCATGCATTTCATCTTCACGGGAGTGGAAGCCAAAAGATGGGCAAATTGGTTTTTCCCACCTTCTTTTATTTTCGGTCCATTGTTTGATTCTAGAGCACAGACTCTGCCTGTTTAAAATAAGATTAGGTGGGATTGGCCCACTGTTACCTCTTGACTTCACAAGAGATATCTGAGTTGTAGCCTTGGCTCTTAAACCTTTTAGCAAAAATGAAGCAATGTACAAAGCTGGAAAGTTTTCAAGCTACTCGTAAGCTGGTTTTTCTTGGCACCAAACAGCTAAGAAAAATAAGCAATGAAAAAAGAAGAAAAAGAAAAAAACAACAACTTTTGGAGGAGTGATGAGTTCAAAAGGACGTTGCATAGTCTCCTTTGCTATCTCCTCCTCTGCCTTTCATGCTGCGCTAGAGATTTTGAAGCTTGATGTGCGTAACATTTGTCAAGAAGTTCCTCACAACTGTTCTGTGCCTGTGCTGACACAAGTCTGCCTTTGGCACGAGCACAGTGTCCGGGTGTGGTGCTGTGGCTTAGTTGGTTAAAGCGCCTGTCTAGTAAACAGGAGATCCTGAGTTCGACTCTCAGCAGCGCCTTTCTTTGGCTGCAGATTAAGCCCTTGAAAAGGTTTTAAGAGTGGCCTCGGGAGCTTTGTGCCGCAATGGCATGGTTTAGGCAGCAGCCCTGCTCTTGATGCTTCCAGCTGATCTCTTCAAAGCCCTGCGAGTTTGCTGGACCTTTTAGCCTAGGTTATGCCAGCCTGGTGTCCACGGCAAGCACAAAACAGTGCACCTTTAGACGAAGGGCTCGATGAGGATGGGATTCGAACCCATGCATGCAGAGCACAATGGATTAGCAGTCCATCGCCTTAACCACTCGGCCACCTCATCCACAGCAAGCTTGCGAGCTTTGATTTTGGGAGCTGCATGTCACAAGCAGAAACTTGAGGAAAAGACACAAGCAGGATGCCGTTTCTCACCTCCTAATAGAGCACCTTGCTTCCGTGCTGTCAATTCATTGTGACAAAAGCTTCATTCTTCCTTTTCTGCCAAGGGTATAATCAAATGTTACAAATGCAATCAAGGGTGTAAAGCAAGTCACAAGTAGTAATGCTCACCAACTTTGCTGCAGACACGCAGTCTAACGGCATGGAATTAGGAAGCGTCAACAGGTGCAAAATGTCATGTATTCCCCATCTTTTTTTTTCACTTTCTGCTGTTCCTTTTTTATTGGCTCTAGATGATGAACTGTGCCCGCGTCAAGAGAAATTCGCCTGGATGGAGCCACTCTTTTGCCAGGACATTCAGAGATGTAGCTCAACCATCAATTTCAAGTCTACACTTTTCTCCTACCTGGCTGGCATTTTTACATGAATGCAAAGTGTTTGACTGTGGTTGGGGTCCCAAAACTCTTGTCACCGCTTCAGTATCTGTTCCCTTTGACTTCACCTCGGGCAATGATTCATTTGGTTAAAAGACACATGCAGGATGTCTTTCCACAAATAGTCATATTCACAAACTCCTCTTGGCGATCATGAATTCAAACGTCAAGGGTGGAGGATGTATGAAAAATGGCAGCGTTCCTATTTTTCTTCCCCATCTTTGTTCATTTTCAGCCTGTTGATTAGCTCTAGATCAAGGACTCTGTGTTCTTCCAAAAACAGGAGGATGTCTGCCTGCTGTCTTCCAAGGGACAAATGAAAAGTTAGAAGCGTAAGAAACGGTCTGAAGCAAGATGCAGATAGTTTCCTTCCCCAAATCTTTTTGCCCGCATGCATTTCATCTTCACGGGAGTGGAAGCCAAAAGATGGGCAAATTGGTTTTTCCCACCTTCTTTTATTTTCGGTCCATTGTTTGATTCTAGAGCACAGACTCTGCCTGTTTAAAATAAGATTAGGTGGGATTGGCCCACTGTTACCTCTTGACTTCACAAGAGATATCTGAGTTGTAGCCTTGGCTCTTAAACCTTTTAGCAAAAATGAAGCAATGTACAAAGCTGGAAAGTTTTCAAGCTACTCGTAAGCTGGTTTTTCTTGGCACCAAACAGCTAAGAAAAATAAGCAATGAAAAAAGAAGAAAAAGAAAAAAACAACAACTTTTGGAGGAGTGATGAGTTCAAAAGGACGTTGCATAGTCTCCTTTGCTATCTCCTCCTCTGCCTTTCATGCTGCGTTAGAGATTTTGAAGCTTGATGTGCGTAACATTTGTCAAGAAGTTCCTCACAACTGTTCTGTGCCTGTGCTGACACAAGTCTGCCTTTGGCACGAGCACAGTGTCCGGGTGTGGTGCTGTGGCTTAGTTGGTTAAAGCGCCTGTCTAGTAAACAGGAGATCCTGAGTTCGACTCTCAGCAGCGCCTTTCTTTGGCTGCAGATTAAGCCCTTGAAAAGGTTTTAAGAGTGGCCTCGGGAGCTTTGTGCCGCAATGGCATGGTTTAGGCAGCAGCCCTGCTCTTGATGCTTCCAGCTGATCTCTTCAAAGCCCTGCGAGTTTGCTGGACCTTTTAGCCTAGGTTATGCCAGCCTGGTGTCCACGGCAAGCACAAAACAGTGCACCTTTAGACGAAGGGCTCGATGAGGATGGGATTCGAACCCATGCATGCAGAGCACAATGGATTAGCAGTCCATCGCCTTAACCACTCGGCCACCTCATCCACAGCAAGCTTGCGAGCTTTGATTTTGGGAGCTGCATGTCACAAGCAGAAACTTGAGGAAAAGACACAAGCAGGATGCCGTTTCTCACCTCCTAATAGAGCACCTTGCTTCCGTGCTGTCAATTCATTGTGACAAAAGCTTCATTCTTCCTTTTCTGCCAAGGGTATAATCAAATGTTACAAATGCAATCAAGGGTGTAAAGCAAGTCACAAGTAGTAATGCTCACCAACTTTGCTGCAGACACGCAGTCTAACGGCATGGAATTAGGAAGCGTCAACAGGTGCAAAATGTCATGTATTCCCCATCTTTTTTTTTCACTTTCTGCTGTTCCTTTTTTATTGGCTCTAGATGATGAACTGTGCCCGCGTCAAGAGAAATTCGCCTGGATGGAGCCACTCTTTTGCCAGGACATTCAGAGATGTAGCTCAACCATCAATTTCAAGTCTACACTTTTCTCCTACCTGGCTGGCATTTTTACATGAATGCAAAGTGTTTGACTGTGGTTGGGGTCCCAAAACTCTTGTCACCGCTTCAGTATCTGTTCCCTTTGACTTCACCTCGGGCAATGATTCATTTGGTTAAAAGACACATGCAGGATGTCTTTCCACAAATAGTCATATTCACAAACTCCTCTTGGCGATCATGAATTCAAACGTCAAGGGTGGAGGATGTATGAAAAATGGCAGCGTTCCTATTTTTCTTCCCCATCTTTGTTCATTTTCAGCCTGTTGATTAGCTCTAGATCAAGGACTCTGTGTTCTTCCAAAAACAGGAGGATGTCTGCCTGCTGTCTTCCAAGGGACAAATGAAAAGTTAGAAGCGTAAGAAACGGTCTGAAGCAAGATGCAGATAGTTTCCTTCCCCAAATCTTTTTGCCCGCATGCATTTCATCTTCACGGGAGTGGAAGCCAAAAGATGGGCAAATTGGTTTTTCCCACCTTCTTTTATTTTCGGTCCATTGTTTGATTCTAGAGCACAGACTCTGCCTGTTTAAAATAAGATTAGGTGGGATTGGCCCACTGTTACCTCTTGACTTCACAAGAGATATCTGAGTTGTAGCCTTGGCTCTTAAACCTTTTAGCAAAAATGAAGCAATGTACAAAGCTGGAAAGTTTTCAAGCTACTCGTAAGCTGGTTTTTCTTGGCACCAAACAGCTAAGAAAAATAAGCAATGAAAAAAGAAGAAAAAGAAAAAAACAACAACTTTTGGAGGAGTGATGAGTTCAAAAGGACGTTGCATAGTCTCCTTTGCTATCTCCTCCTCTGCCTTTCATGCTGCGCTAGAGATTTTGAAGCTTGATGTGCGTAACATTTGTCAAGAAGTTCCTCACAACTGTTCTGTGCCTGTGCTGACACAAGTCTGCCTTTGGCACGAGCACAGTGTCCGGGTGTGGTGCTGTGGCTTAGTTGGTTAAAGCGCCTGTCTAGTAAACAGGAGATCCTGAGTTCGACTCTCAGCAGCGCCTTTCTTTGGCTGCAGATTAAGCCCTTGAAAAGGTTTTAAGAGTGGCCTCGGGAGCTTTGTGCCGCAATGGCATGGTTTAGGCAGCAGCCCTGCTCTTGATGCTTCCAGCTGATCTCTTCAAAGCCCTGCGAGTTTGCTGGACCTTTTAGCCTAGGTTATGCCAGCCTGGTGTCCACGGCAAGCACAAAACAATGCACCTTTAGACGAAGGGCTCGATGAGGATGGGATTTGAACCCATGCATGCAGAGCACAATGGATTAGCAGTCCATCGCCTTAACCACTCGGCCACCTCATCCACAGCAAGCTTGCGAGCTTTGATTTTGGGAGCTGCATGTCACAAGCAGAAACTTGAGGAAAAGACACAAGCAGGATGCCGTTTCTCACCTCCTAATAGAGCACCTTGCTTCCGTGCTGTCAATTCATTGTGACAAAAGCTTCATTCTTCCTTTTCTGCCAAGGGTATAATCAAATGTTACAAATGCAATCAAGGGTGTAAAGCAAGTCACAAGTAGTAATGCTCACCAACTTTGCTGCAGACACGCAGTCTAACGGCATGGAATTAGGAAGCGTCAACAGGTGCAAAATGTCCTGTATTCCCCATCTTTTTTTTTCACTTTCTGCTGTTCCTTTTTTATTGGCTCTAGATGATGAACTGTGCCCGCGTCAAGAGAAATTCGCCTGGATGGAGCCACTCTTTTGCCAGGACATTCAGAGATGTAGCTCAACCATCAATTTCAAGTCTACACTTTTCTCCTACCTGGCTGGCATTTTTACATGAATGCAAAGTGTTTGACTGTGGTTGGGGTCCCAAAACTCTTGTCACCGCTTCAGTATCTGTTCCCTTTGACTTCACCTCGGGCAATGATTCATTTGGTTAAAAGACACATGCAGGATGTCTTTCCACAAATAGTCATATTCACAAACTCCTCTTGGCGATCATGAATTCAAACGTCAAGGGTGGAGGATGTATGAAAAATGGCAGCGTTCCTATTTTTCTTCCCCATCTTTGTTCATTTTCAGCCTGTTGATTAGCTCTAGATCAAGGACTCTGTGTTCTTCCAAAAACAGGAGGATGTCTGCCTGCTGTCTTCCAAGGGACAAATGAAAAGTTAGAAGCGTAAGAAACGGTCTGAAGCAAGATTCAGATAGTTTCCTTCCCCAAATCTTTTTGCCCGCATGCATTTCATCTTCACGGGAGTGGAAGCCAAAAGATGGGCAAATTGGTTTTTCCCACCTTCTTTTATTTTCGGTCCATTGTTTGATTCTAGAGCACAGACTCTGCCTGTTTAAAATAAGATTAGGTGGGATTGGCCCACTGTTACCTCTTGACTTCACAAGAGATATCTGAGTTGTAGCCTTGGCTCTTAAACCTTTTAGCAAAAATGAAGCAATGTACAAAGCTGGAAAGTTTTCAAGCTACTCGTAAGCTGGTTTTTCTTGGCACCAAACAGCTAAGAAAAATAAGCAATGAAAAAAGAAGAAAAAGAAAAAAACAACAACTTTTGGAGGAGTGATGAGTTCAAAAGGACGTTGCATAGTCTCCTTTGCTATCTCCTCCTCTGCCTTTCATGCTGCGTTAGAGATTTTGAAGCTTGATGTGCGTAACATTTGTCAAGAAGTTCCTCACAACTGTTCTGTGCCTGTGCTGACACAAGTCTGCCTTTGGCACGAGCACAGTGTCCGGGTGTGGTGCTGTGGCTTAGTTGGTTAAAGCGCCTGTCTAGTAAACAGGAGATCCTGAGTTTGACTCTCAGCAGCGCCTTTCTTTGGCTGCAGATTAAGCCCTTGAAAAGGTTTTAAGAGTGGCCTCGGGAGCTTTGTGCCGCAATGGCATGGTTTAGGCAGCAGCCCTGCTCTTGATGCTTCCAGCTGATCTCTTCAAAGCCCTGCGAGTTTGCTGGACCTTTTAGCCTAGGTTATGCCAGCCTGGTGTCCACGGCAAGCACAAAACAGTGCACCTTTAGACGAAGGGCTCGATGAGAATGGGATTCGAACCCATGCATGCAGAGCACAATGGATTAGCAGTCCATCGCCTTAACCACTCGGCCACCTCATCCACAGCAAGCTTGCGAGCTTTGATTTTGGGAGCTGCATGTCACAAGCAGAAACTTGAGGAAAAGACACAAGCAGGATGCCGTTTCTCACCTCCTAATAGAGCACCTTGCTTCCGTGCTGTCAATTCATTGTGACAAAAGCTTCATTCTTCCTTTTCTGCCAAGGGTATAATCAAATGTTACAAATGCAATCAAGGGTGTAAAGCAAGTCACAAGTAGTAATGCTCACCAACTTTGCTGCAGACACGCAGTCTAACGGCATGGAATTAGGAAGCGTCAACAGGTGCAAAATGTCATGTATTCCCCATCTTTTTTTTTCACTTTCTGCTGTTCCTTTTTTATTGGCTCTAGATGATGAACTGTGCCCGCGTCAAGAGAAATTCGCCTGGATGGAGCCACTCTTTTGCCAGGACATTCAGAGATGTAGCTCAACCATCAATTTCAAGTCTACACTTTTCTCCTACCTGGCTGGCATTTTTACATGAATGCAAAGTGTTTGACTGTGGTTGGGGTCCCAAAACTCTTGTCACCGCTTCAGTATCTGTTCCCTTTGACTTCACCTCGGGCAATGATTCATTTGGTTAAAAGACACATGCAGGATGTCTTTCCACAAATAGTCATATTCACAAACTCCTCTTGGCGATCATGAATTCAAACGTCAAGGGTGGAGGATGTATGAAAAATGGCAGCGTTCCTATTTTTCTTCCCCATCTTTGTTCATTTTCAGCCTGTTGATTAGCTCTAGATCAAGGACTCTGTGTTCTTCCAAAAACAGGAGGATGTCTGCCTGCTGTCTTCCAAGGGACAAATGAAAAGTTAGAAGCGTAAGAAACGGTCTGAAGCAAGATGCAGATAGTTTCCTTCCCCAAATCTTTTTGCCCGCATGCATTTCATCTTCACGGGAGTGGAAGCCAAAAGATGGGCAAATTGGTTTTTCCCACCTTCTTTTATTTTCGGTCCATTGTTTGATTCTAGAGCACAGACTCTGCCTGTTTAAAATAAGATTAGGTGGGATTGGCCCACTGTTACCTCTTGACTTCACAAGAGATATCTGAGTTGTAGCCTTGGCTCTTAAACCTTTTAGCAAAAATGAAGCAATGTACAAAGCTGGAAAGTTTTCAAGCTACTCGTAAGCTGGTTTTTCTTGGCACCAAACAGCTAAGAAAAATAAGCAATGAAAAAAGAAGAAAAAGAAAAAAACAACAACTTTTGGAGGAGTGATGAGTTCAAAAGGACGTTGCATAGTCTCCTTTGCTATCTCCTCCTCTGCCTTTCATGCTGCGTTAGAGATTTTGAAGCTTGATGTGCGTAACATTTGTCAAGAAGTTCCTCACAACTGTTCTGTGCCTGTGCTGACACAAGTCTGCCTTTGGCACGAGCACAGTGTCTGGGTGTGGTGCTGTGGCTTAGTTGGTTAAAGCGCCTGTCTAGTAAACAGGAGATCCTGAGTTCGACTCTCAGCAGTGCCTTTCTTTGGCTGCAGATTAAGCCTTTGAAAAGGTTTTAAGAGTGGCCTCGGGAGCTTTTTGCCACAATGGCATGGTTTAGGCAGCAGCCCTGCTCTTGATGCTTCCAGCTGATCTCTTCAAAGCCCTGCGAGTTTGCTGGACCTTTTAGCCTAGGTTATGCCAGCCTGGTGTCCACGGCAAGCACAAAACAGTGCACCTTTAGACGAAGGGCTCGATGAGGATGGGATTCGAACCCATGCATGCAGAGCACAATGGATTAGCAGTCCATCGCCTTAACCACTCGGCCACCTCATCCACAGCAAGCTTGCGAGCTTTGATTTTGGGAGCTGCATGTCACAAGCAGAAACTTGAGGAAAAGACACAAGCAGGATGCCGTTTCTCACCTCCTAATAGAGCACCTTGCTTCCGTGCTGTCAATTCATTGTGACAAAAGCTTCATTCTTCCTTTTCTGCCAAGGGTATAATCAAATGTTACAAATGCAATCAAGGGTGTAAAGCAAGTCACAAGTAGTAATGCTCACCAACTTTGCTGCAGACACGCAGTCTAACGGCATGGAATTAGGAAGCGTCAACAGGTGCAAAATGTCATGTATTCCCCATCTTTTTTTTTCACTTTCTGCTGTTCCTTTTTTATTGGCTCTAGATGATGAACTGTGCCCGCGTCAAGAGAAATTCGCCTGGATGGAGCCACTCTTTTGCCAGGACATTCAGAGATGTAGCTCAACCATCAATTTCAAGTCTACACTTTTCTCCTACCTGGCTGGCATTTTTACATGAATGCAAAGTGTTTGACTGTGGTTGGGGTCCCAAAACTCTTGTCACCGCTTCAGTATCTGTTCCCTTTGACTTCACCTCGGGCAATGATTCATTTGGTTAAAAGACACATGCAGGATGTCTTTCCACAAATAGTCATATTCACAAACTCCTCTTGGCGATCATGAATTCAAACGTCAAGGGTGGAGGATGTATGAAAAATGGCAGCGTTCCTATTTTTCTTCCCCATCTTTGTTCATTTTCAGCCTGTTGATTAGCTCTAGATCAAGGACTCTGTGTTCTTCCAAAAACAGGAGGATGTCTGCCTGCTGTCTTCCAAGGGACAAATGAAAAGTTAGAAGCGTAAGAAACGGTCTGAAGCAAGATGCAGATAGTTTCCTTCCCCAAATCTTTTTGCCCGCATGCATTTCATCTTCACAGGAGTGGAAGCCAAAAGATGGGCAAATTGGCTTTTCCCACCTTCTTTTATTTTCGGTCCATTGTTTGATTCTAGAGCACAGACTCTGCCTGTTTAAAATAAGATTAGGTGGGATTGGCCCACTGTTACCTCTTGACTTCACAAGAGATATCTGAGTTGTAGCCTTGGCTCTTAAACCTTTTGGCAAAAATGAAGCAATGTACAAAGCTGGAAAGTTTTCAAGCTACTCGTAAGCTGGTTTTTCTTGGCACCAAACAGCTAAGAAAAATAAGCAATGAAAAAAGAAGAAAAAGAAAAAAACAACAACTTTTGGAGGAGTGATGAGTTCAAAAGGACGTTGCATAGTCTCCTTTGCTATCTCCTCCTCTGCCTTTCATGCTGCGTTAGAGATTTTGAAGCTTGATGTGCGTAACATTTGTCAAGAAGTTCCTCACAACTGTTCTGTGCCTGTGCTGACACAAGTCTGCCTTTGGCACGAGCACAGTGTCCGGGTGTGGTGCTGTGGCTTAGTTGGTTAAAGCGCCTGTCTAGTAAACAGGAGATCCTGAGTTTGACTCTCAGCAGCGCCTTTCTTTGGCTGCAGATTAAGCCCTTGAAAAGGTTTTAAGAGTGGCCTCGGGAGCTTTGTGCCGCAATGGCATGGTTTAGGCAGCAGCCCTGCTCTTGATGCTTCCAGCTGATCTCTTCAAAGCCCTGCGAGTTTGCTGGACCTTTTAGCCTAGGTTATGCCAGCCTGGTGTCCACGGCAAGCACAAAACAGTGCACCTTTAGACGAAGGGCTCGATGAGGATGGGATTCGAACCCATGCATGCAGAGCACAATGGATTAGCAGTCCATCGCCTTAACCACTCGGCCACCTCATCCACAGCAAGCTTGCGAGCTTTGATTTTGGGAGCTGCATGTCACAAGCAGAAACTTGAGGAAAAGACACAAGCAGGATGCCGTTTCTCACCTCCTAATAGAGCACCTTGCTTCCGTGCTGTCAATTCATTGTGACAAAAGCTTCATTCTTCCTTTTCTGCCAAGGGTATAATCAAATGTTACAAATGCAATCAAGGGTGTAAAGCAAGTCACAAGTAGTAATGCTCACCAACTTTGCTGCAGACACGCAGTCTAACGGCATGGAATTAGGAAGCGTCAACAGGTGCAAAATGTCATGTATTCCCCATCTTTTTTTTTCACTTTCTGCTGTTCCTTTTTTATTGGCTCTAGATGATGAACTGTGCCCGCGTCAAGAGAAATTCGCCTGGATGGAGCCACTCTTTTGCCAGGACATTCAGAGATGTAGCTCAACCATCAATTTCAAGTCTACACTTTTCTCCTACCTGGCTGGCATTTTTACATGAATGCAAAGTGTTTGACTGTGGTTGGGGTCCCAAAACTCTTGTCACCGCTTCAGTATCTGTTCCCTTTGACTTCACCTCGGGCAATGATTCATTTGGTTAAAAGACACATGCAGGATGTCTTTCCACAAATAGTCATATTCACAAACTCCTCTTGGCGATCATGAATTCAAACGTCAAGGGTGGAGGATGTATGAAAAATGGCAGCGTTCCTATTTTTCTTCCCCATCTTTGTTCATTTTCAGCCTGTTGATTAGCTCTAGATCAAGGACTCTGTGTTCTTCCAAAAACAGGAGGATGTCTGCCTGCTGTCTTCCAAGGGACAAATGAAAAGTTAGAAGCGTAAGAAACGGTCTGAAGCAAGATGCAGATAGTTTCCTTCCCCAAATCTTTTTGCCCGCATGCATTTCATCTTCACGGGAGTGGAAGCCAAAAGATGGGCAAATTGGTTTTTCCCACCTTCTTTTATTTTCGGTCCATTGTTTGATTCTAGAGCACAGACTCTGCCTGTTTAAAATAAGATTAGGTGGGATTGGCCCACTGTTACCTCTTGACTTCACAAGAGATATCTGAGTTGTAGCCTTGGCTCTTAAACCTTTTAGCAAAAATGAAGCAATGTACAAAGCTGGAAAGTTTTCAAGCTACTCGTAAGCTGGTTTTTCTTGGCACCAAACAGCTAAGAAAAATAAGCAATGAAAAAAGAAGAAAAAGAAAAAAACAACAACTTTTGGAGGAGTGATGAGTTCAAAAGGACGTTGCATAGTCTCCTTTGCTATCTCCTCCTCTGCCTTTCATGCTGCGCTAGAGATTTTGAAGCTTGATGTGCGTAACATTTGTCAAGAAGTTCCTCACAACTGTTCTGTGCCTGTGCTGACACAAGTCTGCCTTTGGCACGAGCACAGTGTCCGGGTGTGGTGCTGTGGCTTAGTTGGTTAAAGCGCCTGTCTAGTAAACAGGAGATCCTGAGTTCGACTCTCAGCAGCGCCTTTCTTTGGCTGCAGATTAAGCCCTTGAAAAGGTTTTAAGAGTGGCCTCGGGAGCTTTGTGCCGCAATGGCATGGTTTAGGCAGCAGCCCTGCTCTTGATGCTTCCAGCTGATCTCTTCAAAGCCCTGCGAGTTTGCTGGACCTTTTAGCCTAGGTTATGCCAGCCTGGTGTCCACGGCAAGCACAAAACAATGCACCTTTAGACAAAGGGCTCGATGAGGATGGGATTCGAACCCATGCATGCAGAGCACAATGGATTAGCAGTCCATCGCCTTAACCACTCGGCCACCTCATCCACAGCAAGCTTGCGAGCTTTGATTTTGGGAGCTGCATGTCACAAGCAGAAACTTGAGGAAAAGACACAAGCAGGATGCCGTTTCTCACCTCCTAATAGAGCACCTTGCTTCCGTGCTGTCAATTCATTGTGACAAAAGCTTCATTCTTCCTTTTCTGCCAAGGGTATAATCAAATGTTACAAATGCAATCAAGGGTGTAAAGCAAGTCACAAGTAGTAATGCTCACCAACTTTGCTGCAGACACGCAGTCTAACGGCATGGAATTAGGAAGCGTCAACAGGTGCAAAATGTCCTGTATTCCCCATCTTTTTTTTTCACTTTCTGCTGTTCCTTTTTTATTGGCTCTAGATGATGAACTGTGCCCACGTCAAGAGAAATTCGCCTGGATGGAGCCACTCTTTTGCCAGGACATTCAGAGATGTAGCTCAACCATCAATTTCAAGTCTACACTTTTCTCCTACCTGGCTGGCATTTTTACATGAATGCAAAGTGTTTGACTGTGGTTGGGGTCCCAAAACTCTTGTCACCGCTTCAGTATCTGTTCCCTTTGACTTCACCTCGGGCAATGATTCATTTGGTTAAAAGACACATGCAGGATGTCTTTCCACAAATAGTCATATTCACAAACTCCTCTTGGCGATCATGAATTCAAACGTCAAGGGTGGAGGATGTATGAAAAATGGCAGCGTTCCTATTTTTCTTCCCCATCTTTGTTCATTTTCAGCCTGTTGATTAGCTCTAGATCAAGGACTCTGTGTTCTTCCAAAAACAGGAGGATGTCTGCCTGCTGTCTTCCAAGGGACAAATGAAAAGTTAGAAGCGTAAGAAACGGTCTGAAGCAAGATTCAGATAGTTTCCTTCCCCAAATCTTTTTGCCCGCATGCATTTCATCTTCACGGGAGTGGAAGCCAAAAGATGGGCAAATTGGTTTTTCCCACCTTCTTTTATTTTCGGTCCATTGTTTGATTCTAGAGCACAGACTCTGCCTGTTTAAAATAAGATTAGGTGGGATTGGCCCACTGTTACCTCTTGACTTCACAAGAGATATCTGAGTTGTAGCCTTGGCTCTTAAACCTTTTAGCAAAAATGAAGCAATGTACAAAGCTGGAAAGTTTTCAAGCTACTCGTAAGCTGGTTTTTCTTGGCACCAAACAGCTAAGAAAAATAAGCAATGAAAAAAGAAGAAAAAGAAAAAAACAACAACTTTTGGAGGAGTGATGAGTTCAAAAGGACGTTGCATAGTCTCCTTTGCTATCTCCTCCTCTGCCTTTCATGCTGCGTTAGAGATTTTGAAGCTTGATGTGCGTAACATTTGTCAAGAAGTTCCTCACAACTGTTCTGTGCCTGTGCTGACACAAGTCTGCCTTTGGCACGAGCACAGTGTCCGGGTGTGGTGCTGTGGCTTAGTTGGTTAAAGCGCCTGTCTAGTAAACAGGAGATCCTGAGTTTGACTCTCAGCAGCGCCTTTCTTTGGCTGCAGATTAAGCCCTTGAAAAGGTTTTAAGAGTGGCCTCGGGAGCTTTGTGCCGCAATGGCATGGTTTAGGCAGCAGCCCTGCTCTTGATGCTTCCAGCTGATCTCTTCAAAGCCCTGCGAGTTTGCTGGACCTTTTAGCCTAGGTTATGCCAGCCTGGTGTCCACGGCAAGCACAAAACAGTGCACCTTTAGACGAAGGGCTCGATGAGAATGGGATTCGAACCCATGCATGCAGAGCACAATGGATTAGCAGTCCATCGCCTTAACCACTCGGCCACCTCATCCACAGCAAGCTTGCGAGCTTTGATTTTGGGAGCTGCATGTCACAAGCAGAAACTTGAGGAAAAGACACAAGCAGGATGCCGTTTCTCACCTCCTAATAGAGCACCTTGCTTCCGTGCTGTCAATTCATTGTGACAAAAGCTTCATTCTTCCTTTTCTGCCAAGGGTATAATCAAATGTTACAAATGCAATCAAGGGTGTAAAGCAAGTCACAAGTAGTAATGCTCACCAACTTTGCTGCAGACACGCAGTCTAACGGCATGGAATTAGGAAGCGTCAACAGGTGCAAAATGTCATGTATTCCCCATCTTTTTTTTTCACTTTCTGCTGTTCCTTTTTTATTGGCTCTAGATGATGAACTGTGCCCGCGTCAAGAGAAATTCGCCTGGATGGAGCCACTCTTTTGCCAGGACATTCAGAGATGTAGCTCAACCATCAATTTCAAGTCTACACTTTTCTCCTACCTGGCTGGCATTTTTACATGAATGCAAAGTGTTTGACTGTGGTTGGGGTCCCAAAACTCTTGTCACCGCTTCAGTATCTGTTCCCTTTGACTTCACCTCGGGCAATGATTCATTTGGTTAAAAGACACATGCAGGATGTCTTTCCACAAATAGTCATATTCACAAACTCCTCTTGGCGATCATGAATTCAAACGTCAAGGGTGGAGGATGTATGAAAAATGGCAGCGTTCCTATTTTTCTTCCCCATCTTTGTTCATTTTCAGCCTGTTGATTAGCTCTAGATCAAGGACTCTGTGTTCTTCCAAAAACAGGAGGATGTCTGCCTGCTGTCTTCCAAGGGACAAATGAAAAGTTAGAAGCGTAAGAAACGGTCTGAAGCAAGATGCAGATAGTTTCCTTCCCCAAATCTTTTTGCCCGCATGCATTTCATCTTCACGGGAGTGGAAGCCAAAAGATGGGCAAATTGGTTTTTCCCACCTTCTTTTATTTTCGGTCCATTGTTTGATTCTAGAGCACAGACTCTGCCTGTTTAAAATAAGATTAGGTGGGATTGGCCCACTGTTACCTCTTGACTTCACAAGAGATATCTGAGTTGTAGCCTTGGCTCTTAAACCTTTTAGCAAAAATGAAGCAATGTACAAAGCTGGAAAGTTTTCAAGCTACTCGTAAGCTGGTTTTTCTTGGCACCAAACAGCTAAGAAAAATAAGCAATGAAAAAAGAAGAAAAAGAAAAAAACAACAACTTTTGGAGGAGTGATGAGTTCAAAAGGACGTTGCATAGTCTCCTTTGCTATCTCCTCCTCTGCCTTTCATGCTGCGTTAGAGATTTTGAAGCTTGATGTGCGTAACATTTGTCAAGAAGTTCCTCACAACTGTTCTGTGCCTGTGCTGACACAAGTCTGCCTTTGGCACGAGCACAGTGTCTGGGTGTGGTGCTGTGGCTTAGTTGGTTAAAGCGCCTGTCTAGTAAACAGGAGATCCTGAGTTCGACTCTCAGCAGTGCCTTTCTTTGGCTGCAGATTAAGCCTTTGAAAAGGTTTTAAGAGTGGCCTCGGGAGCTTTTTGCCACAATGGCATGGTTTAGGCAGCAGCCCTGCTCTTGATGCTTCCAGCTGATCTCTTCAAAGCCCTGCGAGTTTGCTGGACCTTTTAGCCTAGGTTATGCCAGCCTGGTGTCCACGGCAAGCACAAAACAGTGCACCTTTAGACGAAGGGCTCGATGAGGATGGGATTTGAACCCATGCATGCAGAGCACAATGGATTAGCAGTCCATCGCCTTAACCACTCGGCCACCTCATCCACAGCAAGCTTGCGAGCTTTGATTTTGGGAGCTGCATGTCACAAGCAGAAACTTGAGGAAAAGACACAAGCAGGATGCCGTTTCTCACCTCCTAATAGAGCACCTTGCTTCCGTGCTGTCAATTCATTGTGACAAAAGCTTCATTCTTCCTTTTCTGCCAAGGGTATAATCAAATGTTACAAATGCAATCAAGGGTGTAAAGCAAGTCACAAGTAGTAATGCTCACCAACTTTGCTGCAGACACGCAGTCTAACGGCATGGAATTAGGAAGCGTCAACAGGTGCAAAATGTCATGTATTCCCCATCTTTTTTTTTCACTTTCTGCTGTTCCTTTTTTATTGGCTCTAGATGATGAACTGTGCCCGCGTCAAGAGAAATTCGCCTGGATGGAGCCACTCTTTTGCCAGGACATTCAGAGATGTAGCTCAACCATCAATTTCAAGTCTACACTTTTCTCCTACCTGGCTGGCATTTTTACATGAATGCAAAGTGTTTGACTGTGGTTGGGGTCCCAAAACTCTTGTCACCGCTTCAGTATCTGTTCCCTTTGACTTCACCTCGGGCAATGATTCATTTGGTTAAAAGACACATGCAGGATGTCTTTCCACAAATAGTCATATTCACAAACTCCTCTTGGCGATCATGAATTCAAACGTCAAGGGTGGAGGATGTATGAAAAATGGCAGCGTTCCTATTTTTCTTCCCCATCTTTGTTCATTTTCAGCCTGTTGATTAGCTCTAGATCAAGGACTCTGTGTTCTTCCAAAAACAGGAGGATGTCTGCCTGCTGTCTTCCAAGGGACAAATGAAAAGTTAGAAGCGTAAGAAACGGTCTGAAGCAAGATGCAGATAGTTTCCTTCCCCAAATCTTTTTGCCCGCATGCATTTCATCTTCACAGGAGTGGAAGCCAAAAGATGGGCAAATTGGCTTTTCCCACCTTCTTTTATTTTCGGTCCATTGTTTGATTCTAGAGCACAGACTCTGCCTGTTTAAAATAAGATTAGGTGGGATTGGCCCACTGTTACCTCTTGACTTCACAAGAGATATCTGAGTTGTAGCCTTGGCTCTTAAACCTTTTGGCAAAAATGAAGCAATGTACAAAGCTGGAAAGTTTTCAAGCTACTCGTAAGCTGGTTTTTCTTGGCACCAAACAGCTAAGAAAAATAAGCAATGAAAAAAGAAGAAAAAGAAAAAAACAACAACTTTTGGAGGAGTGATGAGTTCAAAAGGACGTTGCATAGTCTCCTTTGCTATCTCCTCCTCTGCCTTTCATGCTGCGTTAGAGATTTTGAAGCTTGATGTGCGTAACATTTGTCAAGAAGTTCCTCACAACTGTTCTGTGCCTGTGCTGACACAAGTCTGCCTTTGGCACGAGCACAGTGTCCGGGTGTGGTGCTGTGGCTTAGTTGGTTAAAGCGCCTGTCTAGTAAACAGGAGATCCTGAGTTTGACTCTCAGCAGCGCCTTTCTTTGGCTGCAGATTAAGCCCTTGAAAAGGTTTTAAGAGTGGCCTCGGGAGCTTTGTGCCGCAATGGCATGGTTTAGGCAGCAGCCCTGCTCTTGATGCTTCCAGCTGATCTCTTCAAAGCCCTGCGAGTTTGCTGGACCTTTTAGCCTAGGTTATGCCAGCCTGGTGTCCACGGCAAGCACAAAACAGTGCACCTTTAGACGAAGGGCTCGATGAGGATGGGATTCGAACCCATGCATGCAGAGCACAATGGATTAGCAGTCCATCGCCTTAACCACTCGGCCACCTCATCCACAGCAAGCTTGCGAGCTTTGATTTTGGGAGCTGCATGTCACAAGCAGAAACTTGAGGAAAAGACACAAGCAGGATGCCGTTTCTCACCTCCTAATAGAGCACCTTGCTTCCGTGCTGTCAATTCATTGTGACAAAAGCTTCATTCTTCCTTTTCTGCCAAGGGTATAATCAAATGTTACAAATGCAATCAAGGGTGTAAAGCAAGTCACAAGTAGTAATGCTCACCAACTTTGCTGCAGACACGCAGTCTAACGGCATGGAATTAGGAAGCGTCAACAGGTGCAAAATGTCATGTATTCCCCATCTTTTTTTTTCACTTTCTGCTGTTCCTTTTTTATTGGCTCTAGATGATGAACTGTGCCCGCGTCAAGAGAAATTCGCCTGGATGGAGCCACTCTTTTGCCAGGACATTCAGAGATGTAGCTCAACCATCAATTTCAAGTCTACACTTTTCTCCTACCTGGCTGGCATTTTTACATGAATGCAAAGTGTTTGACTGTGGTTGGGGTCCCAAAACTCTTGTCACCGCTTCAGTATCTGTTCCCTTTGACTTCACCTCGGGCAATGATTCATTTGGTTAAAAGACACATGCAGGATGTCTTTCCACAAATAGTCATATTCACAAACTCCTCTTGGCGATCATGAATTCAAACGTCAAGGGTGGAGGATGTATGAAAAATGGCAGCGTTCCTATTTTTCTTCCCCATCTTTGTTCATTTTCAGCCTGTTGATTAGCTCTAGATCAAGGACTCTGTGTTCTTCCAAAAACAGGAGGATGTCTGCCTGCTGTCTTCCAAGGGACAAATGAAAAGTTAGAAGCGTAAGAAACGGTCTGAAGCAAGATGCAGATAGTTTCCTTCCCCAAATCTTTTTGCCCGCATGCATTTCATCTTCACGGGAGTGGAAGCCAAAAGATGGGCAAATTGGTTTTTCCCACCTTCTTTTATTTTCGGTCCATTGTTTGATTCTAGAGCACAGACTCTGCCTGTTTAAAATAAGATTAGGTGGGATTGGCCCACTGTTACCTCTTGACTTCACAAGAGATATCTGAGTTGTAGCCTTGGCTCTTAAACCTTTTAGCAAAAATGAAGCAATGTACAAAGCTGGAAAGTTTTCAAGCTACTCGTAAGCTGGTTTTTCTTGGCACCAAACAGCTAAGAAAAATAAGCAATGAAAAAAGAAGAAAAAGAAAAAAACAACAACTTTTGGAGGAGTGATGAGTTCAAAAGGACGTTGCATAGTCTCCTTTGCTATCTCCTCCTCTGCCTTTCATGCTGCGTTAGAGATTTTGAAGCTTGATGTGCGTAACATTTGTCAAGAAGTTCCTCACAACTGTTCTGTGCCTGTGCTGACACAAGTCTGCCTTTGGCACGAGCACAGTGTCCGGGTGTGGTGCTGTGGCTTAGTTGGTTAAAGCGCCTGTCTAGTAAACAGGAGATCCTGAGTTTGACTCTCAGCAGCGCCTTTCTTTGGCTGCAGATTAAGCCCTTGAAAAGGTTTTAAGAGTGGCCTCGGGAGCTTTGTGCCGCAATGGCATGGTTTAGGCAGCAGCCCTGCTCTTGATGCTTCCAGCTGATCTCTTCAAAGCCCTGCGAGTTTGCTGGACCTTTTAGCCTAGGTTATGCCAGCCTGGTGTCCACGGCAAGCACAAAACAGTGCACCTTTAGACGAAGGGCTCGATGAGGATGGGATTCGAACCCATGCATGCAGAGCACAATGGATTAGCAGTCCATCGCCTTAACCACTCGGCCACCTCATCCACAGCAAGCTTGCGAGCTTTGATTTTGGGAGCTGCATGTCACAAGCAGAAACTTGAGGAAAAGACACAAGCAGGATGCCGTTTCTCACCTCCTAATAGAGCACCTTGCTTCCGTGCTGTCAATTCATTGTGACAAAAGCTTCATTCTTCCTTTTCTGCCAAGGGTATAATCAAATGTTACAAATGCAATCAAGGGTGTAAAGCAAGTCACAAGTAGTAATGCTCACCAACTTTGCTGCAGACACGCAGTCTAACGGCATGGAATTAGGAAGCGTCAACAGGTGCAAAATGTCATGTATTCCCCATCTTTTTTTTTCACTTTCTGCTGTTCCTTTTTTATTGGCTCTAGATGATGAACTGTGCCCGCGTCAAGAGAAATTCGCCTGGATGGAGCCACTCTTTTGCCAGGACATTCAGAGATGTAGCTCAACCATCAATTTCAAGTCTACACTTTTCTCCTACCTGGCTGGCATTTTTACATGAATGCAAAGTGTTTGACTGTGGTTGGGGTCCCAAAACTCTTGTCACCGCTTCAGTATCTGTTCCCTTTGACTTCACCTCGGGCAATGATTCATTTGGTTAAAAGACACATGCAGGATGTCTTTCCACAAATAGTCATATTCACAAACTCCTCTTGGCGATCATGAATTCAAACGTCAAGGGTGGAGGATGTATGAAAAATGGCAGCGTTCCTATTTTTCTTCCCCATCTTTGTTCATTTTCAGCCTGTTGATTAGCTCTAGATCAAGGACTCTGTGTTCTTCCAAAAACAGGAGGATGTCTGCCTGCTGTCTTCCAAGGGACAAATGAAAAGTTAGAAGCGTAAGAAACGGTCTGAAGCAAGATGCAGATAGTTTCCTTCCCCAAATCTTTTTGCCCGCATGCATTTCATCTTCACGGGAGTGGAAGCCAAAAGATGGGCAAATTGGTTTTTCCCACCTTCTTTTATTTTCGGTCCATTGTTTGATTCTAGAGCACAGACTCTGCCTGTTTAAAATAAGATTAGGTGGGATTGGCCCACTGTTACCTCTTGACTTCACAAGAGATATCTGAGTTGTAGCCTTGGCTCTTAAACCTTTTAGCAAAAATGAAGCAATGTACAAAGCTGGAAAGTTTTCAAGCTACTCGTAAGCTGGTTTTTCTTGGCACCAAACAGCTAAGAAAAATAAGCAATGAAAAAAGAAGAAAAAGAAAAAAACAACAACTTTTGGAGGAGTGATGAGTTCAAAAGGACGTTGCATAGTCTCCTTTGCTATCTCCTCCTCTGCCTTTCATGCTGCGTTAGAGATTTTGAAGCTTGATGTGCGTAACATTTGTCAAGAAGTTCCTCACAACTGTTCTGTGCCTGTGCTGACACAAGTCTGCCTTTGGCACGAGCACAGTGTCCGGGTGTGGTGCTGTGGCTTAGTTGGTTAAAGCGCCTGTCTAGTAAACAGGAGATCCTGAGTTCGACTCTCAGCAGTGCCTTTCTTTGGCTGCAGATTAAGCCTTTGAAAAGGTTTTAAGAGTGGCCTCGGGAGCTTTTGCCACAATGGCATGGTTTAGGCAGCAGCCCTGCTCTTGATGCTTCCAGCTGATCTCTTCAAAGCCCTGCGAGTTTGCTGGACCTTTTAGCCTAGGTTATGCCAGCCTGGTGTCCACGGCAAGCACAAAACAGTGCACCTTTAGACGAAGGGCTCGATGAGGATGGGATTCGAACCCATGCATGCAGAGCACAATGGATTAGCAGTCCATCGCCTTAACCACTCGGCCACCTCATCCACAGCAAGCTTGCGAGCTTTGATTTTGGGAGCTGCATGTCACAAGCAGAAACTTGAGGAAAAGACACAAGCAGGATGCCGTTTCTCACCTCCTAATAGAGCACCTTGCTTCCGTGCTGTCAATTCATTGTGACAAAAGCTTCATTCTTCCTTTTCTGCCAAGGGTATAATCAAATGTTACAAATGCAATCAAGGGTGTAAAGCAAGTCACAAGTAGTAATGCTCACCAACTTTGCTGCAGACACGCAGTCTAACGGCATGGAATTAGGAAGCGTCAACAGGTGCAAAATGTCATGTATTCCCCATCTTTTTTTTTCACTTTCTGCTGTTCCTTTTTTATTGGCTCTAGATGATGAACTGTGCCCGCGTCAAGAGAAATTCGCCTGGATGGAGCCACTCTTTTGCCAGGACATTCAGAGATGTAGCTCAACCATCAATTTCAAGTCTACACTTTTCTCCTACCTGGCTGGCATTTTTACATGAATGCAAAGTGTTTGACTGTGGTTGGGGTCCCAAAACTCTTGTCACCGCTTCAGTATCTGTTCCCTTTGACTTCACCTCGGGCAATGATTCATTTGGTTAAAAGACACATGCAGGATGTCTTTCCACAAATAGTCATATTCACAAACTCCTCTTGGCGATCATGAATTCAAACGTCAAGGGTGGAGGATGTATGAAAAATGGCAGCGTTCCTATTTTTCTTCCCCATCTTTGTTCATTTTCAGCCTGTTGATTAGCTCTAGATCAAGGACTCTGTGTTCTTCCAAAAACAGGAGGATGTCTGCCTGCTGTCTTCCAAGGGACAAATGAAAAGTTAGAAGCGTAAGAAACGGTCTGAAGCAAGATGCAGATAGTTTCCTTCCCCAAATCTTTTTGCCCGCATGCATTTCATCTTCACGGGAGTGGAAGCCAAAAGATGGGCAAATTGGTTTTTCCCACCTTCTTTTATTTTCGGTCCATTGTTTGATTCTAGAGCACAGACTCTGCCTGTTTAAAATAAGATTAGGTGGGATTGGCCCACTGTTACCTCTTGACTTCACAAGAGATATCTGAGTTGTAGCCTTGGCTCTTAAACCTTTTAGCAAAAATGAAGCAATGTACAAAGCTGGAAAGTTTTCAAGCTACTCGTAAGCTGGTTTTTCTTGGCACCAAACAGCTAAGAAAAATAAGCAATGAAAAAAGAAGAAAAAGAAAAAAACAACAACTTTTGGAGGAGTGATGAGTTCAAAAGGACGTTGCATAGTCTCCTTTGCTATCTCCTCCTCTGCCTTTCATGCTGCGTTAGAGATTTTGAAGCTTGATGTGCGTAACATTTGTCAAGAAGTTCCTCACAACTGTTCTGTGCCTGTGCTGACACAAGTCTGCCTTTGGCACGAGCACAGGGTCCGGGTGTGGTGCTGTGGCTTAGTTGGTTAAAGCGCCTGTCTAGTAAACAGGAGATCCTGAGTTCGACTCTCAGCAGCGCCTTTCTTTGGCTGCAGATTAAGCCCTTGAAAAGGTTTTAAGAGTGGCCTCGGGAGCTTTGTGCCGCAATGGCATGGTTTAGGCAGCAGCCCTGCTCTTGATGCTTCCAGCTGATCTCTTCAAAGCCCTGCGAGTTTGCTGGACCTTTTAGCCTAGGTTATGCCAGCCTGGTGTCCACGGCAAGCACAAAACAGTGCACCTTTAGACGAAGGGCTCAATGAGGATGGGATTCGAACCCATGCATGCAGAGCACAATGGATTAGCAGTCCATCGCCTTAACCACTCGGCCACCTCATCCACAGCAAGCTTGCGAGCTTTGATTTTGGGAGCTGCATGTCACAAGCAGAAACTTGAGGAAAAGACACAAGCAGGATGCCGTTTCTCACCTCCTAATAGAGCACCTTGCTTCCGTGCTGTCAATTCATTGTGACAAAAGCTTCATTCTTCCTTTTCTGCCAAGGGTATAATCAAATGTTACAAATGCAATCAAGGGTGTAAAGCAAGTCACAAGTAGTAATGCTCACCAACTTTGCTGCAGACACGCAGTCTAACGGCATGGAATTAGGAAGCGTCAACAGGTGCAAAATGTCATGTATTCCCCATCTTTTTTTTTCACTTTCTGCTGTTCCTTTTTTATTGGCTCTAGATGATGAACTGTGCCCGCGTCAAGAGAAATTCGCCTGGATGGAGCCACTCTTTTGCCAGGACATTCAGAGATGTAGCTCAACCATCAATTTCAAGTCTACACTTTTCTCCTACCTGGCTGGCATTTTTACATGAATGCAAAGTGTTTGACTGTGGTTGGGGTCCCAAAACTCTTGTCACCGCTTCAGTATCTGTTCCCTTTGACTTCACCTCGGGCAATGATTCATTTGGTTAAAAGACACATGCAGGATGTCTTTCCACAAATAGTCATATTCACAAACTCCTCTTGGCGATCATGAATTCAAACGTCAAGGGTGGAGGATGTATGAAAAATGGCAGCGTTCCTATTTTTCTTCCCCATCTTTGTTCATTTTCAGCCTGTTGATTAGCTCTAGATCAAGGACTCTGTGTTCTTCCAAAAACAGGAGGATGTCTGCCTGCTGTCTTCCAAGGGACAAATGAAAAGTTAGAAGCGTAAGAAACGGTCTGAAGCAAGATGCAGATAGTTTCCTTCCCCAAATCTTTTTGCCCGCATGCATTTCATCTTCACGGGAGTGGAAGCCAAAAGATGGGCAAATTGGTTTTTCCCACCTTCTTTTATTTTCGGTCCATTGTTTGATTCTAGAGCACAGACTCTGCCTGTTTAAAATAAGATTAGGTGGGATTGGCCCACTGTTACCTCTTGACTTCACAAGAGATATCTGAGTTGTAGCCTTGGCTCTTAAACCTTTTAGCAAAAATGAAGCAATGTACAAAGCTGGAAAGTTTTCAAGCTACTCGTAAGCTGGTTTTTCTTGGCACCAAACAGCTAAGAAAAATAAGCAATGAAAAAAGAAGAAAAAGAAAAAAACAACAACTTTTGGAGGAGTGATGAGTTCAAAAGGACGTTGCATAGTCTCCTTTGCTATCTCCTCCTCTGCCTTTCATGCTGCGTTAGAGATTTTGAAGCTTGATGTGCGTAACATTTGTCAAGAAGTTCCTCACAACTGTTCTGTGCCTGTGCTGACACAAGTCTGCCTTTGGCACGAGCACAGTGTCCGGGTGTGGTGCTGTGGCTTAGTTGGTTAAAGCGCCTGTCTAGTAAACAGGAGATCCTGAGTTCGACTCTCAGCAGCGCCTTTCTTTGGCTGCAGATTAAGCCCTTGAAAAGGTTTTAAGAGTGGCCTCGGGAGCTTTGTGCCGCAATGGCATGGTTTAGGCAGCAGCCCTGCTCTTGATGCTTCCAGCTGATCTCTTCAAAGCCCTGCGAGTTTGCTGGACCTTTTAGCCTAGGTTATGCCAGCCTGGTGTCCACGGCAAGCACAAAACAGTGCACCTTTAGACGAAGGGCTCGATGAGGATGGGATTCGAACCCATGCATGCAGAGCACAATGGATTAGCAGTCCATCGCCTTAACCACTCGGCCACCTCATCCACAGCAAGCTTGCGAGCTTTGATTTTGGGAGCTGCATGTCACAAGCAGAAACTTGAGGAAAAGACACAAGCAGGATGCCGTTTCTCACCTCCTAATAGAGCACCTTGCTTCCGTGCTGTCAATTCATTGTGACAAAAGCTTCATTCTTCCTTTTCTGCCAAGGGTATAATCAAATGTTACAAATGCAATCAAGGGTGTAAAGCAAGTCACAAGTAGTAATGCTCACCAACTTTGCTGCAGACACGCAGTCTAACGGCATGGAATTAGGAAGCGTCAACAGGTGCAAAATGTCATGTATTCCCCATCTTTTTTTTTCACTTTCTGCTGTTCCTTTTTTATTGGCTCTAGATGATGAACTGTGCCCGCGTCAAGAGAAATTCGCCTGGATGGAGCCACTCTTTTGCCAGGACATTCAGAGATGTAGCTCAACCATCAATTTCAAGTCTACACTTTTCTCCTACCTGGCTGGCATTTTTACATGAATGCAAAGTGTTTGACTGTGGTTGGGGTCCCAAAACTCTTGTCACCGCTTCAGTATCTGTTCCCTTTGACTTCACCTCGGGCAATGATTCATTTGGTTAAAAGACACATGCAGGATGTCTTTCCACAAATAGTCATATTCACAAACTCCTCTTGGCGATCATGAATTCAAACGTCAAGGGTGGAGGATGTATGAAAAATGGCAGCGTTCCTATTTTTCTTCCCCATCTTTGTTCATTTTCAGCCTGTTGATTAGCTCTAGATCAAGGACTCTGTGTTCTTCCAAAAACAGGAGGATGTCTGCCTGCTGTCTTCCAAGGGACAAATGAAAAGTTAGAAGCGTAAGAAACGGTCTGAAGCAAGATGCAGATAGTTTCCTTCCCCAAATCTTTTTGCCCGCATGCATTTCATCTTCACGGGAGTGGAAGCCAAAAGATGGGCAAATTGGTTTTTCCCACCTTCTTTTATTTTCGGTCCATTGTTTGATTCTAGAGCACAGACTCTGCCTGTTTAAAATAAGATTAGGTGGGATTGGCCCACTGTTACCTCTTGACTTCACAAGAGATATCTGAGTTGTAGCCTTGGCTCTTAAACCTTTTAGCAAAAATGAAGCAATGTACAAAGCTGGAAAGTTTTCAAGCTACTCGTAAGCTGGTTTTTCTTGGCACCAAACAGCTAAGAAAAATAAGCAATGAAAAAAGAAGAAAAAGAAAAAAACAACAACTTTTGGAGGAGTGATGAGTTCAAAAGGACGTTGCATAGTCTCCTTTGCTATCTCCTCCTCTGCCTTTCATGCTGCGTTAGAGATTTTGAAGCTTGATGTGCGTAACATTTGTCAAGAAGTTCCTCACAACTGTTCTGTGCCTGTGCTGACACAAGTCTGCCTTTGGCACGAGCACAGTGTCCGGGTGTGGTGCTGTGGCTTAGTTGGTTAAAGCGCCTGTCTAGTAAACAGGAGATCCTGAGTTCGACTCTCAGCAGCGCCTTTCTTTGGCTGCAGATTAAGCCCTTGAAAAGGTTTTAAGAGTGGCCTCGGGAGCTTTGTGCCGCAATGGCATGGTTTAGGCAGCAGCCCTGCTCTTGATGCTTCCAGCTGATCTCTTCAAAGCCCTGCGAGTTTGCTGGACCTTTTAGCCTAGGTTATGCCAGCCTGGTGTCCACGGCAAGCACAAAACAGTGCACCTTTAGACGAAGGGCTCGATGAGGATGGGATTCGAACCCATGCATGCAGAGCACAATGGATTAGCAGTCCATCGCCTTAACCACTCGGCCACCTCATCCACAGCAAGCTTGCGAGCTTTGATTTTGGGAGCTGCATGTCACAAGCAGAAACTTGAGGAAAAGACACAAGCAGGATGCCGTTTCTCACCTCCTAATAGAGCACCTTGCTTCCGTGCTGTCAATTCATTGTGACAAAAGCTTCATTCTTCCTTTTCTGCCAAGGGTATAATCAAATGTTACAAATGCAATCAAGGGTGTAAAGCAAGTCACAAGTAGTAATGCTCACCAACTTTGCTGCAGACACGCAGTCTAACGGCATGGAATTAGGAAGCGTCAACAGGTGCAAAATGTCATGTATTCCCCATCTTTTTTTTTCACTTTCTGCTGTTCCTTTTTTATTGGCTCTAGATGATGAACTGTGCCCGCGTCAAGAGAAATTCGCCTGGATGGAGCCACTCTTTTGCCAGGACATTCAGAGATGTAGCTCAACCATCAATTTCAAGTCTACACTTTTCTCCTACCTGGCTGGCATTTTTACATGAATGCAAAGTGTTTGACTGTGGTTGGGGTCCCAAAACTCTTGTCACCGCTTCAGTATCTGTTCCCTTTGACTTCACCTCGGGCAATGATTCATTTGGTTAAAAGACACATGCAGGATGTCTTTCCACAAATAGTCATATTCACAAACTCCTCTTGGCGATCATGAATTCAAACGTCAAGGGTGGAGGATGTATGAAAAATGGCAGCGTTCCTATTTTTCTTCCCCATCTTTGTTCATTTTCAGCCTGTTGATTAGCTCTAGATCAAGGACTCTGTGTTCTTCCAAAAACAGGAGGATGTCTGCCTGCTGTCTTCCAAGGGACAAATGAAAAGTTAGAAGCGTAAGAAACGGTCTGAAGCAAGATGCAGATAGTTTCCTTCCCCAAATCTTTTTGCCCGCATGCATTTCATCTTCACGGGAGTGGAAGCCAAAAGATGGGCAAATTGGTTTTTCCCACCTTCTTTTATTTTCGGTCCATTGTTTGATTCTAGAGCACAGACTCTGCCTGTTTAAAATAAGATTAGGTGGGATTGGCCCACTGTTACCTCTTGACTTCACAAGAGATATCTGAGTTGTAGCCTTGGCTCTTAAACCTTTTAGCAAAAATGAAGCAATGTACAAAGCTGGAAAGTTTTCAAGCTACTCGTAAGCTGGTTTTTCTTGGCACCAAACAGCTAAGAAAAATAAGCAATGAAAAAAGAAGAAAAAGAAAAAAACAACAACTTTTGGAGGAGTGATGAGTTCAAAAGGACGTTGCATAGTCTCCTTTGCTATCTCCTCCTCTGCCTTTCATGCTGCGTTAGAGATTTTGAAGCTTGATGTGCGTAACATTTGTCAAGAAGTTCCTCACAACTGTTCTGTGCCTGTGCTGACACAAGTCTGCCTTTGGCACGAGCACAGCGTCTGGGTGTGGTGCTGTGGCTTAGTTGGTTAAAGCGCCTCTCTAGTAAACAGGAGATCCCGAGTTCGACTCTCAGCAGCGCCTTTCTTTGGCTGCAGATTAAGCCTTTGAAAAGGTTTTAAGAGTGGCCTCGGGAGCTTTTTGCCACAATGGCATGGTTTAGGCAGCAGCCCTGCTCTTGATGCTTCCAGCTGATCTCTTCAAAGCCCTGCGAGTTTGCTGGACCTTTTAGCCTAGGTTATGCCAGCCTGGTGTCCACGGCAAGCAAAAAACAGTGCACCTTTAGACGAAGGGCTCGATGAGGATGGGATTCGAACCCATGCATGCAGAGCACAATGGATTAGCAGTCCATCGCCTTAACCACTCGGCCACCTCATCCACAGCAAGCTTGCGAGCTTTGATTTTGGGAGCTGCATGTCACAAGCAGAAACTTGAGGAAAAGACACAAGCAGGATGCCGTTTCTCACCTCCTAATAGAGCACCTTGCTTCCGTGCTGTCAATTCATTGTGACAAAAGCTTCATTCTTCCTTTTCTGCCAAGGGAATAATCAAATGTTACAAATGCAATCAAGGGTGTAAAGCAAGTCACAAGTAGTAATGCTCACCAACTTTGCTGCAGACACGCAGTCTAACGGCATGGAATTAGGAAGCGTCAACAGGTGCAAAATGTCATGTATTCCCCATCTTTTTTTTTCACTTTCTGCTGTTCCTTTTTTATTGGCTCTAGATGATGAACTGTGCCCGCGTCAAGAGAAATTCGCCTGGATGGAGCCACTCTTTTGCCAGGACATTCAGAGATGTAGCTCAACCATCAATTTCAAGTCTACACTTTTCTCCTACCTGGCTGGCATTTTTACATGAATGCAAAGTGTTTGACTGTGGTTGGGGTCCCAAAACTCTTGTCACCGCTTCAGTATCTGTTCCCTTTGACTTCACCTCGGGCAATGATTCATTTGGTTAAAAGACACATGCAGGATGTCTTTCCACAAATAGTCATATTCACAAACTCCTCTTGGCGATCATGAATTCAAACGTCAAGGGTGGAGGATGTATGAAAAATGGCAGCGTTCCTATTTTTCTTCCCCATCTTTGTTCATTTTCAGCCTGTTGATTAGCTCTAGATCAAGGACTCTGTGTTCTTCCAATAACAGGAGGATGTCTGCCTGCTGTCTTCCAAGGGACAAATGAAAAGTTAGAAGCGTAAGAAACGGTCTGAAGCAAGATGCAGATAGTTTCCTTCCCCAAATCTTTTTGCCCGCATGCATTTCATCTTCACAGGAGTGGAAGCCAAAAGATGGGCAAATTGGTTTTTCCCACCTTCTTTTATTTTCGGTCCATTGTTTGATTCTAGAGCACAGACTCTGCCTGTTTAAAATAAGATTAGGTAGGATTGGCCCACTGTTACCTCTTGACTTCACAAGAGATATCTGAGTTGTAGCCTTGGCTCTTAAACCTTTTAGCAAAAATGAAGCAATGTACAAAGCTGGAAAGTTTTCAAGCTACTCGTAAGCTGGTTTTTCTTGGCACCAAACAGCTAAGAAAAATAAGCAATGAAAAAAGAAGAAAAAGAAAAAAACAACAACTTTTGGAGGAGTGATGAGTTCAAAAGGACGTTGCATAGTCTCCTTTGCTATCTCCTCCTCTGCCTTTCATGCTGCATTAGAGATTTTGAAGCTTGATGTGCGTAACATTTGTCAAGAAGTTCCTCACAACTGTTCTGTGCCTGTGCTGACACAAGTCTGCCTTTGGCACAAGCACAGTGTCCGGGTGTGGTGCTGTGGCTTAGTTGGTTAAAGCGCCTGTCTAGTAAACAGGAGATCCTGAGTTTGACTCTCAGCAGCGCCTTTCTTTGGCTGCAGATTAAGCCCTTGAAAAGGTTTTAAGAGTGGCCTCGGGAGCTTTGTGCCGCAATGGCATGGTTTAGGCAGCAGCCCTGCTCTTGATGCTTCCAGCTGATCTCTTCAAAGCCCTGCGAGTTTGCTGGACCTTTTAGCCTAGGTTATGCCAGCCTGGTGTCCACGGCAAGCACAAAACAGTGCACCTTTAGACGAAGGGCTCGATGAGGATGGGATTCGAACCCATGCATGCAGAGCACAATGGATTAGCAGTCCATCGCCTTAACCACTCGGCCACCTCATCCACAGCAAGCTTGCGAGCTTTGATTTTGGGAGCTGCATGTCACAAGCAGAAACTTGAGGAAAAGACACAAGCAGGATGCCGTTTCTCACCTCCTAATAGAGCACCTTGCTTCCGTGCTGTCAATTCATTGTGACAAAAGCTTCATTCTTCCTTTTCTGCCAAGGGTATAATCAAATGTTACAAATGCAATCAAGGGTGTAAAGCAAGTCACAAGTAGTAATGCTCACCAACTTTGCTGCAGACACGCAGTCTAACGGTATGGAATTAGGAAGCGTCAACAGGTGCAAAATGTCATGTATTCCCCATCTTTTTTTTTCACTTTCTGCTGTTCCTTTTTTATTGGCTCTAGATGATGAACTGTGCCCGCGTCAAGAGAAATTCGCCTGGATGGAGCCACTCTTTTGCCAGGACATTCAGAGATGTAGCTCAACCATCAATTTCAAGTCTACACTTTTCTCCTACCTGGCTGGCATTTTTACATGAATGCAAAGTGTTTGACTGTGGTTGGGGTCCCAAAACTCTTGTCACCGCTTCAGTATCTGTTCCCTTTGACTTCACCTCGGGCAATGATTCATTTGGTTAAAAGACACATGCAGGATGTCTTTCCACAAATAGTCATATTCACAAACTCCTCTTGGCGATCATGAATTCAAACGTCAAGGGTGGAGGATGTATGAAAAATGGCAGCGTTCCTATTTTTCTTCCCCATCTTTGTTCATTTTCAGCCTGTTGATTAGCTCTAGATCAAGGACTCTGTGTTCTTCCAAAAACAGGAGGATGTCTGCCTGCTGTCTTCCAAGGGACAAATGAAAAGTTAGAAGCGTAAGAAACGGTCTGAAGCAAGATGCAGATAGTTTCCTTCCCCAAATCTTTTTGCCCGCATGCATTTCATCTTCACGGGAGTGGAAGCCAAAAGATGGGCAAATTGGTTTTTCCCACCTTCTTTTATTTTCGGTCCATTGTTTGATTCTAGAGTACAGACTCTGCCTGTTTAAAATAAGATTAGGTGGGATTGGCCCACTGTTACCTCTTGACTTCACAAGAGATATCTGAGTTGTAGCCTTGGCTCTTAAACCTTTTAGCAAAAATGAAGCAATGTACAAAGCTGGAAAGTTTTCAAGCTACTCGTAAGCTGGTTTTTCTTGGCACCAAACAGCTAAGAAAAATAAGCAATGAAAAAAGAAGAAAAAGAAAAAAACAACAACTTTTGGAGGAGTGATGAGTTCAAAAGGACGTTGCATAGTCTCCTTTGCTATCTCCTCCTCTGCCTTTCATGCTGCGTTAGAGATTTTGAAGCTTGATGTGCGTAACATTTGTCAAGAAGTTCCTCACAACTGTTCTGTGCCTGTGCTGACACAAGTCTGCCTTTGGCACGAGCACAGTGTCCGGGTGTGGTGCTGTGGCTTAGTTGGTTAAAGCGCCTGTCTAGTAAACAGGAGATCCTGAGTTCGACTCTCAGCAGCGCCTTTCTTTGGCTGCAGATTAAGCCCTTGAAAAGGTTTTAAGAGTGGCCTCGGGAGCTTTGTGCCGCAATGGCATGGTTTAGGCAGCAGCCCTGCTCTTGATGCTTCCAGCTGATCTCTTCAAAGCCCTGCGAGTTTGCTGGACCTTTTAGCCTAGGTTATGCCAGCCTGGTGTCCACGGCAAGCACAAAACAGTGCACCTTTAGACGAAGGGCTCGATGAGGATGGGATTCGAACCCATGCATGCAGAGCACAATGGATTAGCAGTCCATCGCCTTAACCACTCGGCCACCTCATCCACAGCAAGCTTGCGAGCTTTGATTTTGGGAGCTGCATGTCACAAGCAGAAACTTGAGGAAAAGACACAAGCAGGATGCCGTTTCTCACCTCCTAATAGAGCACCTTGCTTCCGTGCTGTCAATTCATTGTGACAAAAGCTTCATTCTTCCTTTTCTGCCAAGGGTATAATCAAATGTTACAAATGCAATCAAGGGTGTAAAGCAAGTCACAAGTAGTAATGCTCACCAACTTTGCTGCAGACACGCAGTCTAACGGCATGGAATTAGGAAGCGTCAACAGGTGCAAAATGTCATGTATTCCCCATCTTTTTTTTTCACTTTCTGCTGTTCCTTTTTTATTGGCTCTAGATGATGAACTGTGCCCGCGTCAAGAGAAATTCGCCTGGATGGAGCCACTCTTTTGCCAGGACATTCAGAGATGTAGCTCAACCATCAATTTCAAGTCTACACTTTTCTCCTACCTGGCTGGCATTTTTACATGAATGCAAAGTGTTTGACTGTGGTTGGGGTCCCAAAACTCTTGTCACCGCTTCAGTATCTGTTCCCTTTGACTTCACCTCGGGCAATGATTCATTTGGTTAAAAGACACATGCAGGATGTCTTTCCACAAATAGTCATATTCACAAACTCCTCTTGGCGATCATGAATTCAAACGTCAAGGGTGGAGGATGTATGAAAAATGGCAGCGTTCCTATTTTTCTTCCCCATCTTTGTTCATTTTCAGCCTGTTGATTAGCTCTAGATCAAGGACTCTTTGTTCTTCCAAAAACAGGAGGATGTCTGCCTGCTGTCTTCCAAGGGACAAATGAAAAGTTAGAAGCGTAAGAAACGGTCTGAAGCAAGATGCAGATAGTTTCCTTCCCCAAATCTTTTTGCCCGCATGCATTTCATCTTCACGGGAGTGGAAGCCAAAAGATGGGCAAATTGGTTTTTCCCACCTTCTTTTATTTTCGGTCCATTGTTTGATTCTAGAGCACAGACTCTGCCTGTTTAAAATAAGATTAGGTGGGATTGGCCCACTGTTACCTCTTGACTTCACAAGAGATATCTGAGTTGTAGCCTTGGCTCTTAAACCTTTTAGCAAAAATGAAGCAATGTACAAAGCTGGAAAGTTTTCAAGCTACTCGTAAGCTGGTTTTTCTTGGCACCAAACAGCTAAGAAAAATAAGCAATGAAAAAAGAAGAAAAAGAAAAAAACAACAACTTTTGGAGGAGTGATGAGTTCAAAAGGACGTTGCATAGTCTCCTTTGCTATCTCCTCCTCTGCCTTTCATGCTGCGTTAGAGATTTTGAAGCTTGATGTGCGTAACATTTGTCAAGAAGTTCCTCACAACTGTTCTGTGCCTGTGCTGACACAAGTCTGCCTTTGGCACGAGCACAGGGTCCGGGTGTGGTGCTGTGGCTTAGTTGGTTAAAGCGCCTGTCTAGTAAACAGGAGATCCTGAGTTCGACTCTCAGCAGCGCCTTTCTTTGGCTGCAGATTAAGCCCTTGAAAAGGTTTTAAGAGTGGCCTCGGGAGCTTTGTGCCGCAATGGCATGGTTTAGGCAGCAGCCCTGCTCTTGATGCTTCCAGCTGATCTCTTCAAAGCCCTGCGAGTTTGCTGGACCTTTTAGCCTAGGTTATGCCAGCCTGGTGTCCACGGCAAGCACAAAACAGTGCACCTTTAGACGAAGGGCTCAATGAGGATGGGATTCGAACCCATGCATGCAGAGCACAATGGATTAGCAGTCCATCGCCTTAACCACTCGGCCACCTCATCCACAGCAAGCTTGCGAGCTTTGATTTTGGGAGCTGCATGTCACAAGCAGAAACTTGAGGAAAAGACACAAGCAGGATGCCGTTTCTCACCTCCTAATAGAGCACCTTGCTTCCGTGCTGTCAATTCATTGTGACAAAAGCTTCATTCTTCCTTTTCTGCCAAGGGTATAATCAAATGTTACAAATGCAATCAAGGGTGTAAAGCAAGTCACAAGTAGTAATGCTCACCAACTTTGCTGCAGACACGCAGTCTAACGGCATGGAATTAGGAAGCGTCAACAGGTGCAAAATGTCATGTATTCCCCATCTTTTTTTTTCACTTTCTGCTGTTCCTTTTTTATTGGCTCTAGATGATGAACTGTGCCCGCGTCAAGAGAAATTCGCCTGGATGGAGCCACTCTTTTGCCAGGACATTCAGAGATGTAGCTCAACCATCAATTTCAAGTCTACACTTTTCTCCTACCTGGCTGGCATTTTTACATGAATGCAAAGTGTTTGACTGTGGTTGGGGTCCCAAAACTCTTGTCACCGCTTCAGTATCTGTTCCCTTTGACTTCACCTCGGGCAATGATTCATTTGGTTAAAAGACACATGCAGGATGTCTTTCCACAAATAGTCATATTCACAAACTCCTCTTGGCGATCATGAATTCAAACGTCAAGGGTGGAGGATGTATGAAAAATGGCAGCGTTCCTATTTTTCTTCCCCATCTTTGTTCATTTTCAGCCTGTTGATTAGCTCTAGATCAAGGACTCTGTGTTCTTCCAAAAACAGGAGGATGTCTGCCTGCTGTCTTCCAAGGGACAAATGAAAAGTTAGAAGCGTAAGAAACGGTCTGAAGCAAGATGCAGATAGTTTCCTTCCCCAAATCTTTTTGCCCGCATGCATTTCATCTTCACGGGAGTGGAAGCCAAAAGATGGGCAAATTGGTTTTTCCCACCTTCTTTTATTTTCGGTCCATTGTTTGATTCTAGAGCACAGACTCTGCCTGTTTAAAATAAGATTAGGTGGGATTGGCCCACTGTTACCTCTTGACTTCACAAGAGATATCTGAGTTGTAGCCTTGGCTCTTAAACCTTTTAGCAAAAATGAAGCAATGTACAAAGCTGGAAAGTTTTCAAGCTACTCGTAAGCTGGTTTTTCTTGGCACCAAACAGCTAAGAAAAATAAGCAATGAAAAAAGAAGAAAAAGAAAAAAACAACAACTTTTGGAGGAGTGATGAGTTCAAAAGGACGTTGCATAGTCTCCTTTGCTATCTCCTCCTCTGCCTTTCATGCTGCGTTAGAGATTTTGAAGCTTGATGTGCGTAACATTTGTCAAGAAGTTCCTCACAACTGTTCTGTGCCTGTGCTGACACAAGTCTGCCTTTGGCACGAGCACAGTGTCCGGGTGTGGTGCTGTGGCTTAGTTGGTTAAAGCGCCTGTCTAGTAAACAGGAGATCCTGAGTTCGACTCTCAGCAGCGCCTTTCTTTGGCTGCAGATTAAGCCCTTGAAAAGGTTTTAAGAGTGGCCTCGGGAGCTTTGTGCCGCAATGGCATGGTTTAGGCAGCAGCCCTGCTCTTGATGCTTCCAGCTGATCTCTTCAAAGCCCTGCGAGTTTGCTGGACCTTTTAGCCTAGGTTATGCCAGCCTGGTGTCCACGGCAAGCACAAAACAGTGCACCTTTAGACGAAGGGCTCGATGAGGATGGGATTCGAACCCATGCATGCAGAGCACAATGGATTAGCAGTCCATCGCCTTAACCACTCGGCCACCTCATCCACAGCAAGCTTGCGAGCTTTGATTTTGGGAGCTGCATGTCACAAGCAGAAACTTGAGGAAAAGACACAAGCAGGATGCCGTTTCTCACCTCCTAATAGAGCACCTTGCTTCCGTGCTGTCAATTCATTGTGACAAAAGCTTCATTCTTCCTTTTCTGCCAAGGGTATAATCAAATGTTACAAATGCAATCAAGGGTGTAAAGCAAGTCACAAGTAGTAATGCTCACCAACTTTGCTGCAGACACGCAGTCTAACGGCATGGAATTAGGAAGCGTCAACAGGTGCAAAATGTCATGTATTCCCCATCTTTTTTTTTCACTTTCTGCTGTTCCTTTTTTATTGGCTCTAGATGATGAACTGTGCCCGCGTCAAGAGAAATTCGCCTGGATGGAGCCACTCTTTTGCCAGGACATTCAGAGATGTAGCTCAACCATCAATTTCAAGTCTACACTTTTCTCCTACCTGGCTGGCATTTTTACATGAATGCAAAGTGTTTGACTGTGGTTGGGGTCCCAAAACTCTTGTCACCGCTTCAGTATCTGTTCCCTTTGACTTCACCTCGGGCAATGATTCATTTGGTTAAAAGACACATGCAGGATGTCTTTCCACAAATAGTCATATTCACAAACTCCTCTTGGCGATCATGAATTCAAACGTCAAGGGTGGAGGATGTATGAAAAATGGCAGCGTTCCTATTTTTCTTCCCCATCTTTGTTCATTTTCAGCCTGTTGATTAGCTCTAGATCAAGGACTCTGTGTTCTTCCAAAAACAGGAGGATGTCTGCCTGCTGTCTTCCAAGGGACAAATGAAAAGTTAGAAGCGTAAGAAACGGTCTGAAGCAAGATGCAGATAGTTTCCTTCCCCAAATCTTTTTGCCCGCATGCATTTCATCTTCACGGGAGTGGAAGCCAAAAGATGGGCAAATTGGTTTTTCCCACCTTCTTTTATTTTCGGTCCATTGTTTGATTCTAGAGCACAGACTCTGCCTGTTTAAAATAAGATTAGGTGGGATTGGCCCACTGTTACCTCTTGACTTCACAAGAGATATCTGAGTTGTAGCCTTGGCTCTTAAACCTTTTAGCAAAAATGAAGCAATGTACAAAGCTGGAAAGTTTTCAAGCTACTCGTAAGCTGGTTTTTCTTGGCACCAAACAGCTAAGAAAAATAAGCAATGAAAAAAGAAGAAAAAGAAAAAAACAACAACTTTTGGAGGAGTGATGAGTTCAAAAGGACGTTGCATAGTCTCCTTTGCTATCTCCTCCTCTGCCTTTCATGCTGCGTTAGAGATTTTGAAGCTTGATGTGCGTAACATTTGTCAAGAAGTTCCTCACAACTGTTCTGTGCCTGTGCTGACACAAGTCTGCCTTTGGCACGAGCACAGTGTCCGGGTGTGGTGCTGTGGCTTAGTTGGTTAAAGCGCCTGTCTAGTAAACAGGAGATCCTGAGTTCGACTCTCAGCAGCGCCTTTCTTTGGCTGCAGATTAAGCCCTTGAAAAGGTTTTAAGAGTGGCCTCGGGAGCTTTGTGCCGCAATGGCATGGTTTAGGCAGCAGCCCTGCTCTTGATGCTTCCAGCTGATCTCTTCAAAGCCCTGCGAGTTTGCTGGACCTTTTAGCCTAGGTTATGCCAGCCTGGTGTCCACGGCAAGCACAAAACAGTGCACCTTTAGACGAAGGGCTCGATGAGGATGGGATTCGAACCCATGCATGCAGAGCACAATGGATTAGCAGTCCATCGCCTTAACCACTCGGCCACCTCATCCACAGCAAGCTTGCGAGCTTTGATTTTGGGAGCTGCATGTCACAAGCAGAAACTTGAGGAAAAGACACAAGCAGGATGCCGTTTCTCACCTCCTAATAGAGCACCTTGCTTCCGTGCTGTCAATTCATTGTGACAAAAGCTTCATTCTTCCTTTTCTGCCAAGGGTATAATCAAATGTTACAAATGCAATCAAGGGTGTAAAGCAAGTCACAAGTAGTAATGCTCACCAACTTTGCTGCAGACACGCAGTCTAACGGCATGGAATTAGGAAGCGTCAACAGGTGCAAAATGTCATGTATTCCCCATCTTTTTTTTTCACTTTCTGCTGTTCCTTTTTTATTGGCTCTAGATGATGAACTGTGCCCGCGTCAAGAGAAATTCGCCTGGATGGAGCCACTCTTTTGCCAGGACATTCAGAGATGTAGCTCAACCATCAATTTCAAGTCTACACTTTTCTCCTACCTGGCTGGCATTTTTACATGAATGCAAAGTGTTTGACTGTGGTTGGGGTCCCAAAACTCTTGTCACCGCTTCAGTATCTGTTCCCTTTGACTTCACCTCGGGCAATGATTCATTTGGTTAAAAGACACATGCAGGATGTCTTTCCACAAATAGTCATATTCACAAACTCCTCTTGGCGATCATGAATTCAAACGTCAAGGGTGGAGGATGTATGAAAAATGGCAGCGTTCCTATTTTTCTTCCCCATCTTTGTTCATTTTCAGCCTGTTGATTAGCTCTAGATCAAGGACTCTGTGTTCTTCCAAAAACAGGAGGATGTCTGCCTGCTGTCTTCCAAGGGACAAATGAAAAGTTAGAAGCGTAAGAAACGGTCTGAAGCAAGATGCAGATAGTTTCCTTCCCCAAATCTTTTTGCCCGCATGCATTTCATCTTCACGGGAGTGGAAGCCAAAAGATGGGCAAATTGGTTTTTCCCACCTTCTTTTATTTTCGGTCCATTGTTTGATTCTAGAGCACAGACTCTGCCTGTTTAAAATAAGATTAGGTGGGATTGGCCCACTGTTACCTCTTGACTTCACAAGAGATATCTGAGTTGTAGCCTTGGCTCTTAAACCTTTTAGCAAAAATGAAGCAATGTACAAAGCTGGAAAGTTTTCAAGCTACTCGTAAGCTGGTTTTTCTTGGCACCAAACAGCTAAGAAAAATAAGCAATGAAAAAAGAAGAAAAAGAAAAAAACAACAACTTTTGGAGGAGTGATGAGTTCAAAAGGACGTTGCATAGTCTCCTTTGCTATCTCCTCCTCTGCCTTTCATGCTGCGTTAGAGATTTTGAAGCTTGATGTGCGTAACATTTGTCAAGAAGTTCCTCACAACTGTTCTGTGCCTGTGCTGACACAAGTCTGCCTTTGGCACGAGCACAGCGTCTGGGTGTGGTGCTGTGGCTTAGTTGGTTAAAGCGCCTGTCTAGTAAACAGGAGATCCCGAGTTCGACTCTCAGCAGCGCCTTTCTTTGGCTGCAGATTAAGCCTTTGAAAAGGTTTTAAGAGTGGCCTCGGGAGCTTTTTGCCACAATGGCATGGTTTAGGCAGCAGCCCTGCTCTTGATGCTTCCAGCTGATCTCTTCAAAGCCCTGCGAGTTTGCTGGACCTTTTAGCCTAGGTTATGCCAGCCTGGTGTCCACGGCAAGCAAAAAACAGTGCACCTTTAGACGAAGGGCTCGATGAGGATGGGATTCGAACCCATGCATGCAGAGCACAATGGATTAGCAGTCCATCGCCTTAACCACTCGGCCACCTCATCCACAGCAAGCTTGCGAGCTTTGATTTTGGGAGCTGCATGTCACAAGCAGAAACTTGAGGAAAAGACACAAGCAGGATGCCGTTTCTCACCTCCTAATAGAGCACCTTGCTTCCGTGCTGTCAATTCATTGTGACAAAAGCTTCATTCTTCCTTTTCTGCCAAGGGAATAATCAAATGTTACAAATGCAATCAAGGGTGTAAAGCAAGTCACAAGTAGTAATGCTCACCAACTTTGCTGCAGACACGCAGTCTAACGGCATGGAATTAGGAAGCGTCAACAGGTGCAAAATGTCATGTATTCCCCATCTTTTTTTTTCACTTTCTGCTGTTCCTTTTTTATTGGCTCTAGATGATGAACTGTGCCCGCGTCAAGAGAAATTCGCCTGGATGGAGCCACTCTTTTGCCAGGACATTCAGAGATGTAGCTCAACCATCAATTTCAAGTCTACACTTTTCTCCTACCTGGCTGGCATTTTTACATGAATGCAAAGTGTTTGACTGTGGTTGGGGTCCCAAAACTCTTGTCACCGCTTCAGTATCTGTTCCCTTTGACTTCACCTCGGGCAATGATTCATTTGGTTAAAAGACACATGCAGGATGTCTTTCCACAAATAGTCATATTCACAAACTCCTCTTGGCGATCATGAATTCAAACGTCAAGGGTGGAGGATGTATGAAAAATGGCAGCGTTCCTATTTTTCTTCCCCATCTTTGTTCATTTTCAGCCTGTTGATTAGCTCTAGATCAAGGACTCTGTGTTCTTCCAATAACAGGAGGATGTCTGCCTGCTGTCTTCCAAGGGACAAATGAAAAGTTAGAAGCGTAAGAAACGGTCTGAAGCAAGATGCAGATAGTTTCCTTCCCCAAATCTTTTTGCCCGCATGCATTTCATCTTCACAGGAGTGGAAGCCAAAAGATGGGCAAATTGGTTTTTCCCACCTTCTTTTATTTTCGGTCCATTGTTTGATTCTAGAGCACAGACTCTGCCTGTTTAAAATAAGATTAGGTAGGATTGGCCCACTGTTACCTCTTGACTTCACAAGAGATATCTGAGTTGTAGCCTTGGCTCTTAAACCTTTTAGCAAAAATGAAGCAATGTACAAAGCTGGAAAGTTTTCAAGCTACTCGTAAGCTGGTTTTTCTTGGCACCAAACAGCTAAGAAAAATAAGCAATGAAAAAAGAAGAAAAAGAAAAAAACAACAACTTTTGGAGGAGTGATGAGTTCAAAAGGACGTTGCATAGTCTCCTTTGCTATCTCCTCCTCTGCCTTTCATGCTGCATTAGAGATTTTGAAGCTTGATGTGCGTAACATTTGTCAAGAAGTTCCTCACAACTGTTCTGTGCCTGTGCTGACACAAGTCTGCCTTTGGCACAAGCACAGTGTCCGGGTGTGGTGCTGTGGCTTAGTTGGTTAAAGCGCCTGTCTAGTAAACAGGAGATCCTGAGTTTGACTCTCAGCAGCGCCTTTCTTTGGCTGCAGATTAAGCCCTTGAAAAGGTTTTAAGAGTGGCCTCGGGAGCTTTGTGCCGCAATGGCATGGTTTAGGCAGCAGCCCTGCTCTTGATGCTTCCAGCTGATCTCTTCAAAGCCCTGCGAGTTTGCTGGACCTTTTAGCCTAGGTTATGCCAGCCTGGTGTCCACGGCAAGCACAAAACAGTGCACCTTTAGACGAAGGGCTCGATGAGGATGGGATTCGAACCCATGCATGCAGAGCACAATGGATTAGCAGTCCATCGCCTTAACCACTCGGCCACCTCATCCACAGCAAGCTTGCGAGCTTTGATTTTGGGAGCTGCATGTCACAAGCAGAAACTTGAGGAAAAGACACAAGCAGGATGCCGTTTCTCACCTCCTAATAGAGCACCTTGCTTCCGTGCTGTCAATTCATTGTGACAAAAGCTTCATTCTTCCTTTTCTGCCAAGGGTATAATCAAATGTTACAAATGCAATCAAGGGTGTAAAGCAAGTCACAAGTAGTAATGCTCACCAACTTTGCTGCAGACACGCAGTCTAACGGTATGGAATTAGGAAGCGTCAACAGGTGCAAAATGTCATGTATTCCCCATCTTTTTTTTTCACTTTCTGCTGTTCCTTTTTTATTGGCTCTAGATGATGAACTGTGCCCGCGTCAAGAGAAATTCGCCTGGATGGAGCCACTCTTTTGCCAGGACATTCAGAGATGTAGCTCAACCATCAATTTCAAGTCTACACTTTTCTCCTACCTGGCTGGCATTTTTACATGAATGCAAAGTGTTTGACTGTGGTTGGGGTCCCAAAACTCTTGTCACCGCTTCAGTATCTGTTCCCTTTGACTTCACCTCGGGCAATGATTCATTTGGTTAAAAGACACATGCAGGATGTCTTTCCACAAATAGTCATATTCACAAACTCCTCTTGGCGATCATGAATTCAAACGTCAAGGGTGGAGGATGTATGAAAAATGGCAGCGTTCCTATTTTTCTTCCCCATCTTTGTTCATTTTCAGCCTGTTGATTAGCTCTAGATCAAGGACTCTGTGTTCTTCCAAAAACAGGAGGATGTCTGCCTGCTGTCTTCCAAGGGACAAATGAAAAGTTAGAAGCGTAAGAAACGGTCTGAAGCAAGATGCAGATAGTTTCCTTCCCCAAATCTTTTTGCCCGCATGCATTTCATCTTCACGGGAGTGGAAGCCAAAAGATGGGCAAATTGGTTTTTCCCACCTTCTTTTATTTTCGGTCCATTGTTTGATTCTAGAGTACAGACTCTGCCTGTTTAAAATAAGATTAGGTGGGATTGGCCCACTGTTACCTCTTGACTTCACAAGAGATATCTGAGTTGTAGCCTTGGCTCTTAAACCTTTTAGCAAAAATGAAGCAATGTACAAAGCTGGAAAGTTTTCAAGCTACTCGTAAGCTGGTTTTTCTTGGCACCAAACAGCTAAGAAAAATAAGCAATGAAAAAAGAAGAAAAAGAAAAAAACAACAACTTTTGGAGGAGTGATGAGTTCAAAAGGACGTTGCATAGTCTCCTTTGCTATCTCCTCCTCTGCCTTTCATGCTGCGTTAGAGATTTTGAAGCTTGATGTGCGTAACATTTGTCAAGAAGTTCCTCACAACTGTTCTGTGCCTGTGCTGACACAAGTCTGCCTTTGGCACGAGCACAGTGTCCGGGTGTGGTGCTGTGGCTTAGTTGGTTAAAGCGCCTGTCTAGTAAACAGGAGATCCTGAGTTCGACTCTCAGCAGCGCCTTTCTTTGGCTGCAGATTAAGCCCTTGAAAAGGTTTTAAGAGTGGCCTCGGGAGCTTTGTGCCGCAATGGCATGGTTTAGGCAGCAGCCCTGCTCTTGATGCTTCCAGCTGATCTCTTCAAAGCCCTGCGAGTTTGCTGGACCTTTTAGCCTAGGTTATGCCAGCCTGGTGTCCACGGCAAGCACAAAACAGTGCACCTTTAGACGAAGGGCTCGATGAGGATGGGATTCGAACCCATGCATGCAGAGCACAATGGATTAGCAGTCCATCGCCTTAACCACTCGGCCACCTCATCCACAGCAAGCTTGCGAGCTTTGATTTTGGGAGCTGCATGTCACAAGCAGAAACTTGAGGAAAAGACACAAGCAGGATGCCGTTTCTCACCTCCTAATAGAGCACCTTGCTTCCGTGCTGTCAATTCATTGTGACAAAAGCTTCATTCTTCCTTTTCTGCCAAGGGTATAATCAAATGTTACAAATGCAATCAAGGGTGTAAAGCAAGTCACAAGTAGTAATGCTCACCAACTTTGCTGCAGACACGCAGTCTAACGGCATGGAATTAGGAAGCGTCAACAGGTGCAAAATGTCATGTATTCCCCATCTTTTTTTTTCACTTTCTGCTGTTCCTTTTTTATTGGCTCTAGATGATGAACTGTGCCCGCGTCAAGAGAAATTCGCCTGGATGGAGCCACTCTTTTGCCAGGACATTCAGAGATGTAGCTCAACCATCAATTTCAAGTCTACACTTTTCTCCTACCTGGCTGGCATTTTTACATGAATGCAAAGTGTTTGACTGTGGTTGGGGTCCCAAAACTCTTGTCACCGCTTCAGTATCTGTTCCCTTTGACTTCACCTCGGGCAATGATTCATTTGGTTAAAAGACACATGCAGGATGTCTTTCCACAAATAGTCATATTCACAAACTCCTCTTGGCGATCATGAATTCAAACGTCAAGGGTGGAGGATGTATGAAAAATGGCAGCGTTCCTATTTTTCTTCCCCATCTTTGTTCATTTTCAGCCTGTTGATTAGCTCTAGATCAAGGACTCTTTGTTCTTCCAAAAACAGGAGGATGTCTGCCTGCTGTCTTCCAAGGGACAAATGAAAAGTTAGAAGCGTAAGAAACGGTCTGAAGCAAGATGCAGATAGTTTCCTTCCCCAAATCTTTTTGCCCGCATGCATTTCATCTTCACGGGAGTGGAAGCCAAAAGATGGGCAAATTGGTTTTTCCCACCTTCTTTTATTTTCGGTCCATTGTTTGATTCTAGAGCACAGACTCTGCCTGTTTAAAATAAGATTAGGTGGGATTGGCCCACTGTTACCTCTTGACTTCACAAGAGATATCTGAGTTGTAGCCTTGGCTCTTAAACCTTTTAGCAAAAATGAAGCAATGTACAAAGCTGGAAAGTTTTCAAGCTACTCGTAAGCTGGTTTTTCTTGGCACCAAACAGCTAAGAAAAATAAGCAATGAAAAAAGAAGAAAAAGAAAAAAACAACAACTTTTGGAGGAGTGATGAGTTCAAAAGGACGTTGCATAGTCTCCTTTGCTATCTCCTCCTCTGCCTTTCATGCTGCGTTAGAGATTTTGAAGCTTGATGTGCGTAACATTTGTCAAGAAGTTCCTCACAACTGTTCTGTGCCTGTGCTGACACAAGTCTGCCTTTGGCACGAGCACAGGGTCCGGGTGTGGTGCTGTGGCTTAGTTGGTTAAAGCGCCTGTCTAGTAAACAGGAGATCCTGAGTTCGACTCTCAGCAGCGCCTTTCTTTGGCTGCAGATTAAGCCCTTGAAAAGGTTTTAAGAGTGGCCTCGGGAGCTTTGTGCCGCAATGGCATGGTTTAGGCAGCAGCCCTGCTCTTGATGCTTCCAGCTGATCTCTTCAAAGCCCTGCGAGTTTGCTGGACCTTTTAGCCTAGGTTATGCCAGCCTGGTGTCCACGGCAAGCACAAAACAGTGCACCTTTAGACGAAGGGCTCAATGAGGATGGGATTCGAACCCATGCATGCAGAGCACAATGGATTAGCAGTCCATCGCCTTAACCACTCGGCCACCTCATCCACAGCAAGCTTGCGAGCTTTGATTTTGGGAGCTGCATGTCACAAGCAGAAACTTGAGGAAAAGACACAAGCAGGATGCCGTTTCTCACCTCCTAATAGAGCACCTTGCTTCCGTGCTGTCAATTCATTGTGACAAAAGCTTCATTCTTCCTTTTCTGCCAAGGGTATAATCAAATGTTACAAATGCAATCAAGGGTGTAAAGCAAGTCACAAGTAGTAATGCTCACCAACTTTGCTGCAGACACGCAGTCTAACGGCATGGAATTAGGAAGCGTCAACAGGTGCAAAATGTCATGTATTCCCCATCTTTTTTTTTCACTTTCTGCTGTTCCTTTTTTATTGGCTCTAGATGATGAACTGTGCCCGCGTCAAGAGAAATTCGCCTGGATGGAGCCACTCTTTTGCCAGGACATTCAGAGATGTAGCTCAACCATCAATTTCAAGTCTACACTTTTCTCCTACCTGGCTGGCATTTTTACATGAATGCAAAGTGTTTGACTGTGGTTGGGGTCCCAAAACTCTTGTCACCGCTTCAGTATCTGTTCCCTTTGACTTCACCTCGGGCAATGATTCATTTGGTTAAAAGACACATGCAGGATGTCTTTCCACAAATAGTCATATTCACAAACTCCTCTTGGCGATCATGAATTCAAACGTCAAGGGTGGAGGATGTATGAAAAATGGCAGCGTTCCTATTTTTCTTCCCCATCTTTGTTCATTTTCAGCCTGTTGATTAGCTCTAGATCAAGGACTCTGTGTTCTTCCAAAAACAGGAGGATGTCTGCCTGCTGTCTTCCAAGGGACAAATGAAAAGTTAGAAGCGTAAGAAACGGTCTGAAGCAAGATGCAGATAGTTTCCTTCCCCAAATCTTTTTGCCCGCATGCATTTCATCTTCACGGGAGTGGAAGCCAAAAGATGGGCAAATTGGTTTTTCCCACCTTCTTTTATTTTCGGTCCATTGTTTGATTCTAGAGCACAGACTCTGCCTGTTTAAAATAAGATTAGGTGGGATTGGCCCACTGTTACCTCTTGACTTCACAAGAGATATCTGAGTTGTAGCCTTGGCTCTTAAACCTTTTAGCAAAAATGAAGCAATGTACAAAGCTGGAAAGTTTTCAAGCTACTCGTAAGCTGGTTTTTCTTGGCACCAAACAGCTAAGAAAAATAAGCAATGAAAAAAGAAGAAAAAGAAAAAAACAACAACTTTTGGAGGAGTGATGAGTTCAAAAGGACGTTGCATAGTCTCCTTTGCTATCTCCTCCTCTGCCTTTCATGCTGCGTTAGAGATTTTGAAGCTTGATGTGCGTAACATTTGTCAAGAAGTTCCTCACAACTGTTCTGTGCCTGTGCTGACACAAGTCTGCCTTTGGCACGAGCACAGTGTCCGGGTGTGGTGCTGTGGCTTAGTTGGTTAAAGCGCCTGTCTAGTAAACAGGAGATCCTGAGTTCGACTCTCAGCAGCGCCTTTCTTTGGCTGCAGATTAAGCCCTTGAAAAGGTTTTAAGAGTGGCCTCGGGAGCTTTGTGCCGCAATGGCATGGTTTAGGCAGCAGCCCTGCTCTTGATGCTTCCAGCTGATCTCTTCAAAGCCCTGCGAGTTTGCTGGACCTTTTAGCCTAGGTTATGCCAGCCTGGTGTCCACGGCAAGCACAAAACAGTGCACCTTTAGACGAAGGGCTCGATGAGGATGGGATTCGAACCCATGCATGCAGAGCACAATGGATTAGCAGTCCATCGCCTTAACCACTCGGCCACCTCATCCACAGCAAGCTTGCGAGCTTTGATTTTGGGAGCTGCATGTCACAAGCAGAAACTTGAGGAAAAGACACAAGCAGGATGCCGTTTCTCACCTCCTAATAGAGCACCTTGCTTCCGTGCTGTCAATTCATTGTGACAAAAGCTTCATTCTTCCTTTTCTGCCAAGGGTATAATCAAATGTTACAAATGCAATCAAGGGTGTAAAGCAAGTCACAAGTAGTAATGCTCACCAACTTTGCTGCAGACACGCAGTCTAACGGCATGGAATTAGGAAGCGTCAACAGGTGCAAAATGTCATGTATTCCCCATCTTTTTTTTTCACTTTCTGCTGTTCCTTTTTTATTGGCTCTAGATGATGAACTGTGCCCGCGTCAAGAGAAATTCGCCTGGATGGAGCCACTCTTTTGCCAGGACATTCAGAGATGTAGCTCAACCATCAATTTCAAGTCTACACTTTTCTCCTACCTGGCTGGCATTTTTACATGAATGCAAAGTGTTTGACTGTGGTTGGGGTCCCAAAACTCTTGTCACCGCTTCAGTATCTGTTCCCTTTGACTTCACCTCGGGCAATGATTCATTTGGTTAAAAGACACATGCAGGATGTCTTTCCACAAATAGTCATATTCACAAACTCCTCTTGGCGATCATGAATTCAAACGTCAAGGGTGGAGGATGTATGAAAAATGGCAGCGTTCCTATTTTTCTTCCCCATCTTTGTTCATTTTCAGCCTGTTGATTAGCTCTAGATCAAGGACTCTGTGTTCTTCCAAAAACAGGAGGATGTCTGCCTGCTGTCTTCCAAGGGACAAATGAAAAGTTAGAAGCGTAAGAAACGGTCTGAAGCAAGATGCAGATAGTTTCCTTCCCCAAATCTTTTTGCCCGCATGCATTTCATCTTCACGGGAGTGGAAGCCAAAAGATGGGCAAATTGGTTTTTCCCACCTTCTTTTATTTTCGGTCCATTGTTTGATTCTAGAGCACAGACTCTGCCTGTTTAAAATAAGATTAGGTGGGATTGGCCCACTGTTACCTCTTGACTTCACAAGAGATATCTGAGTTGTAGCCTTGGCTCTTAAACCTTTTAGCAAAAATGAAGCAATGTACAAAGCTGGAAAGTTTTCAAGCTACTCGTAAGCTGGTTTTTCTTGGCACCAAACAGCTAAGAAAAATAAGCAATGAAAAAAGAAGAAAAAGAAAAAAACAACAACTTTTGGAGGAGTGATGAGTTCAAAAGGACGTTGCATAGTCTCCTTTGCTATCTCCTCCTCTGCCTTTCATGCTGCGTTAGAGATTTTGAAGCTTGATGTGCGTAACATTTGTCAAGAAGTTCCTCACAACTGTTCTGTGCCTGTGCTGACACAAGTCTGCCTTTGGCACGAGCACAGTGTCCGGGTGTGGTGCTGTGGCTTAGTTGGTTAAAGCGCCTGTCTAGTAAACAGGAGATCCTGAGTTCGACTCTCAGCAGCGCCTTTCTTTGGCTGCAGATTAAGCCCTTGAAAAGGTTTTAAGAGTGGCCTCGGGAGCTTTGTGCCGCAATGGCATGGTTTAGGCAGCAGCCCTGCTCTTGATGCTTCCAGCTGATCTCTTCAAAGCCCTGCGAGTTTGCTGGACCTTTTAGCCTAGGTTATGCCAGCCTGGTGTCCACGGCAAGCACAAAACAGTGCACCTTTAGACGAAGGGCTCGATGAGGATGGGATTTGAACCCATGCATGCAGAGCACAATGGATTAGCAGTCCATCGCCTTAACCACTCGGCCACCTCATCCACAGCAAGCTTGCGAGCTTTGATTTTGGGAGCTGCATGTCACAAGCAGAAACTTGAGGAAAAGACACAAGCAGGATGCCGTTTCTCACCTCCTAATAGAGCACCTTGCTTCCGTGCTGTCAATTCATTGTGACAAAAGCTTCATTCTTCCTTTTCTGCCAAGGGTATAATCAAATGTTACAAATGCAATCAAGGGTGTAAAGCAAGTCACAAGTAGTAATGCTCACCAACTTTGCTGCAGACACGCAGTCTAACGGCATGGAATTAGGAAGCGTCAACAGGTGCAAAATGTCATGTATTCCCCATCTTTTTTTTTCACTTTCTGCTGTTCCTTTTTTATTGGCTCTAGATGATGAACTGTGCCCGCGTCAAGAGAAATTCGCCTGGATGGAGCCACTCTTTTGCCAGGACATTCAGAGATGTAGCTCAACCATCAATTTCAAGTCTACACTTTTCTCCTACCTGGCTGGCATTTTTACATGAATGCAAAGTGTTTGACTGTGGTTGGGGCCCCAAAACTCTTGTCACCGCTTCAGTATCTGTTCCCTTTGACTTCACCTCGGGCAATGATTCATTTGGTTAAAAGACACATGCAGGATGTCTTTCCACAAATAGTCATATTCACAAACTCCTCTTGGCGATCATGAATTCAAACGTCAAGGGTGGAGGATGTATGAAAAATGGCAGCGTTCCTATTTTTCTTCCCCATCTTTGTTCATTTTCAGCCTGTTGATTAGCTCTAGATCAAGGACTCTGTGTTCTTCCAAAAACAGGAGGATGTCTGCCTGCTGTCTTCCAAGGGACAAATGAAAAGTTAGAAGCGTAAGAAACGGTCTGAAGCAAGATGCAGATAGTTTCCTTCCCCAAATCTTTTTGCCCGCATGCATTTCATCTTCACGGGAGTGGAAGCCAAAAGATGGGCAAATTGGTTTTTCCCACCTTCTTTTATTTTCGGTCCATTGTTTGATTCTAGAGCACAGACTCTGCCTGTTTAAAATAAGATTAGGTGGGATTGGCCCACTGTTACCTCTTGACTTCACAAGAGATATCTGAGTTGTAGCCTTGGCTCTTAAACCTTTTAGCAAAAATGAAGCAATGTACAAAGCTGGAAAGTTTTCAAGCTACTCGTAAGCTGTTTTTTCTTGGCACCAAACAGCTAAGAAAAATAAGCAATGAAAAAAGAAGAAAAAGAAAAAAACAACAACTTTTGGAGGAGTGATGAGTTCAAAAGGACGTTGCATAGTCTCCTTTGCTATCTCCTCCTCTGCCTTTTATGCTGCGTTAGAGATTTTGAAGCTTGATGTGCGTAACATTTGTCAAGAAGTTCCTCACAACTGTTCTGTGCCTGTGCTGACACAAGTCTGCCTTTGGCACGAGCACAGTGTCCGGGTGTGGTGCTGTGGCTTAGTTGGTTAAAGCGCCTGTCTAGTAAACAGGAGATCCTGAGTTCGACTCTCAGCAGCGCCTTTCTTTGGCTGCAGATTAAGCCCTTGAAAAGGTTTTAAGAGTGGCCTCGGGAGCTTTGTGCCGCAATGGCATGGTTTAGGCAGCAGCCCTGCTCTTGATGCTTCCAGCTGATCTCTTCAAAGCCCTGCGAGTTTGCTGGACCTTTTAGCCTAGGTTATGCCAGCCTGGTGTCCACGGCAAGCACAAAACAGTGCACCTTTAGACGAAGGGCTCGATGAGGATGGGATTCGAACCCATGCATGCAGAGCACAATGGATTAGCAGTCCATCGCCTTAACCACTCGGCCACCTCATCCACAGCAAGCTTGCGAGCTTTGATTTTGGGAGCTGCATGTCACAAGCAGAAACTTGAGGAAAAGACACAAGCAGGATGCCGTTTCTCACCTCCTAATAGAGCACCTTGCTTCCGTGCTGTCAATTCATTGTGACAAAAGCTTCATTCTTCCTTTTCTGCCAAGGGTATAATCAAATGTTACAAATGCAATCAAGGGTGTAAAGCAAGTCACAAGTAGTAATGCTCACCAACTTTGCTGCAGACACGCAGTCTAACGGCATGGAATTAGGAAGCGTCAACAGGTGCAAAATGTCATGTATTCCCCATCTTTTTTTTTCACTTTCTGCTGTTCCTTTTTTATTGGCTCTAGATGATGAACTGTGCCCGCGTCAAGAGAAATTCGCCTGGATGGAGCCACTCTTTTGCCAGGACATTCAGAGATGTAGCTCAACCATCAATTTCAAGTCTACACTTTTCTCCTACCTGGCTGGCATTTTTACATGAATGCAAAGTGTTTGACTGTGGTTGGGGTCCCAAAACTCTTGTCACCGCTTCAGTATCTGTTCCCTTTGACTTCACCTCGGGCAATGATTCATTTGGTTAAAAGACACATGCAGGATGTCTTTCCACAAATAGTCATATTCACAAACTCCTCTTGGCGATCATGAATTCAAACGTCAAGGGTGGAGGATGTATGAAAAATGGCAGCGTTCCTATTTTTCTTCCCCATCTTTGTTCATTTTCAGCCTGTTGATTAGCTCTAGATCAAGGACTCTGTGTTCTTCCAAAAACAGGAGGATGTCTGCCTGCTGTCTTCCAAGGGACAAATGAAAAGTTAGAAGCGTAAGAAACGGTCTGAAGCAAGATGCAGATAGTTTCCTTCCCCAAATCTTTTTGCCCGCATGCATTTCATCTTCACGGGAGTGGAAGCCAAAAGATGGGCAAATTGGTTTTTCCCACCTTCTTTTATTTTTGGTCCATTGTTTGATTCTAGAGCACAGACTCTGCCTGTTTAAAATAAGATTAGGTGGGATTGGCCCACTGTTACCTCTTGACTTCACAAGAGATATCTGAGTTGTAGCCTTGGCTCTTAAACCTTTTAGCAAAAATGAAGCAATGTACAAAGCTGGAAAGTTTTCAAGCTACTCGTAAGCTGGTTTTTCTTGGCACCAAACAGCTAAGAAAAATAAGCAATGAAAAAAGAAGAAAAAGAAAAAAACAACAACTTTTGGAGGAGTGATGAGTTCAAAAGGACGTTGCATAGTCTCCTTTGCTATCTCCTCCTCTGCCTTTCATGCTGCGTTAGAGATTTTGAAGCTTGATGTGCGTAACATTTGTCAAGAAGTTCCTCACAACTGTTCTGTGCCTGTGCTGACACAAGTCTGCCTTTGGCACGAGCACAGTGTCCGGGTGTGGTGCTGTGGCTTAGTTGGTTAAAGCGCCTGTCTAGTAAACAGGAGATCCTGAGTTCGACTCTCAGCAGCGCCTTTCTTTGGCTGCAGATTAAGCCCTTGAAAAGGTTTTAAGAGTGGCCTCGGGAGCTTTGTGCCGCAATGGCATGGTTTAGGCAGCAGCCCTGCTCTTGATGCTTCCAGCTGATCTCTTCAAAGCCCTGCGAGTTTGCTGGACCTTTTAGCCTAGGTTATGCCAGCCTGGTGTCCACGGCAAGCACAAAACAGTGCACCTTTAGACGAAGGGCTCGATGAGGATGGGATTCGAACCCATGCATGCAGAGCACAATGGATTAGCAGTCCATCGCCTTAACCACTCGGCCACCTCATCCACAGCAAGCTTGCGAGCTTTGATTTTGGGAGCTGCATGTCACAAGCAGAAACTTGAGGAAAAGACACAAGCAGGATGCCGTTTCTCACCTCCTAATAGAGCACCTTGCTTCCGTGCTGTCAATTCATTGTGACAAAAGCTTCATTCTTCCTTTTCTGCCAAGGGTATAATCAAATGTTACAAATGCAATCAAGGGTGTAAAGCAAGTCACAAGTAGTAATGCTCACCAACTTTGCTGCAGACACGCAGTCTAACGGCATGGAATTAGGAAGCGTCAACAGGTGCAAAATGTCATGTATTCCCCATCTTTTTTTTTCACTTTCTGCTGTTCCTTTTTTATTGGCTCTAGATGATGAACTGTGCCCGCGTCAAGAGAAATTCGCCTGGATGGAGCCACTCTTTTGCCAGGACATTCAGAGATGTAGCTCAACCATCAATTTCAAGTCTACACTTTTCTCCTACCTGGCTGGCATTTTTACATGAATGCAAAGTGTTTGACTGTGGTTGGGGTCCCAAAACTCTTGTCACCGCTTCAGTATCTGTTCCCTTTGACTTCACCTCGGGCAATGATTCATTTGGTTAAAAGACACATGCAGGATGTCTTTCCACAAATAGTCATATTCACAAACTCCTCTTGGCGATCATGAATTCAAACGTCAAGGGTGGAGGATGTATGAAAAATGGCAGCGTTCCTATTTTTCTTCCCCATCTTTGTTCATTTTCAGCCTGTTGATTAGCTCTAGATCAAGGACTCTGTGTTCTTCCAAAAACAGGAGGATGTCTGCCTGCTGTCTTCCAAGGGACAAATGAAAAGTTAGAAGCGTAAGAAACGGTCTGAAGCAAGATGCAGATAGTTTCCTTCCCCAAATCTTTTTGCCCGCATGCATTTCATCTTCACGGGAGTGGAAGCCAAAAGATGGGCAAATTGGTTTTTCCCACCTTCTTTTATTTTCGGTCCATTGTTTGATTCTAGAGCACAGACTCTGCCTGTTTAAAATAAGATTAGGTGGGATTGGCCCACTGTTACCTCTTGACTTCACAAGAGATATCTGAGTTGTAGCCTTGGCTCTTAAACCTTTTAGCAAAAATGAAGCAATGTACAAAGCTGGAAAGTTTTCAAGCTACTCGTAAGCTGGTTTTTCTTGGCACCAAACAGCTAAGAAAAATAAGCAATGAAAAAAGAAGAAAAAGAAAAAAACAACAACTTTTGGAGGAGTGATGAGTTCAAAAGGACGTTGCATAGTCTCCTTTGCTATCTCCTCCTCTGCCTTTCATGCTGCGTTAGAGATTTTGAAGCTTGATGTGCGTAACATTTGTCAAGAAGTTCCTCACAACTGTTCTGTGCCTGTGCTGACACAAGTCTGCCTTTGGCACGAGCACAGTGTCCAGGTGTGGTGCTGTGGCTTAGTTGGTTAAAGCGCCTGTCTAGTAAACAGGAGATCCTGAGTTCGACTCTCAGCAGCGCCTTTCTTTGGCTGCAGATTAAGCCCTTGAAAAGGTTTTAAGAGTGGCCTCGGGAGCTTTGTGCCGCAATGGCATGGTTTAGGCAGCAGCCCTGCTCTTGATGCTTCCAGCTGATCTCTTCAAAGCCCTGCGAGTTTGCTGGACCTTTTAGCCTAGGTTATGCCAGCCTGGTGTCCACGGCAAGCACAAAACAGTGCACCTTTAGACGAAGGGCTCGATGAGGATGGGATTTGAACCCATGCATGCAGAGCACAATGGATTAGCAGTCCATCGCCTTAACCACTCGGCCACCTCATCCACAGCAAGCTTGCGAGCTTTGATTTTGGGAGCTGCATGTCACAAGCAGAAACTTGAGGAAAAGACACAAGCAGGATGCCGTTTCTCACCTCCTAATAGAGCACCTTGCTTCCGTGCTGTCAATTCATTGTGACAAAAGCTTCATTCTTCCTTTTCTGCCAAGGGTATAATCAAATGTTACAAATGCAATCAAGGGTGTAAAGCAAGTCACAAGTAGTAATGCTCACCAACTTTGCTGCAGACACGCAGTCTAACGGCATGGAATTAGGAAGCGTCAACAGGTGCAAAATGTCATGTATTCCCCATCTTTTTTTTTCACTTTCTGCTGTTCCTTTTTTATTGGCTCTAGATGATGAACTGTGCCCGCGTCAAGAGAAATTCGCCTGGATGGAGCCACTCTTTTGCCAGGACATTCAGAGATGTAGCTCAACCATCAATTTCAAGTCTACACTTTTCTCCTACCTGGCTGGCATTTTTACATGAATGCAAAGTGTTTGACTGTGGTTGGGGTCCCAAAACTCTTGTCACCGCTTCAGTATCTGTTCCCTTTGACTTCACCTCGGGCAATGATTCATTTGGTTAAAAGACACATGCAGGATGTCTTTCCACAAATAGTCATATTCACAAACTCCTCTTGGCGATCATGAATTCAAACGTCAAGGGTGGAGGATGTATGAAAAATGGCAGCGTTCCTATTTTTCTTCCCCATCTTTGTTCATTTTCAGCCTGTTGATTAGCTCTAGATCAAGGACTCTGTGTTCTTCCAAAAACAGGAGGATGTCTGCCTGCTGTCTTCCAAGGGACAAATGAAAAGTTAGAAGCGTAAGAAACGGTCTGAAGCAAGATGCAGATAGTTTCCTTCCCCAAATCTTTTTGCCCGCATGCATTTCATCTTCACAGGAGTGGAAGCCAAAAGATGGGCAAATTGGCTTTTCCCACCTTCTTTTATTTTCGGTCCATTGTTTGATTCTAGAGCACAGACTCTGCCTGTTTAAAATAAGATTAGGTGGGATTGGCCCACTGTTACCTCTTGACTTCACAAGAGATATCTGAGTTGTAGCCTTGGCTCTTAAACCTTTTGGCAAAAATGAAGCAATGTACAAAGCTGGAAAGTTTTCAAGCTACTCGTAAGCTGGTTTTTCTTGGCACCAAACAGCTAAGAAAAATAAGCAATGAAAAAAGAAGAAAAAGAAAAAAACAACAACTTTTGGAGGAGTGATGAGTTCAAAAGGACGTTGCATAGTCTCCTTTGCTATCTCCTCCTCTGCCTTTCATGCTGCGTTAGAGATTTTGAAGCTTGATGTGCGTAACATTTGTCAAGAAGTTCCTCACAACTGTTCTGTGCCTGTGCTGACACAAGTCTGCCTTTGGCACGAGCACAGTGTCCGGGTGTGGTGCTGTGGCTTAGTTGGTTAAAGCGCCTGTCTAGTAAACAGGAGATCCTGAGTTTGACTCTCAGCAGCGCCTTTCTTTGGCTGCAGATTAAGCCCTTGAAAAGGTTTTAAGAGTGGCCTCGGGAGCTTTGTGCCGCAATGGCATGGTTTAGGCAGCAGCCCTGCTCTTGATGCTTCCAGCTGATCTCTTCAAAGCCCTGCGAGTTTGCTGGACCTTTTAGCCTAGGTTATGCCAGCCTGGTGTCCACGGCAAGCACAAAACAGTGCACCTTTAGACGAAGGGCTCGATGAGGATGGGATTCGAACCCATGCATGCAGAGCACAATGGATTAGCAGTCCATCGCCTTAACCACTCGGCCACCTCATCCACAGCAAGCTTGCGAGCTTTGATTTTGGGAGCTGCATGTCACAAGCAGAAACTTGAGGAAAAGACACAAGCAGGATGCCGTTTCTCACCTCCTAATAGAGCACCTTGCTTCCGTGCTGTCAATTCATTGTGACAAAAGCTTCATTCTTCCTTTTCTGCCAAGGGTATAATCAAATGTTACAAATGCAATCAAGGGTGTAAAGCAAGTCACAAGTAGTAATGCTCACCAACTTTGCTGCAGACACGCAGTCTAACGGCATGGAATTAGGAAGCGTCAACAGGTGCAAAATGTCATGTATTCCCCATCTTTTTTTTTCACTTTCTGCTGTTCCTTTTTTATTGGCTCTAGATGATGAACTGTGCCCGCGTCAAGAGAAATTCGCCTGGATGGAGCCACTCTTTTGCCAGGACATTCAGAGATGTAGCTCAACCATCAATTTCAAGTCTACACTTTTCTCCTACCTGGCTGGCATTTTTACATGAATGCAAAGTGTTTGACTGTGGTTGGGGTCCCAAAACTCTTGTCACCGCTTCAGTATCTGTTCCCTTTGACTTCACCTCGGGCAATGATTCATTTGGTTAAAAGACACATGCAGGATGTCTTTCCACAAATAGTCATATTCACAAACTCCTCTTGGCGATCATGAATTCAAACGTCAAGGGTGGAGGATGTATGAAAAATGGCAGCGTTCCTATTTTTCTTCCCCATCTTTGTTCATTTTCAGCCTGTTGATTAGCTCTAGATCAAGGACTCTGTGTTCTTCCAAAAACAGGAGGATGTCTGCCTGCTGTCTTCCAAGGGACAAATGAAAAGTTAGAAGCGTAAGAAACGGTCTGAAGCAAGATGCAGATAGTTTCCTTCCCCAAATCTTTTTGCCCGCATGCATTTCATCTTCACGGGAGTGGAAGCCAAAAGATGGGCAAATTGGTTTTTCCCACCTTCTTTTATTTTCGGTCCATTGTTTGATTCTAGAGCACAGACTCTGCCTGTTTAAAATAAGATTAGGTGGGATTGGCCCACTGTTACCTCTTGACTTCACAAGAGATATCTGAGTTGTAGCCTTGGCTCTTAAACCTTTTAGCAAAAATGAAGCAATGTACAAAGCTGGAAAGTTTTCAAGCTACTCGTAAGCTGGTTTTTCTTGGCACCAAACAGCTAAGAAAAATAAGCAATGAAAAAAGAAGAAAAAGAAAAAAACAACAACTTTTGGAGGAGTGATGAGTTCAAAAGGACGTTGCATAGTCTCCTTTGCTATCTCCTCCTCTGCCTTTCATGCTGCGTTAGAGATTTTGAAGCTTGATGTGCGTAACATTTGTCAAGAAGTTCCTCACAACTGTTCTGTGCCTGTGCTGACACAAGTCTGCCTTTGGCACGAGCACAGTGTCCGGGTGTGGTGCTGTGGCTTAGTTGGTTAAAGCGCCTGTCTAGTAAACAGGAGATCCTGAGTTCGACTCTCAGCAGCGCCTTTCTTTGGCTGCAGATTAAGCCCTTGAAAAGGTTTTAAGAGTGGCCTCGGGAGCTTTGTGCCGCAATGGCATGGTTTAGGCAGCAGCCCTGCTCTTGATGCTTCCAGCTGATCTCTTCAAAGCCCTGCGAGTTTGCTGGACCTTTTAGCCTAGGTTATGCCAGCCTGGTGTCCACGGCAAGCACAAAACAGTGCACCTTTAGACGAAGGGCTCGATGAGGATGGGATTTGAACCCATGCATGCAGAGCACAATGGATTAGCAGTCCATCGCCTTAACCACTCGGCCACCTCATCCACAGCAAGCTTGCGAGCTTTGATTTTGGGAGCTGCATGTCACAAGCAGAAACTTGAGGAAAAGACACAAGCAGGATGCCGTTTCTCACCTCCTAATAGAGCACCTTGCTTCCGTGCTGTCAATTCATTGTGACAAAAGCTTCATTCTTCCTTTTCTGCCAAGGGTATAATCAAATGTTACAAATGCAATCAAGGGTGTAAAGCAAGTCACAAGTAGTAATGCTCACCAACTTTGCTGCAGACACGCAGTCTAACGGCATGGAATTAGGAAGCGTCAACAGGTGCAAAATGTCATGTATTCCCCATCTTTTTTTTTCACTTTCTGCTGTTCCTTTTTTATTGGCTCTAGATGATGAACTGTGCCCGCGTCAAGAGAAATTCGCCTGGATGGAGCCACTCTTTTGCCAGGACATTCAGAGATGTAGCTCAACCATCAATTTCAAGTCTACACTTTTCTCCTACCTGGCTGGCATTTTTACATGAATGCAAAGTGTTTGACTGTGGTTGGGGCCCCAAAACTCTTGTCACCGCTTCAGTATCTGTTCCCTTTGACTTCACCTCGGGCAATGATTCATTTGGTTAAAAGACACATGCAGGATGTCTTTCCACAAATAGTCATATTTAGAGATGAGCGAAGAAATGAAAAATTCGATTCGACTGATTCGGCGAATTCGTGGACAATATTCGATTCGAGTCGAATAAATTCGCTGTGAATTTAACTTAAAAAAGGGTGTTTCTAGGCTTCAGAGAGACTTAATATTAGTGCAGAACACTGTACCTTTAATTTAAATGCCCTTGGAGTCTGCTGGGGAAGAGAAATAATACTGTCAGTCAGTATGACATGCAGATGAGTGCCGTCGATCTTAGAATCACCGCACACTTCACTCATTTGGGCAGTCACGGGGCCAAAACCAGAGTGTGGAGCCACAGTGTGGCGGTGGAGGCAGCAGCAATGGGAGGCCATACAGCACCCTATGACAAAAATGGAAACCACCAGCAGTGTGAGGAGACCTGAAAGTGGCACATGGCAGAGTGTGGCGATAGAGACAGCAGCAATGGGAGGCCGTACAGGGACCCATGACACACTCTGGACCTGGCAGCAGCATGAGGAGGCGGTACAGGGGCCCATGACAGATTACGGGCCTGGCAGCAGCATGAGGAGTCGGTACAGGGGCCCATGGCAGATTACGGGCCTGGCAGCAGCAATGGGAGGCCGTACAGGGACCCATGACACACTCTGGACCTGGCAGCAGCATGGGGAGGCGGTACAGGGGCCCATGACAGATTACGGGCCTGGCAGCAGCATGAGGAGTCGGTACGGGGGCCCATGACACACTCTGGACCTGGCAGCAGCATGAGGAGGCGGTACAGGGGCGCATGACAGATTACGAGCCTGGCAGCAGCAACTTGGACAGGAGGACGTTCAGCTTCTGCACCGTCGGGTGCGTGCTCGCAAACTGTTGTCTCTTGGAAACGGATTCCAAGAAAGACTGCTGACGGAATCCGTGAAGAGGAGTAGCAGGAGAAGGAGCATCTGAACGAGCGGAATATGCCAACAAGCGACAACAGTGGCCCATGACAGATTACGGGCCTGGCAGCAGCATGAGGAGTCGGTACGGGGGCCCATGGCAGATTACGGGCCTGGCAGCAGCTATGGGAGGCCCGTAATCTGCCAGCACCCTATGACAAAAAATGGAACCCACCAGCAGTGTGAGGAGACCTGAAAGTGGCACATGGCAGAGTGTGGCGATGGAGACAGCAGCAATGGGAGGCCGTACAGGGACCCATGAGAGACTCTGGACCTGGCAGCAGCATGAGGAGGCGGTATAGGGGCCCATGGCAGATTAGGGGCCTGGCAGCAGCTATGGGAGGCCCGTAATCTGCCAGCACCCTATGACAAAAAATGGAACACACCAGCAGTGTGAGGAGACCTGAAAGTGGCACATGGCAGAGTGTGGCGATGGAGGCAGCAGCAATGGGAGGCCGTACAGGGACCCATGAGAGACTCTGGACTTGGCAGCAGCATGAGGAGGCGGTATAGGGGCCCATGGCAGATTAGGGGCCTGGCAGCAGCTATGGGAGGCCCGTAATCTGCCAGCACCCTATGACAAAAAATGGAACACACCAGCAGTGTGAGGAGACCTGAAAGTGGCACATGTTTGGGGCATGATTCATGGCGGATTTAGTCAGTTGTGTCAGGAACTGGTGGTTTGAAATCCAGACTAATCCACGCCTGATTCATTTTCACAAACGTGAGTCTCTCCACACTTTGGGTGGACAGTCGTGTCCTCCGCGGAGTTGCAATACCTCCTGCCGCACTAAACACGCGCTCCGATGCCACGCTACTGGCCGGGCATGACAGCCTTTCAAGGGCAAATTCAGCTAGTTGGGGCCAAAGGTCAAGTTTCGTTGCCCAGTAGTCAAGGGGATTGTCTACCTCGGTTGGCAGGGTGCTGTCCAAGTAGGCCTAAGCCTGTTGTTTGAGGTCCTGCTCCAGGTCCACCTGATGCTGCTGCTGCTGCTGCGGCTGGTTAGTAGTTTCCTCACTGCGCTGGTGAAGAAAGCTACTCATCATCGACTGCAGACTGAGGCAGCCGCTGCTGGTGGAGCTGCCACTGCTCCTACCACCCCACCCCTCCCCTGCTGCCATGGCAGCGGAACACGAGCGCACAGGGCCCACAGTGTCTGAGGATGGACGTTGGCGCAGACAGGCAGAGACCAGCTGACTACATAGGTGTTTTTTATAGTACGTTATTTTGGCCTCCCTCTCAGCAGGTGTGAAAAAGGCCACCATTTTTGAACGGTAGCGAGGGTCCAACAAGGTGGACAGCCAAAAGTCATCCCTCTGTCTGATGGTTATTATTCGGCTGTCGCTACGCAAGCAACCGAGCATGCTATGGGCCATTTGTGCCAAGGAATGCGAGGGACTCCCTGCCTCCATCTCCACAGCATACTGCCACGGTGCGTCTAGGTCCTCTGTCTCCTCTTCCTCCTCCTCTACCAGATGCTCCTGCTCCTCCACTCCTGTCCGCTGAGTGGAAAAACCACCCATTTCACTCAATAATTCCTGAGCACCAATGTCCTCCTCTACCTCCTCCTCTTCTTCCAGTCCTGCCCCCACAGGGGCCATGTGGCGTTGAGATCTGTGCGCCACGTCTACCGCACCCTGACCAGCCATTGTTAACAGCATTTGTTCCAGGACGTGCAACAGAGGAATGACGTCGTTCATCCCATAGTCCTGCCGACTCACGAATAGCGTGGCCTCCTCAAAGGGCCTGAGCAAGCGCAGGTGTCACGCATGAGCTGCCAATGGCTGACATCTAAGTTACACAGGGAGTACCTTTATCTGCTTTTAACATCAGGAAATCTGTGATGGCCTTTTGCTGTTCGTAAAGGCGGTCTAACATATGTAGGGTTGAATTCCACCTTGTTGCAACGTCACAGCATGAGGAGTCGGTATAGGGGCCCATGGCAGATTAGGGGCCTGGCAGCAGTTATGGGAGGCCCATAATCTGCCAGCACCCTATGACAAAAAATGGAACACACCAGCAGTGTGAGGAGACCTGAAAGTGGCACATGGCAGAGTGTGGCGATGGAGACAGCAGCAATGGGAGGCCGTACAGGGACCCATGAGAGACTCTGGACCTGGCAGCAGCATGAGGAGGCGGTATATAGGGGCCTACGGCAGATTAGGGGCCTGGCAGCAGCTATAGGAGGCCCGTAATCTGCCAGCACCCTATGTCAAAAAATTCAACACACCAGCAGTGTGTGAGGAGACCTGAAAGTGGCACATGGCAGAGTGTGGCGATGGAGACAGCAGCAATGGGAGGCCGTACAGGGACCCATGACAGACTCTGGACTTGGCAGCAGCATGAGGAGGCGGTATATAGGGGCTTATGGCAGATTAGGGGCCTGGCAGCAGCTATAGGAGGCCCGTAATCTGCCAGCACCCTATGTCAAAAAATTCAACACACCAGCAGTGTGAGGAGACCTGAAAGTGGCACATGGCAGAGTGTGGCGATGGAGACAGCAGCAATGGGAGGCCGTACAGGGACCCATGACAGACTCTGAACTTGGCAGCAGCATGAGGAGGCGGTATATAGGGGCCCATGGCAGATTAGGGGCCTGGCAGCAGCTATAGGAGGCCCGTAATCTGCCAGCACCCTATGTCAAAAAATTCAACACACCAGCAGTGTGAGGAGACCTGAAAGTGGCACATGGCAGAGTGTGGCGATGGAGACAGCAGCAATGGGAGGCCGTACAGGGACCCATGACAGACTCTGGACTTGGCAGCAGCATGAGGAGGCGGTATATAGGGGCCCATGGCAGATTAGGGGCCTGGCAGCAGCTATGGGAGGCCCGTAATCTGCCAGCACCCTATGTCAAAAAATTCTACACACCAGCAGTGTGTGAGGAGACCTGAAAGTGGCACATGGCAGAGTGTGGCGATGGAGACAGCAGCAATGGGAGGCCGTACAGGGACCCATGACAGACTCTGGACTTGGCAGCAGCATGAGGAGGCGGTATATAGGGGCCCATGGCAGATTAGGGGCCTGGCAGCAGCTATGGGAGGCCCGTAATCTGCCAGCACCCTATGTCAAAAAATTCAACACACCAGCAGTGTGTGAGGAGACCTGAAAGTGGCACATGGCAGAGTGTGGCGATGGAGAAAGCAGCAATGGGAGGCCGTACAGGGACCCATGAGAGACTCTGGACCTGGCAGCAGCATGAGGAGGCGGTATATAGGGGCCTATGGCAGATTAGGGGCCTGGCAGCAGCTATGTGAGGCCCGTAATCTGCCTGCACCCTATGTCAAAAAATTAAACACACCAGCAGTGTGAAGAGACCTGAAAGTGGCACATGGCAGAGTGTGGCGATGGAGACAGCAGCAATGGGAGGCCGTACAGGGACCATGACAGACTCTGGACTTGGCAGCAGCATGAGGAGGCGGTATATAGGGGCCCATGGCAGATTAGGGGCCTGGCAGCAGCTATGTGAGGCCCGTAATCTGCCTGCACCCTATGTCAAAAAATTTAACACACCAGCAGTGTGAAGAGACCTGAAAGTGGCACATGGCAGCAGAGTGTGGCGATGGAGACAGCAGCAATGGGAGGCCGTACAGGGACCATGACAGACTCTGGACTTGGCAGCAGCATGAGGAGGCGGTATATAGGGGCCCATGGCAGATTAGGGGCCTGGCAGCAGCTATGTGAGGCCCGTAATCTGCCTGCACCCTATGTCAAAAAATTAAACACACCAGCAGTGTGAAGAGACCTGAAAGTGGCACATGGCATGAGAGACTCTGGACCTGGCAGCAGCAGGAGGAGGCGGTATAGGGGCCCATGGCTGATTAGGGGCCTGGCAGCAGCTATGTGAGGCCCGTTATCTTGCAGCACCCTATGTCAAAAAATTTAACACACCAGCAGTGTGAAGAGACCTGAAAGTGGCACATGGCAGCAGAGTGTGGCGATGGAGACAGCAGCAATGGGAGGCCGTACAGGGACCCATGAGAGACTCTGGACCTGGCAGCAGCAGGAGGAGGTGGTATATAGGGGCCCATGGCAGATTAGGGGCCTGGCAGCAGCTATGTGAGGCCCGTAATCTGCCTGCACCCTATGTCAAAAAATTTAACACACCAGCAGTGTGAAGAGACCTGAAAGTGGCACATGGCAGCAGAGTGTGGCGATGGAGACAGCAGCAATGGGAGGCCGTACAGGGACCATGACAGACTCTGGACTTGGCAGCAGCATGAGGAGGCGGTATATAGGGGCCCATGGCAGATTAGGGGCCTGGCAGCAGCTATGTGAGGCCCGTAATCTGCCTGCACCCTATGTCAAAAAATTTAACACACCAGCAGTGTGAAGAGACCTGAAAGTGGCACATGGCAGCAGAGTGTGGCGATGGAGACAGCAGCAATGGGAGGCCGTACAGGGACCATGACAGACTCTGGACTTGGCAGCAGCATGAGGAGGCGGTATATAGGGGCCCATGGCAGATTAGGGGCCTGGCAGCAGCTATGTGAGGCCCGTAATCTGCCTGCACCCTATGTCAAAAAATTAAACACACCAGCAGTGTGAAGAGACCTGAAAGTGGCACATGGCATGAGAGACTCTGGACCTGGCAGCAGCAGGAGGAGGCGGTATAGGGGCCCATGGCTGATTAGGGGCCTGGCAGCAGCTATGTGAGGCCCGTTATCTTGCAGCACCCTATGTCAAAAAATTTAACACACCAGCAGTGTGAAGAGACCTGAAAGTGGCACATGGCAGCAGAGTGTGGCGATGGAGACAGCAGCAATGGGAGGCCGTACAGGGACCCATGAGAGACTCTGGACCTGGCAGCAGCAGGAGGAGGTGGTATATAGGGGCCCATGGCAGATTAGGGGCCTGGCAGCAGCTATGTGAGGCCCGTAATCTGCCTGCACCCTATGTCAAAAAATTTAACACACCAGCAGTGTGAAGAGACCTGAAAGTGGCACATGGCAGCAGAGTGTGGCGATGGAGACAGCAGCAATGGGAGGCCGTACAGGGACCATGACAGACTCTGGACTTGGCAGCAGCATGAGGAGGCGGTATATAGGGGCCCATGGCAGATTAGGGGCCTGGCAGCAGCTATGTGAGGCCCGTAATCTGCCTGCACCCTATGTCAAAAAATTAAACACACCAGCAGTGTGAAGAGACCTGAAAGTGGCACATGGCAGAGTGTGGCGATGGAGACAGCAGCAATGGGAGGCCGTACAGGGACCATGACAGACTCTGGACTTGGCAGCAGCATGAGGAGGCGGTATATAGGGGCCCATGGCAGATTAGGGGCCTGGCAGCAGCTATGTGAGGCCCGTAATCTGCCTGCACCCTATGTCAAAAAATTTAACACACCAGCAGTGTGAAGAGACCTGAAAGTGGCACATGGCAGCAGAGTGTGGCGATGGAGACAGCAGCAATGGGAGGCCGTACAGGGACCATGACAGACTCTGGACTTGGCAGCAGCATGAGGAGGCGGTATATAGGGGCCCATGGCAGATTAGGGGCCTGGCAGCAGCTATGTGAGGCCCGTAATCTGCCTGCACCCTATGTCAAAAAATTAAACACACCAGCAGTGTGAAGAGACCTGAAAGTGGCACATGGCATGAGAGACTCTGGACCTGGCAGCAGCAGGAGGAGGCGGTATAGGGGCCCATGGCTGATTAGGGGCCTGGCAGCAGCTATGTGAGGCCCGTTATCTTGCAGCACCCTATGTCAAAAAATTTAACACACCAGCAGTGTGAAGAGACCTGAAAGTGGCACATGGCAGCAGAGTGTGGCGATGGAGACAGCAGCAATGGGAGGCCGTACAGGGACCCATGAGAGACTCTGGACCTGGCAGCAGCAGGAGGAGGTGGTATATAGGGGCCCATGGCAGATTAGGGGCCTGGCAGCAGCTATGTGAGGCCCGTAATCTGCCTGCACCCTATGTCAAAAAATTTAACACACCAGCAGTGTGAAGAGACCTGAAAGTGGCACATGGCAGCAGAGTGTGGCGATGGAGACAGCAGCAATGGGAGGCCGTACAGGGACCATGACAGACTCTGGACTTGGCAGCAGCATGAGGAGGCGGTATATAGGGGCCCATGGCAGATTAGGGGCCTGGCAGCAGCTATGTGAGGCCCGTAATCTGCCTGCACCCTATGTCAAAAAATTAAACACACCAGCAGTGTGAAGAGACCTGAAAGTGGCACATGGCAGAGTGTGGCGATGGAGACAGCAGCAATGGGAGGCCGTACAGGGACCATGACAGACTCTGGACTTGGCAGCAGCATGAGGAGGCGGTATATAGGGGCCCATGGCAGATTAGGGGCCTGGCAGCAGCTATGTGAGGCCCGTAATCTGCCTGCACCCTATGTCAAAAAATTTAACACACCAGCAGTGTGAAGAGACCTGAAAGTGGCACATGGCAGAGTGTGGCGATGGAGACAGCAGCAATGGGAGGCCGTACAGGGACCATGACAGACTCTGGACTTGGCAGCAGCATGAGGAGGCGGTATATAGGGGCCCATGGCAGATTAGGGGCCTGGCAGCAGCTATGTGAGGCCCGTAATCTGCCTGCACCCTATGTCAAAAAATTTAACACACCAGCAGTGTGAAGAGACCTGAAAGTGGCACATGGCAGCAGAGTGTGGCGATGGAGACAGCAGCAATGGGAGGCCGTACAGGGACCATGACAGACTCTGGACTTGGCAGCAGCATGAGGAGGCGGTATATAGGGGCCCATGGCAGATTAGGGGCCTGGCAGCAGCTATGTGAGGCCCGTAATCTGCCTGCACCCTATGTCAAAAAATTTAACACACCAGCAGTGTGAAGAGACCTGAAAGTGGCACATGGCAGCAGAGTGTGGCGATGGAGACAGCAGCAATGGGAGGCCGTACAGGGACCATGACAGACTCTGGACTTGGCAGCAGCATGAGGAGGCGGTATATAGGGGCCCATGGCAGATTAGGGGCCTGGCAGCAGCTATGTGAGGCCCGTAATCTGCCTGCACCCTATGTCAAAAAATTTAACACACCAGCAGTGTGAAGAGACCTGAAAGTGGCACATGGCAGCAGAGTGTGGCGATGGAGACAGCAGCAATGGGAGGCCGTACAGGGACCAGGACAGACTCTGGACTTGGCAGCAGCATGAGGAGGCGGTATATAGGGGCCCATGGCAGATTAGGGGCCTGGCAGCAGCTATGTGAGGCCCGTAATCTGCCTGCACCCTATGTCAAAAAATTTAACACACCAGCAGTGTGAAGAGACCTGAAAGTGGCACATGGCAGCAGAGTGTGGCGATGGAGACAGCAGCAATGGGAGGCCGTACAGGGACCATGACAGACTCTGGACTTGGCAGCAGCATGAGGAGGCGGTATATAGGGGCCCATGGCAGATTAGGGGCCTGGCAGCAGCTATGTGAGGCCCGTAATCTGCCTGCACCCTATGTCAAAAAATTAAACACACCAGCAGTGTGAAGAGACCTGAAAGTGGCACATGGCATGAGAGACTCTGGACCTGGCAGCAGCAGGAGGAGGCGGTATAGGGGCCCATGGCTGATTAGGGGCCTGGCAGCAGCTATGTGAGGCCCGTTATCTTGCAGCACCCTATGTCAAAAAATTTAACACACCAGCAGTGTGAAGAGACCTGAAAGTGGCACATGGCAGCAGAGTGTGGCGATGGAGACAGCAGCAATGGGAGGCCGTACAGGGACCCATGAGAGACTCTGGACCTGGCAGCAGCAGGAGGAGGTGGTATATAGGGGCCCATGGCAGATTAGGGGCCTGGCAGCAGCTATGTGAGGCCCGTAATCTGCCTGCACCCTATGTCAAAAAATTTAACACACCAGCAGTGTGAAGAGACCTGAAAGTGGCACATGGCAGCAGAGTGTGGCGATGGAGACAGCAGCAATGGGAGGCCGTACAGGGACCATGACAGACTCTGGACTTGGCAGCAGCATGAGGAGGCGGTATATAGGGGCCCATGGCAGATTAGGGGCCTGGCAGCAGCTATGTGAGGCCCGTAATCTGCCTGCACCCTATGTCAAAAAATTAAACACACCAGCAGTGTGAAGAGACCTGAAAGTGGCACATGGCAGAGTGTGGCGATGGAGACAGCAGCAATGGGAGGCCGTACAGGGACCATGACAGACTCTGGACTTGGCAGCAGCATGAGGAGGCGGTATATAGGGGCCCATGGCAGATTAGGGGCCTGGCAGCAGCTATGTGAGGCCCGTAATCTGCCTGCACCCTATGTCAAAAAATTTAACACACCAGCAGTGTGAAGAGACCTGAAAGTGGCACATGGCAGAGTGTGGCGATGGAGACAGCAGCAATGGGAGGCCGTACAGGGACCATGACAGACTCTGGACTTGGCAGCAGCATGAGGAGGCGGTATATAGGGGCCCATGGCAGATTAGGGGCCTGGCAGCAGCTATGTGAGGCCCGTAATCTGCCTGCACCCTATGTCAAAAAATTTAACACACCAGCAGTGTGAAGAGACCTGAAAGTGGCACATGGCAGAGTGTGGCGATGGAGACAGCAGCAATGGGAGGCCGTACAGGGACCATGACAGACTCTGGACTTGGCAGCAGCATGAGGAGGCGGTATATAGGGGCCCATGGCAGATTAGGGGCCTGGCAGCAGCTATGTGAGGCCCGTAATCTGCCTGCACCCTATGTCAAAAAATTTAACACACCAGCAGTGTGAAGAGACCTGAAAGTGGCACATGGCAGCAGAGTGTGGCGATGGAGACAGCAGCAATGGGAGGCCGTACAGGGACCATGACAGACTCTGGACTTGGCAGCAGCATGAGGAGGCGGTATATAGGGGCCCATGGCAGATTAGGGGCCTGGCAGCAGCTATGTGAGGCCCGTAATCTGCCTGCACCCTATGTCAAAAAATTTAACACACCAGCAGTGTGAAGAGACCTGAAAGTGGCACATGGCAGCAGAGTGTGGCGATGGAGACAGCAGCAATGGGAGGCCGTACAGGGACCATGACAGACTCTGGACTTGGCAGCAGCATGAGGAGGCGGTATATAGGGGCCCATGGCAGATTAGGGGCCTGGCAGCAGCTATGTGAGGCCCGTAATCTGCCTGCACCCTATGTCAAAAAATTTAACACACCAGCAGTGTGAAGAGACCTGAAAGTGGCACATGGCAGCAGAGTGTGGCGATGGAGACAGCAGCAATGGGAGGCCGTACAGGGACCATGACAGACTCTGGACTTGGCAGCAGCATGAGGAGGCGGTATATAGGGGCCCATGGCAGATTAGGGGCCTGGCAGCAGCTATGTGAGGCCCGTAATCTGCCTGCACCCTATGTCAAAAAATTTAACACACCAGCAGTGTGAAGAGACCTGAAAGTGGCACATGGCAGCAGAGTGTGGCGATGGAGACAGCAGCAATGGGAGGCCGTACAGGGACCATGACAGACTCTGGACTTGGCAGCAGCATGAGGAGGCGGTATATAGGGGCCCATGGCAGATTAGGGGCCTGGCAGCAGCTATGTGAGGCCCGTAATCTGCCTGCACCCTATGTCAAAAAATTAAACACACCAGCAGTGTGAAGAGACCTGAAAGTGGCACATGGCAGCAGAGTGTGGCGATGGAGACAGCAGCAATGGGAGGCCGTACAGGGACCATGACAGACTCTGGACTTGGCAGCAGCATGAGGAGGCGGTATATAGGGGCCCATGGCAGATTAGGGGCCTGGCAGCAGCTATGTGAGGCCCGTAATCTGCCTGCACCCTATGTCAAAAAATTTAACACACCAGCAGTGTGAAGAGACCTGAAAGTGGCACATGGCAGCAGAGTGTGGCGATGGAGAAAGCAGCAATGGGAGGCCGTACAGGGACCCATGAGAGACTCTGGACCTGGCAGCAGCATGAGGAGGCGGTATATAGGGGCCTATGGCAGATTAGGGGCCTGGCAGCAGCTATGTGAGGCCCGTAATCTGCCTGCACCCTATGTCAAAAAATTTAACACACCAGCAGTGTGAAGAGACCTGAAAGTGGCACATGGCATGAGAGACTCTGGACCTGGCAGCAGCAGGAGGAGGCGGTATAGGGGCCCATGGCTGATTAGGGGCCTGGCAGCAGCTATGTGAGGCCCGTTATCTTGCAGCACCCTATGTCAAAAAATTTAACACACCAGCAGTGTGAAGAGACCTGAAAGTGGCACATGGCAGCAGAGTGTGGCGATGGAGACAGCAGCAATGGGAGGCCGTACAGGGACCCATGAGAGACTCTGGACCTGGCAGCAGCAGGAGGAGGTGGTATATAGGGGCCCATGGCAGATTAGGGGCCTGGCAGCAGCTATGTGAGGCCCGTAATCTGCCTGCACCCTATGTCAAAAAATTTAACACACCAGCAGTGTGAAGAGACCTGAAAGTGGCACATGGCAGCAGAGTGTGGCGATGGAGACAGCAGCAATGGGAGGCCGTACAGGGACCCATGAGAGACTCTGGACCTGGCAGCAGCAGGAGGAGGTGGTATATAGGGGCCTATGGCAGATTAGGGGCCTGGCAGCAGCTATAGGAGGCCCGTAATCTGCCAGCACCCTATGTCAAAAAATTCAACACACCAGCAGTGTGAGGAGACCTGAAAGTGGCACATGTTTGAGGCATGATTCATGGCGGATTTAGTCAGTTGTGTCAGGAACTGGTGGTTTGAAATCCAGACTAATCCACGCCTGATTCATTTTCACAAACGTGAGTCTCTCCACACTTTGGGTGGACAGTCGTGTCCTCCGCGGAGTTACAATACCTCCTGCCGCACTAAACACGCGCTCCGATGCCACGCTACTGGCCGGGCATGACAGCCTTTCAAGGGCAAATTCAGCTAGTTGGGGCCAAAGGTCAAGTTTCGTTGCCCAGTAGTCAAGGGGATTGTCTACCTCGGTTGGCAGGGTGCTGTCCAAGTAGGCCCAAGCCTGTTGTTTGAGCTCCTGCTCCAGGTCCACCTGATGCTGCTGCTGCTGCTGCGGCTGGTTAGTAGTTTCCTCACTGCGCTGGTGAAGAAAGCTACTCATCATCGACTGCAGACTGAGGCAGCCGCTGCTGGTGGAGCTGCCACTGCTCCTACCACCCCACCCCTCCCCTGCTGCCATGCCAGCGGAACGCGAGCGCACAGGGCCCACAGTGTCTGAGGATGGACGATGGCGCACAAAGGCAGAGACCAACTGACTACATAGGTGGTTTTTATAGTACGTAATTTTGGCCTCCCTCTCAGCAGGTGTGAAAAAGGCCACCATTTTGGACCGGTAGCGAGGGTCCAACAAGGTGGACAGCCAAAAGTCATCCCTCTGTCTGATGGTTATTATTCGGCTGTCGCTACGCAAGCAACCGAGCATGCTATGGGCCATTTGTGCCAAGGAATGCGAGGGACTCCCTGCCTCCATCTCCACAGCATACTGCCACGGTGCGTCTGGGTCCTCTGTCTCCTCCTCCTCCTCCTCTACCAGATGCTCCTGCTCCTCCACTCCTGTCCGCTGAGTGGAAAAACCACCCATTTCACTCAATAATTCCTGAGCACAAATGTCCTCCTCTACCTCCTCCTCTTCTTCCTGTCCTGCCCCCACAGGGGTCATGTGGCGTTGAGATCTGTGCGCCACGTCTACCGCACCCTGACCAGCCATTGTTAACAGCATTTGTTCCAGGACGTGCAACAGAGGAATGACGTCGTTCATCCCATAGTCCTGCCGACTCACGAATAGCGTGGCCTCCTCAAAGGGCCTGAGCAAGCGGCAGGTGTCACGCATGAGCTGCCAATGGCTGACATCTAAGTTACACAGGGGAGTACCTTTATCCGCTTGTAACATCAGGAAATCGGTGATGGCCTTTCGCTGCTCGTAAAGGCGGTCTAACATGTGTAGGGTTGAATTCCACCTTGTTGCAACGTCGCAGATCAGGCGATGCTGTGGAATTCCGTTCTGCCGCTGCAGCTCAATGAGGGTGTTCTTTGCGGTGTAGGAATGGCTGAAATGCATGCACAGTTTACGTGACATTTTAAGGATGTCTTGCAGTGGGATGGTGGATTTTAGGAACCGCTTGACAACCAGATTGAACACGTGAGCCATGCATGGTGCATGGCACAACCTTCCTTGACGCAGAGCAGACACCATGTTCTTTCCGTTGTCAGTCAACATGGTTCCGATTTTTAGTTTGCGCGGAGACAGCCATCTGTCGATTTCTCTGTTCATTACACTCAGCAGTTCCTCCCCTGTGTGACTACGTTCGCCAAGGCATACCAGGTGCAGCACAGCGTGACACCGTTGCGCCCTGCACATGTGATATGCCGGTCGGGTAATGGGACTTGGCACGGGGGTGGCGGCTGAGGACACGGCGGAAAAAGAGGTGGTAGAGGCGGACATGCTTGCTGGACCAAGGACGTGCAAACGTGGAGGCAAAAGCGTCGTGACCTGTCCAAGTTGCTGGTGCGGCTGTGCCGGCACCACGTTCACCCAGTGGGCCGTAAATGACATGTACTGTCCCTGACCGTAGTTACAGCTCCACACGTCGGCGCTGCCGTGCACTTTGGCAGAGACCGACATGCTCAAAGACTGGCCCACCATCTCTTCTACATGTGAATGCAGGGCTGGCACTGCCTTTTGGGCAAAGAAATGACGGCTTGGCACTCTCCACCGCGGCGCGGCACAAGCCATCATTTCTCGGAAAGGTGCTGAGTCCACCAGTTGGAAAGGGAGGGACTGCAGCACCAGCAACTTGGACAGGAGGACGTTCAGCTTTTGCACCGTCGGGTGCGTGCTCGCAAACTGTTGTCTCTTGGATACGGATTCCAAGAAAGACTGTTGACGGAATCCGAGAAGAGGAGTAGCAGGAGAAGGAGCATCTGAACGAGCGGAAGATGCCAATGAGCGACAACTCCCCTCAGCAGAGGTGTTGGAGCCTTGACTGGCTGATAGAGGGCGATTGACGACGTCGGGTGACGGAGCAAGTAACGGAGCGGGTGATGGAGCGGGGGCTGGGGCAGGCAGAACCGCCGTATGTTTATCACGGTTTTCCCAGGCCACCGAATGGTGACGCTGCATATGCTGACGCAACGCTGTAGTCCCAACATGGGCCCCCTGGCCACGCTTGCATTTCTGGCCACATAGTCGACATACGGCTACATTTACTTCCTCGGGCGGCTTGAGGAAAAATTGCCACACCACCGAGTAGGAAACTTTGCCCCCGCTACTCTTCACTGGCTGACTGCTACTTCCTCCGTGCGCACCGGCACCACTACTGGCCGTGGTGGTAGGCTGCAGTGGAGCTGGTGCTCTACTCCGTGGACGTTTGGCTCCACTGACACTGATGCGACCCTGCTGCTGTCTCCTGGGCAACCCACCGACTGTTTTGCTCGCTGCCAAGCTGCCACCCTCTTCTCCTGATGATGCGGAAGAAATTGCCTGATGACGACGAGGCTGCCAAGTGCGATCAACCTCCTCATCATCAAGTAGGGTCTCCGCCTCACTACTAGCCCCCTCGGCTGCGTCTGGGTCAGGAGACAGACCTGTCTCTAGACCGGCTACCGAGCCACTCTCCTCGCCAGTACTTGTTCGCTTGGCTGCTGAAAAGGCCGATGTCTCCCCCCGTTCCTGACCGCCCTCTGTTAGCTCTTCCTCACTGTACAGTGGGGCTGAGCCCACAGCATGCGATACTTCGCTTGGTGAGGGAACAGCAAAGGACAGGGGCAGGTAGAGGACACGTGATTTCAGTGGGCTTGGTCCCGGGCCATGCCAACTAACGGTTGTGTCTGACGTACCCACCGACCGTTGGCTGTAGGTGTCAGAGGTGACCTGGGAAGAGGAAGACGACCGAGCCAACCAATCAATGATGGCAGGGTTGTCGGTGGAGACACGACCGCTGGATGACACCGGGAGCACTGGCCTCTGGCTGCGAATACTGCTGCCTCGACCCCTTCCTCTGCTGCCACGTCTGCTCGCTCCTAAAACATTGCCTCCTCTGCCACTCCTCTGCATGTTGTCTGACATACTATTTAATTCAACGATTAGGTGTCCCTGAGTAACAATTCTCTGGCACTCAGTAACAATTCTGTCTGTCCCTGAGTATGAATTCTGTGGCCCTGAGTAACAATTCTGTGTCTGTGCGAGTAACAATTCTGTGTCTGTGCGAGTAACAATTCTGTGTCTGTGCAAGTAACAATTTTGTGTCTGTGCGAGTAACAATTCTCTGGCACTCAGTAACAATTCTGTCTGTCCCTGAGTAACAATTCTCTGGCACTCAGTAACAATTCTGTCTGTCCCTGAGTAACAATTCTCTGGCACTCAGTAACAATTCTGTCTGTCCCTGAGTAACAATTCTCTGGCACTCAGTAACAATTCTGTCTGTCCCTGAGTAACAATTCTCTGGCACTCAGTAACAATTGTGTGTCTGTGCAAGTAACAATTCTGTGTCTGTGCAAGTAACAATTTTGTGTCTGTGAGAGTAACAATTCTCTGGCACTCAGTAACAATTCTGTCTGTCCCTGAGTAACAATTCTCTGGCACTCAGTAACAATTCTGTCTGTCCCTGAGTATGAATTCTGTGGCCCTGAGTAACAATTCTGTCTCTGTGCGAGTAACAATTCTGTGTCTGTGCAAGTAACAATTTTGTGTCTGTGAGAGTAACAATTCTCTGGCACTCAGTAACAATTCTGTCTGTCCCTGAGTAACAATTCTCTGGCACTCAGTAACAATTCTGTCTTCCCTGAGTAACAATTCTCTGGCACTCAGTAACAATTCTGTCTGTCCCTGAGTATGAATTCTGTGGCCCTGAGTAACAATTCTGTCTCTGTGCGAGTAACAATTCTGTGTCTGTGCAAGTAACAATTTTGTGTCTGTGAGAGTAACAATTCTCTGGCACTCAGTAACAATTCTGTCTGTCCCTGAGTAACAATTCTCTGGCACTCAGTAACAATTCTGTCTGTCCCTGAGTATGAATTCTGTGGCCCTGAGTAACAATTGTGTGTCTGTGCAAGTAACAATTCTGTGTCTGTGCAAGTAACAATTTTGTGTCTGTGAGAGTAACAATTCTCTGGCACTCAGTAACAATTCTGTCTGTCCCTGAGTAACAATTCTCTGGCACTCAGTAACAATTCTGTCTGTCCCTGAGTAACAATTCTGTCTGTCCCTGAGTATGAATTCTGTGGCCCTGAGTAAGAATTCTCTGGCACTCAGTAACAATTCTGTCTGTCCCTGAGTATGAATTCTGTGGCCCTGAGTAACAATTGTGTGTCTGTGCAAGTAACAATTCTGTGTCTGTGCAAGTAACAATTTTGTGTCTGTGAGAGTAACAATTCTCTGGCACTCAGTAACAATTCTGTCTGTCCCTGAGTAACAATTCTCTGGCACTCAGTAACAATTCTGTCTGTCCCTGAGTATGAATTCTGTGGCCCTGAGTAACAATTCTGTCTCTGTGCGAGTAACAATTCTGTGTCTGTGCAAGTAACAATTTTGTGTCTGTGAGAGTAACAATTCTCTGGCACTCAGTAACAATTCTGTCTGTCCCTGAGTAAGAATTCTCTGGCACTCAGTAACAATTCTGTCTGTCCCTGAGTAACAATTCTCTGGCACTCAGTAACAATTCTGTCTGTCCCTGAGTAACAATTCTGTCTGTCCCTGAGTATGAATTCTGTGGCCCTGAGTAAGAATTCTCTGGCACTCAGTAACAATTCTGTCTGTCCCTGAGTATGAATTCTGTGGCCCTGAGTAACAATTGTGTGTCTGTGCAAGTAACAATTCTGTGTCTGTGCAAGTAACAATTTTGTGTCTGTGAGAGTAACAATTCTCTGGCACTCAGTAACAATTCTGTCTGTCCCTGAGTAACAATTCTCTGGCACTCAGTAACAATTCTGTCTGTCCCTGAGTAACAATTCTCTGGCACTCAGTAACAATTCTGTCTGTCCCTGAGTAACAATTCTCTGGCACTCAGTAACAATTCTGTCTGTCCCTGAGTAACAATTCTGTCTGTCCCTGAGTATGAATTCTGTGGCCCTGAGTAAGAATTCTCTGGCACTCAGTAACAATTCTGTCTGTCCCTGAGTATGAATTCTGTGGCCCTGAGTAACAATTGTGTGTCTGTGCAAGTAACAATTCTGTGTCTGTGCAAGTAACAATTTTGTGTCTGTGAGAGTAACAATTCTCTGGCACTCAGTAACAATTCTGTCTGTCCCTGAGTAACAATTCTCTGGCACTCAGTAACAATTCTGTCTGTCCCTGAGTATGAATTCTGTGGCCCTGAGTAACAATTCTGTCTCTGTGCGAGTAACAATTCTGTGTCTGTGCAAGTAACAATTTTGTGTCTGTGAGAGTAACAATTCTCTGGCACTCAGTAACAATTCTGTCTGTCCCTGAGTAAGAATTCTCTGGCACTCAGTAACAATTCTGTCTGTCCCTGAGTAACAATTCTCTGGCACTCAGTAACAATTCTGTCTGTCCCTGAGTAACAATTCTGTCTGTCCCTGAGTATGAATTCTGTGGCCCTGAGTAAGAATTCTCTGGCACTCAGTAACAATTCTGTCTGTCCCTGAGTATGAATTCTGTGGCCCTGAGTAACAATTGTGTGTCTGTGCAAGTAACAATTCTGTGTCTGTGCAAGTAACAATTTTGTGTCTGTGAGAGTAACAATTCTCTGGCACTCAGTAACAATTCTGTCTGTCCCTGAGTAACAATTCTCTGGCACTCAGTAACAATTCTGTCTGTCCCTGAGTAACAATTCTCTGGCACTCAGTAACAATTCTGTCTGTCCCTGAGTAACAATTCTCTGGCACTCAGTAACAATTCTGTCTGTCCCTGAGTAACAATTCTGTCTGTCCCTGAGAATGAATTCTGTGGCCCTGAGTAAGAATTCTCTGGCACTCAGTAACAATTCTGTCTGTCCCTGAGTAACAATTCTCTGGCACTCAGTAACAATTCTGTCTGTCCCTGAGTATGAATTCTGTGGCCCTGAGTAACAATTGTGTGTCTGTGCAAGTAACAATTCTGTGTCTGTGCAAGTAACAATTTTGTGTCTGTGAGAGTAACAATTCTCTGGCACTCAGTAACAATTCTGTCTGTCCCTGAGTAACAATTCTCTGGCACTCAGTAACAATTCTGTCTGTCCCTGAGTAACAATTCTGTCTGTCCCTGAGTATGAATTCTGTGGCCCTGAGTAAGAATTCTCTGGCACTCAGTAACAATTCTGTCTGTCCCTGAGTATGAATTCTGTGGCCCTGAGTAACAATTGTGTGTCTGTGCAAGTAACAATTCTGTGTCTGTGCAAGTAACAATTTTGTGTCTGTGAGAGTAACAATTCTCTGGCACTCAGTAACAATTCTGTCTGTCCCTGAGTAACAATTCTCTGGCACTCAGTAACAATTCTGTCTGTCCCTGAGTATGAATTCTGTGGCCCTGAGTAACAATTCTGTCTCTGTGCGAGTAACAATTCTGTGTCTGTGCAAGTAACAATTTTGTGTCTGTGAGAGTAACAATTCTCTGGCACTCAGTAACAATTCTGTCTGTCCCTGAGTAAGAATTCTCTGGCACTCAGTAACAATTCTGTCTGTCCCTGAGTAACAATTCTCTGGCACTCAGTAACAATTCTGTCTGTCCCTGAGTAACAATTCTGTCTGTCCCTGAGTATGAATTCTGTGGCCCTGAGTAAGAATTCTCTGGCACTCAGTAACAATTCTGTCTGTCCCTGAGTATGAATTCAGTGGCCCTGAGTAACAATTGTGTGTCTGTGCAAGTAACAATTCTGTGTCTGTGCAAGTAACAATTTTGTGTCTGTGAGAGTAACAATTCTCTGGCACTCAGTAACAATTCTGTCTGTCCCTGAGTAACAATTCTCTGGCACTCAGTAACAATTCTGTCTGTCCCTGAGTAACAATTCTCTGGCACTCAGTAACAATTCTGTCTGTCCCTGAGTAACAATTCTCTGGCACTCAGTAACAATTCTGTCTGTCCCTGAGTAACAATTCTGTCTGTCCCTGAGAATGAATTCTGTGGCCCTGAGTAAGAATTCTCTGGCACTCAGTAACAATTCTGTCTGTCCCTGAGTAACAATTCTCTGGCACTCAGTAACAATTCTGTCTGTCCCTGAGTAAAAATTCTGTGGCCCTAATAACGTTTCTGTGGCCCTAAGTAACAATTCTCTGGCACTGAGTAACAATTCTGTCTGTCCCTGAGTATGAATTCTGTGGCCCTAACTAGCGTTTCTTTGTCCCTAAATAACGATTCTGTGGCCCTCATTAACAAGTCTGTGTCCCTGAGTAATGGTTCTCTGTCCCTAAGTAACTTCTCTCTGTCCCCAATTCTCGTTTCTGTGGCCCTAACTCTGTCCCTGTCCCTAGTACAGAGCGGTCTGCCTCTGTTCAATGACTGCAGGCAAATGAAGATTTCCAAAATGGCCGCTATATATACCTCGACCATTACACAGTGCTGGCTGGCTGGCTGCTGATTGGCTGATGCGATCACATGTCGTTGAGGAATGCATTATGGGGCAGCGCGCCTTGTCTGCGCGCCTTCCCCGACATCCCCGCTCCGTCGCCGCACATGTCAGCCGCCATTTTCGGAAAAATTTCGATTCGCGCGTCCGAATTAGGCTGTTTTTCGGATTCGGCACGAATCGAAATTTTTCCGATATTCGACTCGAATTCCACTTCGGATACTTCGATTCGCTCATCTCTAGTCATATTCACAAACTCCTCTTGGCGATCATGAATTCAAACGTCAAGGGTGGAGGATGTATGAAAAATGGCAGCGTTCCTATTTTTCTTCCCCATCTTTGTTCATTTTCAGCCTGTTGATTAGCTCTAGATCAAGGACTCTGTGTTCTTCCAAAAACAGGAGGATGTCTGCCTGCTGTCTTCCAAGGGACAAATGAAAAGTTAGAAGCGTAAGAAACGGTCTGAAGCAAGATGCAGATAGTTTCCTTCCCCAAATCTTTTTGCCCGCATGCATTTCATCTTCACGGGAGTGGAAGCCAAAAGATGGGCAAATTGGTTTTTCCCACCTTCTTTTATTTTCGGTCCATTGTTTGATTCTAGAGCACAGACTCTGCCTGTTTAAAATAAGATTAGGTGGGATTGGCCCACTGTTACCTCTTGACTTCACAAGAGATATCTGAGTTGTAGCCTTGGCTCTTAAACCTTTTAGCAAAAATGAAGCAATGTACAAAGCTGGAAAGTTTTCAAGCTACTCGTAAGCTGGTTTTTCTTGGCACCAAACAGCTAAGAAAAATAAGCAATGAAAAAAGAAGAAAAAGAAAAAAACAACAACTTTTGGAGGAGTGATGAGTTCAAAAGGACGTTGCATAGTCTCCTTTGCTATCTCCTCCTCTGCCTTTTATGCTGCGTTAGAGATTTTGAAGCTTGATGTGCGTAACATTTGTCAAGAAGTTCCTCACAACTGTTCTGTGCCTGTGCTGACACAAGTCTGCCTTTGGCACGAGCACAGTGTCTGGGTGTGGTGCTGTGGCTTAGTTGGTTAAAGCGCCTGTCTAGTAAACAGGAGATCCTGAGTTCGACTCTCAGCAGCGCCTTTCTTTGGCTGCAGATTAAGCCCTTGAAAAGGTTTTAAGAGTGGCCTCGGGAGCTTTGTGCCGCAATGGCATGGTTTAGGCAGCAGCCCTGCTCTTGATGCTTCCAGCTGATCTCTTCAAAGCCCTGCGAGTTTGCTGGACCTTTTAGCCTAGGTTATGCCAGCCTGGTGTCCACGGCAAGCACAAAACAGTGCACCTTTAGACAAAGGGCTCAATGAGGATGGGATTCGAACCCATGCATGCAGAGCACAATGGATTAGCAGTCCATCGCCTTAACCACTCGGCCACCTCATCCACAGCAAGCTTGCGAGCTTTGATTTTGGGAGCTGCATGTCACAAGCAGAAACTTGAGGAAAAGACACAAGCAGGATGCCGTTTCTCACCTCCTAATAGAGCACCTTGCTTCCGTGCTGTCAATTCATTGTGACAAAAGCTTCATTCTTCCTTTTCTGCCAAGGGTATAATCAAATGTTACAAATGCAATCAAGGGTGTAAAGCAAGTCACAAGTAGTAATGCTCACCAACTTTGCTGCAGACACGCAGTCTAACGGCATGGAATTAGGAAGCGTCAACAGGTGCAAAATGTCATGTATTCCCCATCTTTTTTTTTCACTTTCTGCTGTTCCTTTTTTATTGGCTCTAGATGATGAACTGTGCCCGCGTCAAGAGAAATTCGCCTGGATGGAGCCACTCTTTTGCCAGGACATTCAGAGATGTAGCTCAACCATCAATTTCAAGTCTACACTTTTCTCCTACCTGGCTGGCATTTTTACATGAATGCAAAGTGTTTGACTGTGGTTGGGGTCCCAAAACTCTTGTCACCGCTTCAGTATCTGTTCCCTTTGACTTCACCTCGGGCAATGATTCATTTGGTTAAAAGACACATGCAGGATGTCTTTCCACAAATAGTCATATTCACAAACTCCTCTTGGCGATCATGAATTCAAACGTCAAGGGTGGAGGATGTATGAAAAATGGCAGCGTTCCTATTTTTCTTCCCCATCTTTGTTCATTTTCAGCCTGTTGATTAGCTCTAGATCAAGGACTCTGTGTTCTTCCAAAAACAGGAGGATGTCTGCCTGCTGTCTTCCAAGGGACAAATGAAAAGTTAGAAGCGTAAGAAACGGTCTGAAGCAAGATGCAGATAGTTTCCTTCCCCAAATCTTTTTGCCCGCATGCATTTCATCTTCACAGGAGTGGAAGCCAAAAGATGGGCAAATTGGCTTTTCCCACCTTCTTTTATTTTCGGTCCATTGTTTGATTCTAGAGCACAGACTCTGCCTGTTTAAAATAAGATTAGGTGGGATTGGCCCACTGTTACCTCTTGACTTCACAAGAGATATCTGAGTTGTAGCCTTGGCTCTTAAACCTTTTGGCAAAAATGAAGCAATGTACAAAGCTGGAAAGTTTTCAAGCTACTCGTAAGCTGGTTTTTCTTGGCACCAAACAGCTAAGAAAAATAAGCAATGAAAAAAGAAGAAAAAGAAAAAAACAACAACTTTTGGAGGAGTGATGAGTTCAAAAGGACGTTGCATAGTCTCCTTTGCTATCTCCTCCTCTGCCTTTCATGCTGCGTTAGAGATTTTGAAGCTTGATGTGCGTAACATTTGTCAAGAAGTTCCTCACAACTGTTCTGTGCCTGTGCTGACACAAGTCTGCCTTTGGCACGAGCACAGTGTCCGGGTGTGGTGCTGTGGCTTAGTTGGTTAAAGCGCCTGTCTAGTAAACAGGAGATCCTGAGTTTGACTCTCAGCAGCGCCTTTCTTTGGCTGCAGATTAAGCCCTTGAAAAGGTTTTAAGAGTGGCCTCGGGAGCTTTGTGCCGCAATGGCATGGTTTAGGCAGCAGCCCTGCTCTTGATGCTTCCAGCTGATCTCTTCAAAGCCCTGCGAGTTTGCTGGACCTTTTAGCCTAGGTTATGCCAGCCTGGTGTCCACGGCAAGCACAAAACAGTGCACCTTTAGACGAAGGGCTCGATGAGGATGGGATTCGAACCCATGCATGCAGAGCACAATGGATTAGCAGTCCATCGCCTTAACCACTCGGCCACCTCATCCACAGCAAGCTTGCGAGCTTTGATTTTGGGAGCTGCATGTCACAAGCAGAAACTTGAGGAAAAGACACAAGCAGGATGCCGTTTCTCACCTCCTAATAGAGCACCTTGCTTCCGTGCTGTCAATTCATTGTGACAAAAGCTTCATTCTTCCTTTTCTGCCAAGGGTATAATCAAATGTTACAAATGCAATCAAGGGTGTAAAGCAAGTCACAAGTAGTAATGCTCACCAACTTTGCTGCAGACACGCAGTCTAACGGCATGGAATTAGGAAGCGTCAACAGGTGCAAAATGTCATGTATTCCCCATCTTTTTTTTTCACTTTCTGCTGTTCCTTTTTTATTGGCTCTAGATGATGAACTGTGCCCGCGTCAAGAGAAATTCGCCTGGATGGAGCCACTCTTTTGCCAGGACATTCAGAGATGTAGCTCAACCATCAATTTCAAGTCTACACTTTTCTCCTACCTGGCTGGCATTTTTACATGAATGCAAAGTGTTTGACTGTGGTTGGGGTCCCAAAACTCTTGTCACCGCTTCAGTATCTGTTCCCTTTGACTTCACCTCGGGCAATGATTCATTTGGTTAAAAGACACATGCAGGATGTCTTTCCACAAATAGTCATATTCACAAACTCCTCTTGGCGATCATGAATTCAAACGTCAAGGGTGGAGGATGTATGAAAAATGGCAGCGTTCCTATTTTTCTTCCCCATCTTTGTTCATTTTCAGCCTGTTGATTAGCTCTAGATCAAGGACTCTGTGTTCTTCCAAAAACAGGAGGATGTCTGCCTGCTGTCTTCCAAGGGACAAATGAAAAGTTAGAAGCGTAAGAAACGGTCTGAAGCAAGATGCAGATAGTTTCCTTCCCCAAATCTTTTTGCCCGCATGCATTTCATCTTCACGGGAGTGGAAGCCAAAAGATGGGCAAATTGGTTTTTCCCACCTTCTTTTATTTTCGGTCCATTGTTTGATTCTAGAGCACAGACTCTGCCTGTTTAAAATAAGATTAGGTGGGATTGGCCCACTGTTACCTCTTGACTTCACAAGAGATATCTGAGTTGTAGCCTTGGCTCTTAAACCTTTTAGCAAAAATGAAGCAATGTACAAAGCTGGAAAGTTTTCAAGCTACTCGTAAGCTGGTTTTTCTTGGCACCAAACAGCTAAGAAAAATAAGCAATGAAAAAAGAAGAAAAAGAAAAAAACAACAACTTTTGGAGGAGTGATGAGTTCAAAAGGACGTTGCATAGTCTCCTTTGCTATCTCCTCCTCTGCCTTTCATGCTGCGTTAGAGATTTTGAAGCTTGATGTGCGTAACATTTGTCAAGAAGTTCCTCACAACTGTTCTGTGCCTGTGCTGACACAAGTCTGCCTTTGGCACGAGCACAGTGTCCGGGTGTGGTGCTGTGGCTTAGTTGGTTAAAGCGCCTGTCTAGTAAACAGGAGATCCTGAGTTCGACTCTCAGCAGCGCCTTTCTTTGGCTGCAGATTAAGCCCTTGAAAAGGTTTTAAGAGTGGCCTCGGGAGCTTTGTGCCGCAATGGCATGGTTTAGGCAGCAGCCCTGCTCTTGATGCTTCCAGCTGATCTCTTCAAAGCCCTGCGAGTTTGCTGGACCTTTTAGCCTAGGTTATGCCAGCCTGGTGTCCACGGCAAGCACAAAACAGTGCACCTTTAGACGAAGGGCTCGATGAGGATGGGATTCGAACCCATGCATGCAGAGCACAATGGATTAGCAGTCCATCGCCTTAACCACTCGGCCACCTCATCCACAGCAAGCTTGCGAGCTTTGATTTTGGGAGCTGCATGTCACAAGCAGAAACTTGAGGAAAAGACACAAGCAGGATGCCGTTTCTCACCTCCTAATAGAGCACCTTGCTTCCGTGCTGTCAATTCATTGTGACAAAAGCTTCATTCTTCCTTTTCTGCCAAGGGTATAATCAAATGTTACAAATGCAATCAAGGGTGTAAAGCAAGTCACAAGTAGTAATGCTCACCAACTTTGCTGCAGACACGCAGTCTAACGGCATGGAATTAGGAAGCGTCAACAGGTGCAAAATGTCATGTATTCCCCATCTTTTTTTTTCACTTTCTGCTGTTCCTTTTTTATTGGCTCTAGATGATGAACTGTGCCCGCGTCAAGAGAAATTCGCCTGGATGGAGCCACTCTTTTGCCAGGACATTCAGAGATGTAGCTCAACCATCAATTTCAAGTCTACACTTTTCTCCTACCTGGCTGGCATTTTTACATGAATGCAAAGTGTTGGACTGTGGTTGGGGTCCCAAAACTCTTGTCACCGCTTCAGTATCTGTTCCCTTTGACTTCACCTCGGGCAATGATTCATTTGGTTAAAAGACACATGCAGGATGTCTTTCCACAAATAGTCATATTCACAAACTCCTCTTGGCGATCATGAATTCAAACGTCAAGGGTGGAGGATGTATGAAAAATGGCAGCGTTCCTATTTTTCTTCCCCATCTTTGTTCATTTTCAGCCTGTTGATTAGCTCTAGATCAAGGACTCTGTGTTCTTCCAAAAACAGGAGGATGTCTGCCTGCTGTCTTCCAAGGGACAAATGAAAAGTTAGAAGCGTAAGAAACGGTCTGAAGCAAGATGCAGATAGTTTCCTTCCCCAAATCTTTTTGCCCGCATGCATTTCATCTTCACAGGAGTGGAAGCCAAAAGATTGGCAAATTGGTTTTTCCCACCTTCTTTTATTTTCGGTCCATTGTTTGATTCTAGAGCACAGACTCTGCCTGTTTAAAATAAGATTAGGTGGGATTGGCCCACTGTTACCTCTTGACTTCACAAGAGATATCTGAGTTGTAGCCTTGGCTCTTAAACCTTTTAGCAAAAATGAAGCAATGTACAAAGCTGGAAAGTTTTCAAGCTACTCGTAAGCTGGTTTTTCTTGGCACCAAACAGCTAAGAAAAATAAGCAATGAAAAAAGAAGAAAAAGAAAAAAACAACAACTTTTGGAGGAGTGATGAGTTCAAAAGGACGTTGCATAGTCTCCTTTGCTATCTCCTCCTCTGCCTTTCATGCTGCGTTAGAGATTTTGAAGCTTGATGTGCGTAACATTTGTCAAGAAGTTCCTCACAACTGTTCTGTGCCTGTGCTGACACAAGTCTGCCTTTGGCACGAGCACAGTGTCCGGGTGTGGTGCTGTGGCTTAGTTGGTTAAAGCGCCTGTCTAGTAAACAGGAGATCCTGAGTTTGACTCTCAGCAGCGCCTTTCTTTGGCTGCAGATTAAGCCCTTGAAAAGGTTTTAAGAGTGGCCTCGGGAGCTTTGTGCCGCAATGGCATGGTTTAGGCAGCAGCCCTGCTCTTGATGCTTCCAGCTGATCTCTTCAAAGCCCTGCGAGTTTGCTGGACCTTTTAGCCTAGGTTATGCCAGCCTGGTGTCCACGGCAAGCACAAAACAGTGCACCTTTAGACGAAGGGCTCGATGAGGATGGGATTCGAACCCATGCATGCAGAGCACAATGGATTAGCAGTCCATCGCCTTAACCACTCGGCCACCTCATCCACAGCAAGCTTGCGAGCTTTGATTTTGGGAGCTGCATGTCACAAGCAGAAACTTGAGGAAAAGACACAAGCAGGATGCCGTTTCTCACCTCCTAATAGAGCACCTTGCTTCCGTGCTGTCAATTCATTGTGACAAAAGCTTCATTCTTCCTTTTCTGCCAAGGGTATAATCAAATGTTACAAATGCAATCAAGGGTGTAAAGCAAGTCACAAGTAGTAATGCTCACCAACTTTGCTGCAGACACGCAGTCTAACGGCATGGAATTAGGAAGCGTCAACAGGTGCAAAATGTCATGTATTCCCCATCTTTTTTTTTCACTTTCTGCTGTTCCTTTTTTATTGGCTCTAGATGATGAACTGTGCCCGCGTCAAGAGAAATTCGCCTGGATGGAGCCACTCTTTTGCCAGGACATTCAGAGATGTAGCTCAACCATCAATTTCAAGTCTACACTTTTCTCCTACCTGGCTGGCATTTTTACATGAATGCAAAGTGTTTGACTGTGGTTGGGGTCCCAAAACTCTTGTCACCGCTTCAGTATCTGTTCCCTTTGACTTCACCTCGGGCAATGATTCATTTGGTTAAAAGACACATGCAGGATGTCTTTCCACAAATAGTCATATTCACAAACTCCTCTTGGCGATCATGAATTCAAACGTCAAGGGTGGAGGATGTATGAAAAATGGCAGCGTTCCTATTTTTCTTCCCCATCTTTGTTCATTTTCAGCCTGTTGATTAGCTCTAGATCAAGGACTCTGTGTTCTTCCAAAAACAGGAGGATGTCTGCCTGCTGTCTTCCAAGGGACAAATGAAAAGTTAGAAGCGTAAGAAACGGTCTGAAGCAAGATGCAGATAGTTTCCTTCCCCAAATCTTTTTGCCCGCATGCATTTCATCTTCACGGGAGTGGAAGCCAAAAGATGGGCAAATTGGTTTTTCCCACCTTCTTTTATTTTCGGTCCATTGTTTGATTCTAGAGCACAGACACTGCCTGTTTAAAATAAGATTAGGTGGGATTGGCCCACTGTTACCTCTTGACTTCACAAGAGATATCTGAGTTGTAGCCTTGGCTCTTAAACCTTTTAGCAAAAATGAAGCAATGTACAAAGCTGGAAAGTTTTCAAGCTACTCGTAAGCTGGTTTTTCTTGGCACCAAACAGCTAAGAAAAATAAGCAATGAAAAAAGAAGAAAAAGAAAAAAACAACAACTTTTGGAGGAGTGATGAGTTCAAAAGGACGTTGCATAGTCTCCTTTGCTATCTCCTCCTCTGCCTTTCATGCTGCGTTAGAGATTTTGAAGCTTGATGTGCGTAACATTTGTCAAGAAGTTCCTCACAACTGTTCTGTGCCTGTGCTGACACAAGTCTGCCTTTGGCACGAGCACAGTGTCCGGGTGTGGTGCTGTGGCTTAGTTGGTTAAAGCGCCTGTCTAGTAAACAGGAGATCCTGAGTTCGACTCTCAGCAGTGCCTTTCTTTGGCTGCAGATTAAGCCTTTGAAAAGGTTTTAAGAGTGGCCTCGGGAGCTTTTTGCCGCAATGGCATGGTTTAGGCAGCAGCCCTGCTCTTGATGCTTCCAGCTGATCTCTTCAAAGCCCTGCGAGTTTGCTGGACCTTTTAGCCTAGGTTATGCCAGCCTGGTGTCCACGGCAAGCACAAAGCAGTGCACCTTTAGACGAAGGGCTCGATGAGGATGGGATTCGAACCCATGCATGCAGAGCACAATGGATTAGCAGTCCATCGCCTTAACCACTCGGCCACCTCATCCACAGCAAGCTTGCAAGCTTTGATTTTGGGAGCTGCATGTCACAAGCAGAAACTTGAGGAAAAGACACAAGCAGGATGCCGTTTCTCACCTCCTAATAGAGCACCTTGCTTCCGTGCTGTCAATTCATTGTGACAAAAGCTTCATTCTTCCTTTTCTGCCAAGGGTATAATCAAATGTTACAAATGCAATCAAGGGTGTAAAGCAAGTCACAAGTAGTAATGCTCACCAACTTTGCTGCAGACACGCAGTCTAACGGCATGGAATTAGGAAGCGTCAACAGGTGCAAAATGTCATGTATTCCCCATCTTTTTTTTTCACTTTCTGCTGTTCCTTTTTTATTGGCTCTAGATGATGAACTGTGCCCGCGTCAAGAGAAATTCGCCTGGATGGAGCCACTCTTTTGCCAGGACATTCAGAGATGTAGCTCAACCATCAATTTCAAGTCTACACTTTTCTCCTACCTGGCTGGCATTTTTACATGAATGCAAAGTGTTTGACTGTGGTTGGGGTCCCAAAACTCTTGTCACCGCTTCAGTATCTGTTCCCTTTGACTTCACCTCGGGCAATGATTCATTTGGTTAAAAGACACATGCAGGATGTCTTTCCACAAATAGTCATATTCACAAACTCCTCTTGGCGATCATGAATTCAAACGTCAAGGGTGGAGGATGTATGAAAAATGGCAGCGTTCCTATTTTTCTTCCCCATCTTTGTTCATTTTCAGCCTGTTGATTAGCTCTAGATCAAGGACTCTGTGTTCTTCCAAAAACAGGAGGATGTCTGCCTGCTGTCTTCCAAGGGACAAATGAAAAGTTAGAAGCGTAAGAAACGGTCTGAAGCAAGATGCAGATAGTTTCCTTCCCCAAATCTTTTTGCCCGCATGCATTTCATCTTCACAGGAGTGGAAGCCAAAAGATTGGCAAATTGGTTTTTCCCACCTTCTTTTATTTTCGGTCCATTGTTTGATTCTAGAGCACAGACTCTGCCTGTTTAAAATAAGATTAGGTGGGATTGGCCCACTGTTACCTCTTGACTTCACAAGAGATATCTGAGTTGTAGCCTTGGCTCTTAAACCTTTTAGCAAAAATGAAGCAATGTACAAAGCTGGAAAGTTTTCAAGCTACTCGTAAGCTGGTTTTTCTTGGCACCAAACAGCTAAGAAAAATAAGCAATGAAAAAAGAAGAAAAAGAAAAAAACAACAACTTTTGGAGGAGTGATGAGTTCAAAAGGACGTTGCATAGTCTCCTTTGCTATCTCCTCCTCTGCCTTTCATGCTGCGTTAGAGATTTTGAAGCTTGATGTGCGTAACATTTGTCAAGAAGTTCCTCACAACTGTTCTGTGCCTGTGCTGACACAAGTCTGCCTTTGGCACGAGCACAGTGTCTGGGTGTGGTGCTGTGGCTTAGTTGGTTAAAGCGCCTGTCTAGTAAACAGGAGATCCTGAGTTCGACTCTCAGCAGTGCCTTTCTTTGGCTGCAGATTAAGCCTTTGAAATGGTTTTAAGAGTGGCCTCGGGAGCTTTTTGCCACAATGGCATGGTTTAGGCAGCAGCCCTGCTCTTGATGCTTCCAGCTGATCTCTTCAAAGCCCTGCGAGTTTGCTGGACCTTTTAGCCTAGGTTATGCCAGCCTGGTGTCCACGGCAAGCACAAAACAGTGCACCTTTAGACGAAGGGCTCGATGAGGATGGGATTCGAACCCATGCATGCAGAGCACAATGGATTAGCAGTCCATCGCCTTAACCACTCGGCCACCTCATCCACAGCAAGCTTGTGAGCTTTGATTTTGGGAGCTGCATGTCACAAGCAGAAACTTGAGGAAAAGACACAAGCAGGATGCCGTTTCTCACCTCCTAATAGAGCACCTTGCTTCCGTGCTGTCAATTCATTGTGACAAAAGCTTCATTCTTCCTTTTCTGCCAAGGGTATAATCAAATGTTACAAATGCAATCAAGGGTGTAAAGCAAGTCACAAGTAGTAATGCTCACCAACTTTGCTGCAGACACGCAGTCTAACGGCATGGAATTAGGAAGCGTCAACAGGTGCAAAATGTCATGTATTCCCCATCTTTTTTTTTCACTTTCTGCTGTTCCTTTTTTATTGGCTCTAGATGATGAACTGTGCCCGCGTCAAGAGAAATTCGCCTGGATGGAGCCACTCTTTTGCCAGGACATTCAGAGATGTAGCTCAACCATCAATTTCAAGTCTACACTTTTCTCCTACCTGGCTGGCATTTTTACATGAATGCAAAGTGTTTGACTGTGGTTGGGGTCCCAAAACTCTTGTCACCGCTTCAGTATCTGTTCCCTTTGACTTCACCTCGGGCAATGATTCATTTGGTTAAAAGACACATGCAGGATGTCTTTCCACAAATAGTCATATTCACAAACTCCTCTTGGCGATCATGAATTCAAACGTCAAGGGTGGAGGATGTATGAAAAATGGCAGCGTTCCTATTTTTCTTCCCCATCTTTGTTCATTTTCAGCCTGTTGATTAGCTCTAGATCAAGGACTCTGTGTTCTTCCAAAAACAGGAGGATGTCTGCCTGCTGTCTTCCAAGGGACAAATGAAAAGTTAGAAGCGTAAGAAACGGTCTGAAGCAAGATGCAGATAGTTTCCTTCCCCAAATCTTTTTGCCCGCATGCATTTCATCTTCATGGGAGTGGAAGCCAAAAGATGGGCAAATTGGTTTTTCCCACCTTCTTTTATTTTCGGTCCATTGTTTGATTCTAGAGCACAGACTCTGCCTGTTTAAAATAAGATTAGGTGGGATTGGCCCACTGTTACCTCTTGACTTCACAAGAGATATCTGAGTTGTAGCCTTGGCTCTTAAACCTTTTAGCAAAAATGAAGCAATGTACAAAGCTGGAAAGTTTTCAAGCTACTCGTAAGCTGGTTTTTCTTGGCACCAAACAGCTAAGAAAAATAAGCAATGAAAAAAGAAGAAAAAGAAAAAAACAACAACTTTTGGAGGAGTGATGAGTTCAAAAGGACGTTGCATAGTCTCCTTTGCTATCTCCTCCTCTGCCTTTCATGCTGCGTTAGAGATTTTGAAGCTTGATGTGCGTAACATTTGTCAAGAAGTTCCTCACAACTGTTCTGTGCCTGTGCTGACACAAGTCTGCCTTTGGCACGAGCACAGTGTCCGGGTGTGGTGCTGTGGCTTAGTTGGTTAAAGCGCCTGTCTAGTAAACAGGAGATCCTGAGTTCGACTCTCAGCAGCGCCTTTCTTTGGCTGCAGATTAAGCCCTTGAAAAGGTTTTAAGAGTGGCCTCGGGAGCTTTGTGCCACAATGGCATGGTTTAGGCAGCAGCCCTGCTCTTGATGCTTCCAGCTGATCTCTTCAAAGCCCTGCGAGTTTGCTGGACCTTTTAGCCTAGGTTATGCCAGCCTGGTGTCCACGGCAAGCACAAAACAGTGCACCTTTAGACGAAGGGCTCGATGAGGATGGGATTCGAACCCATGCATGCAGAGCACAATGGATTAGCAGTCCATCGCCTTAACCACTCGGCCACCTCATCCACAGCAAGCTTGCGAGCTTTGATTTTGGGAGCTGCATGTCACAAGCAGAAACTTGAGGAAAAGACACAAGCAGGATGCCGTTTCTCACCTCCTAATAGAGCACCTTGCTTCCGTGCTGTCAATTCATTGTGACAAAAGCTTCATTCTTCCTTTTCTGCCAAGGGTATAATCAAATGTTACAAATGCAATCAAGGGTGTAAAGCAAGTCACAAGTAGTAATGCTCACCAACTTTGCTGCAGACACGCAGTCTAACGGCATGGAATTAGGAAGCGTCAACAGGTGCAAAATGTCATGTATTCCCCATCTTTTTTTTTCACTTTCTGCTGTTCCTTTTTTATTGGCTCTAGATGATGAACTGTGCCCGCGTCAAGAGAAATTCGCCTGGATGGAGCCACTCTTTTGCCAGGACATTCAGAGATGTAGCTCAACCATCAATTTCAAGTCTACACTTTTCTCCTACCTGGCTGGCATTTTTACATGAATGCAAAGTGTTTGACTGTGGTTGGGGTCCCAAAACTCTTGTCACCGCTTCAGTATCTGTTCCCTTTGACTTCACCTCGGGCAATGATTCATTTGGTTAAAAGACACATGCAGGATGTCTTTCCACAAATAGTCATATTCACAAACTCCTCTTGGCGATCATGAATTCAAACGTCAAGGGTGGAGGATGTATGAAAAATGGCAGCGTTCCTATTTTTCTTCCCCATCTTTGTTCATTTTCAGCCTGTTGATTAGCTCTAGATCAAGGACTCTGTGTTCTTCCAAAAACAGGAGGATGTCTGCCTGCTGTCTTCCAAGGGACAAATGAAAAGTTAGAAGCGTAAGAAACGGTCTGAAGCAAGATGCAGATAGTTTCCTTCCCCAAATCTTTTTGCCCGCATGCATTTCATCTTCACGGGAGTGGAAGCCAAAAGATGGGCAAATTGGTTTTTCCCACCTTCTTTTATTTTCGGTCCATTGTTTGATTCTAGAGCACAGACTCTGCCTGTTTAAAATAAGATTAGGTGGGATTGGCCCACTGTTACCTCTTGACTTCACAAGAGATATCTGAGTTGTAGCCTTGGCTCTTAAACCTTTTAGCAAAAATGAAGCAATGTACAAAGCTGGAAAGTTTTCAAGCTACTCGTAAGCTGGTTTTTCTTGGCACCAAACAGCTAAGAAAAATAAGCAATGAAAAAAGAAGAAAAAGAAAAAAACAACAACTTTTGGAGGAGTGATGAGTTCAAAAGGACGTTGCATAGTCTCCTTTGCTATCTCCTCCTCTGCCTTTCATGCTGCGTTAGAGATTTTGAAGCTTGATGTGCGTAACATTTGTCAAGAAGTTCCTCACAACTGTTCTGTGCCTGTGCTGACACAAGTCTGCCTTTGGCACGAGCACAGTGTCCGGGTGTGGTGCTGTGGCTTAGTTGGTTAAAGCGCCTGTCTAGTAAACAGGAGATCCTGAGTTCGACTCTCAGCAGCGCCTTTCTTTGGCTGCAGATTAAGCCCTTGAAAAGGTTTTAAGAGTGGCCTCGGGAGCTTTGTGCCGCAATGGCATGGTTTAGGCAGCAGCCCTGCTCTTGATGCTTCCAGCTGATCTCTTCAAAGCCCTGCGAGTTTGCTGGACCTTTTAGCCTAGGTTATGCCAGCCTGGTGTCCACGGCAAGCACAAACCAGTGCACCTTTAGACGAAGGGCTCGATGAGGATGGGATTTGAACCCATGCATGCAGAGCACAATGGATTAGCAGTCCATCGCCTTAACCACTCGGCCACCTCATCCACAGCAAGCTTGCGAGCTTTGATTTTGGGAGCTGCATGTCACAAGCAGAAACTTGAGGAAAAGACACAAGCAGGATGCCGTTTCTCACCTCCTAATAGAGCACCTTGCTTCCGTGCTGTCAATTCATTGTGACAAAAGCTTCATTCTTCCTTTTCTGCCAAGGGTATAATCAAATGTTACAAATGCAATCAAGGGTGTAAAGCAAGTCACAAGTAGTAATGCTCACCAACTTTGCTGCAGACACGCAGTCTAACGGCATGGAATTAGGAAGCGTCAACAGGTGCAAAATGTCATGTATTCCCCATCTTTTTTTTTCACTTTCTGCTGTTCCTTTTTTATTGGCTCTAGATGATGAACTGTGCCCGCGTCAAGAGAAATTCGCCTGGATGGAGCCACTCTTTTGCCAGGACATTCAGAGATGTAGCTCAACCATCAATTTCAAGTCTACACTTTTCTCCTACCTGGCTGGCATTTTTACATGAATGCAAAGTGTTGGACTGTGGTTGGGGTCCCAAAACTCTTGTCACCGCTTCAGTATCTGTTCCCTTTGACTTCACCTCGGGCAATGATTCATTTGGTTAAAAGACACATGCAGGATGTCTTTCCACAAATAGTCATATTCACAAACTCCTCTTGGCGATCATGAATTCAAACGTCAAGGGTGGAGGATGTATGAAAAATGGCAGCGTTCCTATTTTTCTTCCCCATCTTTGTTCATTTTCAGCCTGTTGATTAGCTCTAGATCAAGGACTCTGTGTTCTTCCAAAAACAGGAGGATGTCTGCCTGCTGTCTTCCAAGGGACAAATGAAAAGTTAGAAGCGTAAGAAACGGTCTGAAGCAAGATGCAGATAGTTTCCTTCCCCAAATCTTTTTGCCCGCATGCATTTCATCTTCACGGGAGTGGAAGCCAAAAGATGGGCAAATTGGTTTTTCCCACCTTCTTTTATTTTCGGCCCATTGTTTGATTCTAGAGCACAGACTCTGCCTGTTTAAAATAAGATTAGGTGGGATTGGCCCACTGTTACCTCTTGACTTCACAAGAGATATCTGAGTTGTAGCCTTGGCTCTTAAACCTTTTAGCAAAAATGAAGCAATGTACAAAGCTGGAAAGTTTTCAAGCTACTCGTAAGCTGGTTTTTCTTGGCACCAAACAGCTAAGAAAAATAAGCAATGAAAAAAGAAGAAAAAGAAAAAAACAACAACTTTTGGAGGAGTGATGAGTTCAAAAGGACGTTGCATAGTCTCCTTTGCTATCTCCTCCTCTGCCTTTCATGCTGCGTTAGAGATTTTGAAGCTTGATGTGCGTAACATTTGTCAAGAAGTTCCTCACAACTGTTCTGTGCCTGTGCTGACACAAGTCTGCCTTTGGCACGAGCACAGTGTCCGGGTGTGGTGCTGTGGCTTAGTTGGTTAAAGCGCCTGTCTAGTAAACAGGAGATCCTGAGTTCGACTCTCAGCAGCGCCTTTCTTTGGCTGCAGATTAAGCCCTTGAAAAGGTTTTAAGAGTGGCCTCGGGAGCTTTGTGCCGCAATGGCATGGTTTAGGCAGCAGCCCTGCTCTTGATGCTTCCAGCTGATCTCTTCAAAGCCCTGCGAGTTTGCTGGACCTTTTAGCCTAGGTTATGCCAGCCTGGTGTCCACGGCAAGCACAAAACAGTGCACCTTTAGACGAAGGGCTCGATGAGGATGGGATTCGAACCCATGCATGCAGAGCACAATGGATTAGCAGTCCATCGCCTTAACCACTCGGCCACCTCATCCACAGCAAGCTTGCGAGCTTTGATTTTGGGAGCTGCATGTCACAAGCAGAAACTTGAGGAAAAGACACAAGCAGGATGCCGTTTCTCACCTCCTAATAGAGCACCTTGCTTCCGTGCTGTCAATTCATTGTGACAAAAGCTTCATTCTTCCTTTTCTGCCAAGGGTATAATCAAATGTTACAAATGCAATCAAGGGTGTAAAGCAAGTCACAAGTAGTAATGCTCACCAACTTTGCTGCAGACACGCAGTCTAACGGCATGGAATTAGGAAGCGTCAACAGGTGCAAAATGTCATGTATTCCCCATCTTTTTTTTTCACTTTCTGCTGTTCCTTTTTTATTGGCTCTAGATGATGAACTGTGCCCGCGTCAAGAGAAATTCGCCTGGATGGAGCCACTCTTTTGCCAGGACATTCAGAGATGTAGCTCAACCATCAATTTCAAGTCTACACTTTTCTCCTACCTGGCTGGCATTTTTACATGAATGCAAAGTGTTGGACTGTGGTTGGGGTCCCAAAACTCTTGTCACCGCTTCAGTATCTGTTCCCTTTGACTTCACCTCGGGCAATGATTCATTTGGTTAAAAGACACATGCAGGATGTCTTTCCACAAATAGTCATATTCACAAACTCCTCTTGGCGATCATGAATTCAAACGTTAAGGGTGGAGGATGTATGAAAAATGGCAGCGTTCCTATTTTTCTTCCCCATCTTTGTTCATTTTCAGCCTGTTGATTAGCTCTAGATCAAGGACTCTGTGTTCTTCCAAAAACAGGAGGATGTCTGCCTGCTGTCTTCCAAGGGACAAATGAAAAGTTAGAAGCGTAAGAAACGGTCTGAAGCAAGATGCAGATAGTTTCCTTCCCCAAATCTTTTTGCCCGCATGCATTTCATCTTCACGGGAGTGGAAGCCAAAAGATGGGCAAATTGGTTTTTCCCACCTTCTTTTATTTTCGGTCCATTGTTTGATTCTAGAGCACAGACTCTGCCTGTTTAAAATAAGATTAGGTGGGATTGGCCCATTGTTACCTCTTGACTTCACAAGAGATATCTGAGTTGTAGCCTTGGCTCTTAAACCTTTTAGCAAAAATGAAGCAATGTACAAAGCTGGAAAGTTTTCAAGCTACTCGTAAGCTGGTTTTTCTTGGCACCAAACAGCTAAGAAAAATAAGCAATGAAAAAAGAAGAAAAAGAAAAAAACAACAACTTTTGGAGGAGTGATGAGTTCAAAAGGACGTTGCATAGTCTCCTTTGCTATCTCCTCCTCTGCCTTTCATGCTGCGTTAGAGATTTTGAAGCTTGATGTGCGTAACATTTGTCAAGAAGTTCCTCACAACTGTTCTGTGCCTGTGCTGACACAAGTCTGCCTTTGGCACGAGCACAGTGTCCGGGTGTGGTGCTGTGGCTTAGTTGGTTAAAGCGCCTGTCTAGTAAACAGGAGATCCTGAGTTCGACTCTCAGCAGCGCCTTTCTTTGGCTGCAGATTAAGCCCTTGAAAAGGTTTTAAGAGTGGCCTCGGGAGCTTTGTGCCGCAATGGCATGGTTTAGGCAGCAGCCCTGCTCTTGATGCTTCCAGCTGATCTCTTCAAAGCCCTGCGAGTTTGCTGGACCTTTTAGCCTAGGTTATGCCAGCCTGGTGTCCACGGCAAGCACAAAACAGTGCACCTTTAGACGAAGGGCTCGATGAGGATGGGATTCGAACCCATGCATGCAGAGCACAATGGATTAGCAGTCCATCGCCTTAACCACTCGGCCACCTCATCCACAGCAAGCTTGCGAGCTTTGATTTTGGGAGCTGCATGTCACAAGCAGAAACTTGAGGAAAAGACACAAGCAGGATGCCGTTTCTCACCTCCTAATAGAGCACCTTGCTTCCGTGCTGTCAATTCATTGTGACAAAAGCTTCATTCTTCCTTTTCTGCCAAGGGTATAATCAAATGTTACAAATGCAATCAAGGGTGTAAAGCAAGTCACAAGTAGTAATGCTCACCAACTTTGCTGCAGACACGCAGTCTAACGGCATGGAATTAGGAAGCGTCAACAGGTGCAAAATGTCATGTATTCCCCATCTTTTTTTTTCACTTTCTGCTGTTCCTTTTTTATTGGCTCTAGATGATGAACTGTGCCCGCGTCAAGAGAAATTCGCCTGGATGGAGCCACTCTTTTGCCAGGACATTCAGAGATGTAGCTCAACCATCAATTTCAAGTCTACACTTTTCTCCTACCTGGCTGGCATTTTTACATGAATGCAAAGTGTTTGACTGTGGTTGGGGTCCCAAAACTCTTGTCACCGCTTCAGTATCTGTTCCCTTTGACTTCACCTCGGGCAATGATTCATTTGGTTAAAAGACACATGCAGGATGTCTTTCCACAAATAGTCATATTCACAAACTCCTCTTGGCGATCATGAATTCAAACGTCAAGGGTGGAGGATGTATGAAAAATGGCAGCGTTCCTATTTTTCTTCCCCATCTTTGTTCATTTTCAGCCTGTTGATTAGCTCTAGATCAAGGACTCTGTGTTCTTCCAAAAACAGGAGGATGTCTGCCTGCTGTCTTCCAAGGGACAAATGAAAAGTTAGAAGCGTAAGAAACGGTCTGAAGCAAGATGCAGATAGTTTCCTTCCCCAAATCTTTTTGCCCGCATGCATTTCATCTTCACGGGAGTGGAAGCCAAAAGATGGGCAAATTGGTTTTTCCCACCTTCTTTTATTTTCGGTCCATTGTTTGATTCTAGAGCACAGACTCTGCCTGTTTAAAATAAGATTAGGTGGGATTGGCCCACTGTTACCTCTTGACTTCACAAGAGATATCTGAGTTGTAGCCTTGGCTCTTAAACCTTTTAGCAAAAATGAAGCAATGTACAAAGCTGGAAAGTTTTCAAGCTACTCGTAAGCTGGTTTTTCTTGGCACCAAACAGCTAAGAAAAATAAGCAATGAAAAAAGAAGAAAAAGAAAAAAACAACAACAACTTTTGGAGGAGTGATGAGTTCAAAAGGACGTTGCATAGTCTCCTTTGCTATCTCCTCCTCTGCCTTTCATGCTGCGTTAGAGATTTTGAAGCTTGATGTGCGTAACATTTGTCAAGAAGTTCCTCACAACTGTTCTGTGCCTGTGCTGACACAAGTCTGCCTTTGGCACGAGCACAGTGTCCGGGTGTGGTGCTGTGGCTTAGTTGGTTAAAGCGCCTGTCTAGTAAACAGGAGATCCTGAGTTCGACTCTCAGCAGCGCCTTTCTTTGGCTGCAGATTAAGCCCTTGAAAAGGTTTTAAGAGTGGCCTCGGGAGCTTTGTGCCGCAATGGCATGGTTTAGGCAGCAGCCCTGCTCTTGATGCTTCCAGCTGATCTCTTCAAAGCCCTGCGAGTTTGCTGGACCTTTTAGCCTAGGTTATGCCAGCCTGGTGTCCACGGCAAGCACAAAACAGTGCACCTTTAGACGAAGGGCTCGATGAGGATGGGATTTGAACCCATGCATGCAGAGCACAATGGATTAGCAGTCCATCGCCTTAACCACTCGGCCACCTCATCCACAGCAAGCTTGCGAGCTTTGATTTTGGGAGCTGCATGTCACAAGCAGAAACTTGAGGAAAAGACACAAGCAGGATGCCGTTTCTCACCTCCTAATAGAGCACCTTGCTTCCGTGCTGTCAATTCATTGTGACAAAAGCTTCATTCTTCCTTTTCTGCCAAGGGTATAATCAAATGTTACAAATGCAATCAAGGGTGTAAAGCAAGTCACAAGTAGTAATGCTCACCAACTTTGCTGCAGACACGCAGTCTAACGGCATGGAATTAGGAAGCGTCAACAGGTGCAAAATGTCATGTATTCCCCATCTTTTTTTTTCACTTTCTGCTGTTCCTTTTTTATTGGCTCTAGATGATGAACTGTGCCCGCGTCAAGAGAAATTCGCCTGGATGGAGCCACTCTTTTGCCAGGACATTCAGAGATGTAGCTCAACCATCAATTTCAAGTCTACACTTTTCTCCTACCTGGCTGGCATTTTTACATGAATGCAAAGTGTTGGACTGTGGTTGGGGTCCCAAAACTCTTGTCACCGCTTCAGTATCTGTTCCCTTTGACTTCACCTCGGGCAATGATTCATTTGGTTAAAAGACACATGCAGGATGTCTTTCCACAAATAGTCATATTCACAAACTCCTCTTGGCGATCATGAATTCAAACGTCAAGGGTGGAGGATGTATGAAAAATGGCAGCGTTCCTATTTTTCTTCCCCATCTTTGTTCATTTTCAGCCTGTTGATTAGCTCTAGATCAAGGACTCTGTGTTCTTCCAAAAACAGGAGGATGTCTGCCTGCTGTCTTCCAAGGGACAAATGAAAAGTTAGAAGCGTAAGAAACGGTCTGAAGCAAGATGCAGATAGTTTCCTTCCCCAAATCTTTTTGCCCGCATGCATTTCATCTTCACGGGAGTGGAAGCCAAAAGATGGGCAAATTGGTTTTTCCCACCTTCTTTTATTTTCGGTCCATTGTTTGATTCTAGAGCACAGACTCTGCCTGTTTAAAATAAGATTAGGTGGGATTGGCCCACTGTTACCTCTTGACTTCACAAGAGATATCTGAGTTGTAGCCTTGGCTCTTAAACCTTTTAGCAAAAATGAAGCAATGTACAAAGCTGGAAAGTTTTCAAGCTACTCGTAAGCTGGTTTTTCTTGGCACCAAACAGCTAAGAAAAATAAGCAATGAAAAAAGAAGAAAAAGAAAAAAACAACAACAACTTTTGGAGGAGTGATGAGTTCAAAAGGACGTTGCATAGTCTCCTTTGCTATCTCCTCCTCTGCCTTTCATGCTGCGTTAGAGATTTTGAAGCTTGATGTGCGTAACATTTGTCAAGAAGTTCCTCACAACTGTTCTGTGCCTGTGCTGACACAAGTCTGCCTTTGGCACGAGCACAGTGTCCGGGTGTGGTGCTGTGGCTTAGTTGGTTAAAGCGCCTGTCTAGTAAACAGGAGATCCTGAGTTCGACTCTCAGCAGCGCCTTTCTTTGGCTGCAGATTAAGCCCTTGAAAAGGTTTTAAGAGTGGCCTCGGGAGCTTTGTGCCGCAATGGCATGGTTTAGGCAGCAGCCCTGCTCTTGATGCTTCCAGCTGATCTCTTCAAAGCCCTGCGAGTTTGCTGGACCTTTTAGCCTAGGTTATGCCAGCCTGGTGTCCACGGCAAGCACAAAACAGTGCACCTTTAGACGAAGGGCTCGATGAGGATGGGATTTGAACCCATGCATGCAGAGCACAATGGATTAGCAGTCCATCGCCTTAACCACTCGGCCACCTCATCCACAGCAAGCTTGCGAGCTTTGATTTTGGGAGCTGCATGTCACAAGCAGAAACTTGAGGAAAAGACACAAGCAGGATGCCGTTTCTCACCTCCTAATAGAGCACCTTGCTTCCGTGCTGTCAATTCATTGTGACAAAAGCTTCATTCTTCCTTTTCTGCCAAGGGTATAATCAAATGTTACAAATGCAATCAAGGGTGTAAAGCAAGTCACAAGTAGTAATGCTCACCAACTTTGCTGCAGACACGCAGTCTAACGGCATGGAATTAGGAAGCGTCAACAGGTGCAAAATGTCATGTATTCCCCATCTTTTTTTTTCACTTTCTGCTGTTCCTTTTTTATTGGCTCTAGATGATGAACTGTGCCCGCGTCAAGAGAAATTCGCCTGGATGGAGCCACTCTTTTGCCAGGACATTCAGAGATGTAGCTCAACCATCAATTTCAAGTCTACACTTTTCTCCTACCTGGCTGGCATTTTTACATGAATGCAAAGTGTTGGACTGTGGTTGGGGTCCCAAAACTCTTGTCACCGCTTCAGTATCTGTTCCCTTTGACTTCACCTCGGGCAATGATTCATTTGGTTAAAAGACACATGCAGGATGTCTTTCCACAAATAGTCATATTCACAAACTCCTCTTGGCGATCATGAATTCAAACGTCAAGGGTGGAGGATGTATGAAAAATGGCAGCGTTCCTATTTTTCTTCCCCATCTTTGTTCATTTTCAGCCTGTTGATTAGCTCTAGATCAAGGACTCTGTGTTCTTCCAAAAACAGGAGGATGTCTGCCTGCTGTCTTCCAAGGGACAAATGAAAAGTTAGAAGCGTAAGAAACGGTCTGAAGCAAGATGCAGATAGTTTCCTTCCCCAAATCTTTTTGCCCGCATGCATTTCATCTTCACGGGAGTGGAAGCCAAAAGATGGGCAAATTGGTTTTTCCCACCTTCTTTTATTTTCGGTCCATTGTTTGATTCTAGAGCACAGACTCTGCCTGTTTAAAATAAGATTAGGTGGGATTGGCCCACTGTTACCTCTTGACTTCACAAGAGATATCTGAGTTGTAGCCTTGGCTCTTAAACCTTTTAGCAAAAATGAAGCAATGTACAAAGCTGGAAAGTTTTCAAGCTACTCGTAAGCTGGTTTTTCTTGGCACCAAACAGCTAAGAAAAATAAGCAATGAAAAAAGAAGAAAAAGAAAAAAACAACAACAACTTTTGGAGGAGTGATGAGTTCAAAAGGACGTTGCATAGTCTCCTTTGCTATCTCCTCCTCTGCCTTTCATGCTGCGTTAGAGATTTTGAAGCTTGATGTGCGTAACATTTGTCAAGAAGTTCCTCACAACTGTTCTGTGCCTGTGCTGACACAAGTCTGCCTTTGGCACGAGCACAGTGTCCGGGTGTGGTGCTGTGGCTTAGTTGGTTAAAGCGCCTGTCTAGTAAACAGGAGATCCTGAGTTCGACTCTCAGCAGCGCCTTTCTTTGGCTGCAGATTAAGCCCTTGAAAAGGTTTTAAGAGTGGCCTCGGGAGCTTTGTGCCGCAATGGCATGGTTTAGGCAGCAGCCCTGCTCTTGATGCTTCCAGCTGATCTCTTCAAAGCCCTGCGAGTTTGCTGGACCTTTTAGCCTAGGTTATGCCAGCCTGGTGTCCACGGCAAGCACAAAACAGTGCACCTTTAGACGAAGGGCTCGATGAGGATGGGATTTGAACCCATGCATGCAGAGCACAATGGATTAGCAGTCCATCGCCTTAACCACTCGGCCACCTCATCCACAGCAAGCTTGCGAGCTTTGATTTTGGGAGCTGCATGTCACAAGCAGAAACTTGAGGAAAAGACACAAGCAGGATGCCGTTTCTCACCTCCTAATAGAGCACCTTGCTTCCGTGCTGTCAATTCATTGTGACAAAAGCTTCATTCTTCCTTTTCTGCCAAGGGTATAATCAAATGTTACAAATGCAATCAAGGGTGTAAAGCAAGTCACAAGTAGTAATGCTCACCAACTTTGCTGCAGACACGCAGTCTAACGGCATGGAATTAGGAAGCGTCAACAGGTGCAAAATGTCATGTATTCCCCATCTTTTTTTTTCACTTTCTGCTGTTCCTTTTTTATTGGCTCTAGATGATGAACTGTGCCCGCGTCAAGAGAAATTCGCCTGGATGGAGCCACTCTTTTGCCAGGACATTCAGAGATGTAGCTCAACCATCAATTTCAAGTCTACACTTTTCTCCTACCTGGCTGGCATTTTTACATGAATGCAAAGTGTTGGACTGTGGTTGGGGTCCCAAAACTCTTGTCACCGCTTCAGTATCTGTTCCCTTTGACTTCACCTCGGGCAATGATTCATTTGGTTAAAAGACACATGCAGGATGTCTTTCCACAAATAGTCATATTCACAAACTCCTCTTGGCGATCATGAATTCAAACGTCAAGGGTGGAGGATGTATGAAAAATGGCAGCGTTCCTATTTTTCTTCCCCATCTTTGTTCATTTTCAGCCTGTTGATTAGCTCTAGATCAAGGACTCTGTGTTCTTCCAAAAACAGGAGGATGTCTGCCTGCTGTCTTCCAAGGGACAAATGAAAAGTTAGAAGCGTAAGAAACGGTCTGAAGCAAGATGCAGATAGTTTCCTTCCCCAAATCTTTTTGCCCGCATGCATTTCATCTTCACGGGAGTGGAAGCCAAAAGATGGGCAAATTGGTTTTTCCCACCTTCTTTTATTTTCGGTCCATTGTTTGATTCTAGAGCACAGACTCTGCCTGTTTAAAATAAGATTAGGTGGGATTGGCCCACTGTTACCTCTTGACTTCACAAGAGATATCTGAGTTGTAGCCTTGGCTCTTAAACCTTTTAGCAAAAATGAAGCAATGTACAAAGCTGGAAAGTTTTCAAGCTACTCGTAAGCTGGTTTTTCTTGGCACCAAACAGCTAAGAAAAATAAGCAATGAAAAAAGAAGAAAAAGAAAAAAACAACAACTTTTGGAGGAGTGATGAGTTCAAAAGGACGTTGCATAGTCTCCTTTGCTATCTCCTCCTCTGCCTTTCATGCTGCGTTAGAGATTTTGAAGCTTGATGTGCGTAACATTTGTCAAGAAGTTCCTCACAACTGTTCTGTGCCTGTGCTGACACAAGTCTGCCTTTGGCACGAGCACAGTGTCCGGGTGTGGTGCTGTGGCTTAGTTGGTTAAAGCGCCTGTCTAGTAAACAGGAGATCCTGAGTTCGACTCTCAGCAGCGCCTTACTTTGGCTGCAGATTAAGCCCTTGAAAAGGTTTTAAGAGTGGCCTCGGGAGCTTTGTGCCGCAATGGCATGGTTTAGGCAGCAGCCCTGCTCTTGATGCTTCCAGCTGATCTCTTCAAAGCCCTGCGAGTTTGCTGGACCTTTTAGCCTAGGTTATGCCAGCCTGGTGTCCACGGCAAGCACAAAACAGTGCACCTTTAGACGAAGGGCTCGATGAGGATGGGATTTGAACCCATGCATGCAGAGCACAATGGATTAGCAGTCCATCGCCTTAACCACTCGGCCACCTCATCCACAGCAAGCTTGCGAGCTTTGATTTTGGGAGCTGCATGTCACAAGCAGAAACTTGAGGAAAAGACACAAGCAGGATGCCGTTTCTCACCTCCTAATAGAGCACCTTGCTTCCGTGCTGTCAATTCATTGTGACAAAAGCTTCATTCTTCCTTTTCTGCCAAGGGTATAATCAAATGTTACAAATGCAATCAAGGGTGTAAAGCAAGTCACAAGTAGTAATGCTCACCAACTTTGCTGCAGACACGCAGTCTAACGGCATGGAATTAGGAAGCGTCAACAGGTGCAAAATGTCATGTATTCCCCATCTTTTTTTTTCACTTTCTGCTGTTCCTTTTTTATTGGCTCTAGATGATGAACTGTGCCCGCGTCAAGAGAAATTCGCCTGGATGGAGCCACTCTTTTGCCAGGACATTCAGAGATGTAGCTCAACCATCAATTTCAAGTCTACACTTTTCTCCTACCTGGCTGGCATTTTTACATGAATGCAAAGTGTTTGACTGTGGTTGGGGTCCCAAAACTCTTGTCACCGCTTCAGTATCTGTTCCCTTTGACTTCACCTCGGGCAATGATTCATTTGGTTAAAAGACACATGCAGGATGTCTTTCCACAAATAGTCATATTCACAAACTCCTCTTGGCGATCATGAATTCAAACGTCAAGGGTGGAGGATGTATGAAAAATGGCAGCGTTCCTATTTTTCTTCCCCATCTTTGTTCATTTTCAGCCTGTTGATTAGCTCTAGATCAAGGACTCTGTGTTCTTCCAAAAACAGGAGGATGTCTGCCTGCTGTCTTCCAAGGGACAAATGAAAAGTTAGAAGCGTAAGAAACGGTCTGAAGCAAGATGCAGATAGTTTCCTTCCCCAAATCTTTTTGCCCGCATGCATTTCATCTTCACAGGAGTGGAAGCCAAAAGATTGGCAAATTGGTTTTTCCCACCTTCTTTTATTTTCGGTCCATTGTTTGATTCTAGAGCACAGACTCTGCCTGTTTAAAATAAGATTAGGTGGGATTGGCCCACTGTTACCTCTTGACTTCACAAGAGATATCTGAGTTGTAGCCTTGGCTCTTAAACCTTTTAGCAAAAATGAAGCAATGTACAAAGCTGGAAAGTTTTCAAGCTACTCGTAAGCTGGTTTTTCTTGGCACCAAACAGCTAAGAAAAATAAGCAATGAAAAAAGAAGAAAAAGAAAAAAACAACAACTTTTGGAGGAGTGATGAGTTCAAAAGGACGTTGCATAGTCTCCTTTGCTATCTCCTCCTCTGCCTTTCATGCTGCGTTAGAGATTTTGAAGCTTGATGTGCGTAACATTTGTCAAGAAGTTCCTCACAACTGTTCTGTGCCTGTGCTGACACAAGTCTGCCTTTGGCACGAGCACAGTGTCCGGGTGTGGTGCTGTGGCTTAGTTGGTTAAAGCGCCTGTCTAGTAAACAGGAGATCCTGAGTTCGACTCTCAGCAGCGCCTTACTTTGGCTGCAGATTAAGCCCTTGAAAAGGTTTTAAGAGTGGCCTCGGGAGCTTTGTGCCGCAATGGCATGGTTTAGGCAGCAGCCCTGCTCTTGATGCTTCCAGCTGATCTCTTCAAAGCCCTGCGAGTTTGCTGGACCTTTTAGCCTAGGTTATGCCAGCCTGGTGTCCACGGCAAGCACAAAACAGTGCACCTTTAGACGAAGGGCTCGATGAGGATGGGATTTGAACCCATGCATGCAGAGCACAATGGATTAGCAGTCCATCGCCTTAACCACTCGGCCACCTCATCCACAGCAAGCTTGCGAGCTTTGATTTTGGGAGCTGCATGTCACAAGCAGAAACTTGAGGAAAAGACACAAGCAGGATGCCGTTTCTCACCTCCTAATAGAGCACCTTGCTTCCGTGCTGTCAATTCATTGTGACAAAAGCTTCATTCTTCCTTTTCTGCCAAGGGTATAATCAAATGTTACAAATGCAATCAAGGGTGTAAAGCAAGTCACAAGTAGTAATGCTCACCAACTTTGCTGCAGACACGCAGTCTAACGGCATGGAATTAGGAAGCGTCAACAGGTGCAAAATGTCATGTATTCCCCATCTTTTTTTTTCACTTTCTGCTGTTCCTTTTTTATTGGCTCTAGATGATGAACTGTGCCCGCGTCAAGAGAAATTCGCCTGGATGGAGCCACTCTTTTGCCAGGACATTCAGAGATGTAGCTCAACCATCAATTTCAAGTCTACACTTTTCTCCTACCTGGCTGGCATTTTTACATGAATGCAAAGTGTTTGACTGTGGTTGGGGTCCCAAAACTCTTGTCACCGCTTCAGTATCTGTTCCCTTTGACTTCACCTCGGGCAATGATTCATTTGGTTAAAAGACACATGCAGGATGTCTTTCCACAAATAGTCATATTCACAAACTCCTCTTGGCGATCATGAATTCAAACGTCAAGGGTGGAGGATGTATGAAAAATGGCAGCGTTCCTATTTTTCTTCCCCATCTTTGTTCATTTTCAGCCTGTTGATTAGCTCTAGATCAAGGACTCTGTGTTCTTCCAAAAACAGGAGGATGTCTGCCTGCTGTCTTCCAAGGGACAAATGAAAAGTTAGAAGCGTAAGAAACGGTCTGAAGCAAGATGCAGATAGTTTCCTTCCCCAAATCTTTTTGCCCGCATGCATTTCATCTTCACGGGAGTGGAAGCCAAAAGATGGGCAAATTGGTTTTTCCCACCTTCTTTTATTTTCGGTCCATTGTTTGATTCTAGAGCACAGACTCTGCCTGTTTAAAATAAGATTAGGTGGGATTGGCCCACTGTTACCTCTTGACTTCACAAGAGATATCTGAGTTGTAGCCTTGGCTCTTAAACCTTTTAGCAAAAATGAAGCAATGTACAAAGCTGGAAAGTTTTCAAGCTACTCGTAAGCTGGTTTTTCTTGGCACCAAACAGCTAAGAAAAATAAGCAATGAAAAAAGAAGAAAAAGAAAAAAACAACAACAACTTTTGGAGGAGTGATGAGTTCAAAAGGACGTTGCATAGTCTCCTTTGCTATCTCCTCCTCTGCCTTTCATGCTGCGTTAGAGATTTTGAAGCTTGATGTGCGTAACATTTGTCAAGAAGTTCCTCACAACTGTTCTGTGCCTGTGCTGACACAAGTCTGCCTTTGGCACGAGCACAGTGTCCGGGTGTGGTGCTGTGGCTTAGTTGGTTAAAGCGCCTGTCTAGTAAACAGGAGATCCTGAGTTCGACTCTCAGCAGCGCCTTTCTTTGGCTGCAGATTAAGCCCTTGAAAAGGTTTTAAGAGTGGCCTCGGGAGCTTTGTGCCGCAATGGCATGGTTTAGGCAGCAGCCCTGCTCTTGATGCTTCCAGCTGATCTCTTCAAAGCCCTGCGAGTTTGCTGGACCTTTTAGCCTAGGTTATGCCAGCCTGGTGTCCACGGCAAGCACAAAACAGTGCACCTTTAGACGAAGGGCTCGATGAGGATGGGATTTGAACCCATGCATGCAGAGCACAATGGATTAGCAGTCCATCGCCTTAACCACTCGGCCACCTCATCCACAGCAAGCTTGCGAGCTTTGATTTTGGGAGCTGCATGTCACAAGCAGAAACTTGAGGAAAAGACACAAGCAGGATGCCGTTTCTCACCTCCTAATAGAGCACCTTGCTTCCGTGCTGTCAATTCATTGTGACAAAAGCTTCATTCTTCCTTTTCTGCCAAGGGTATAATCAAATGTTACAAATGCAATCAAGGGTGTAAAGCAAGTCACAAGTAGTAATGCTCACCAACTTTGCTGCAGACACGCAGTCTAACGGCATGGAATTAGGAAGCGTCAACAGGTGCAAAATGTCATGTATTCCCCATCTTTTTTTTTCACTTTCTGCTGTTCCTTTTTTATTGGCTCTAGATGATGAACTGTGCCCGCGTCAAGAGAAATTCGCCTGGATGGAGCCACTCTTTTGCCAGGACATTCAGAGATGTAGCTCAACCATCAATTTCAAGTCTACACTTTTCTCCTACCTGGCTGGCATTTTTACATGAATGCAAAGTGTTGGACTGTGGTTGGGGTCCCAAAACTCTTGTCACCGCTTCAGTATCTGTTCCCTTTGACTTCACCTCGGGCAATGATTCATTTGGTTAAAAGACACATGCAGGATGTCTTTCCACAAATAGTCATATTCACAAACTCCTCTTGGCGATCATGAATTCAAACGTCAAGGGTGGAGGATGTATGAAAAATGGCAGCGTTCCTATTTTTCTTCCCCATCTTTGTTCATTTTCAGCCTGTTGATTAGCTCTAGATCAAGGACTCTGTGTTCTTCCAAAAACAGGAGGATGTCTGCCTGCTGTCTTCCAAGGGACAAATGAAAAGTTAGAAGCGTAAGAAACGGTCTGAAGCAAGATGCAGATAGTTTCCTTCCCCAAATCTTTTTGCCCGCATGCATTTCATCTTCACGGGAGTGGAAGCCAAAAGATGGGCAAATTGGTTTTTCCCACCTTCTTTTATTTTCGGTCCATTGTTTGATTCTAGAGCACAGACTCTGCCTGTTTAAAATAAGATTAGGTGGGATTGGCCCACTGTTACCTCTTGACTTCACAAGAGATATCTGAGTTGTAGCCTTGGCTCTTAAACCTTTTAGCAAAAATGAAGCAATGTACAAAGCTGGAAAGTTTTCAAGCTACTCGTAAGCTGGTTTTTCTTGGCACCAAACAGCTAAGAAAAATAAGCAATGAAAAAAGAAGAAAAAGAAAAAAACAACAACAACTTTTGGAGGAGTGATGAGTTCAAAAGGACGTTGCATAGTCTCCTTTGCTATCTCCTCCTCTGCCTTTCATGCTGCGTTAGAGATTTTGAAGCTTGATGTGCGTAACATTTGTCAAGAAGTTCCTCACAACTGTTCTGTGCCTGTGCTGACACAAGTCTGCCTTTGGCACGAGCACAGTGTCCGGGTGTGGTGCTGTGGCTTAGTTGGTTAAAGCGCCTGTCTAGTAAACAGGAGATCCTGAGTTCGACTCTCAGCAGCGCCTTTCTTTGGCTGCAGATTAAGCCCTTGAAAAGGTTTTAAGAGTGGCCTCGGGAGCTTTGTGCCGCAATGGCATGGTTTAGGCAGCAGCCCTGCTCTTGATGCTTCCAGCTGATCTCTTCAAAGCCCTGCGAGTTTGCTGGACCTTTTAGCCTAGGTTATGCCAGCCTGGTGTCCACGGCAAGCACAAAACAGTGCACCTTTAGACGAAGGGCTCGATGAGGATGGGATTTGAACCCATGCATGCAGAGCACAATGGATTAGCAGTCCATCGCCTTAACCACTCGGCCACCTCATCCACAGCAAGCTTGCGAGCTTTGATTTTGGGAGCTGCATGTCACAAGCAGAAACTTGAGGAAAAGACACAAGCAGGATGCCGTTTCTCACCTCCTAATAGAGCACCTTGCTTCCGTGCTGTCAATTCATTGTGACAAAAGCTTCATTCTTCCTTTTCTGCCAAGGGTATAATCAAATGTTACAAATGCAATCAAGGGTGTAAAGCAAGTCACAAGTAGTAATGCTCACCAACTTTGCTGCAGACACGCAGTCTAACGGCATGGAATTAGGAAGCGTCAACAGGTGCAAAATGTCATGTATTCCCCATCTTTTTTTTTCACTTTCTGCTGTTCCTTTTTTATTGGCTCTAGATGATGAACTGTGCCCGCGTCAAGAGAAATTCGCCTGGATGGAGCCACTCTTTTGCCAGGACATTCAGAGATGTAGCTCAACCATCAATTTCAAGTCTACACTTTTCTCCTACCTGGCTGGCATTTTTACATGAATGCAAAGTGTTGGACTGTGGTTGGGGTCCCAAAACTCTTGTCACCGCTTCAGTATCTGTTCCCTTTGACTTCACCTCGGGCAATGATTCATTTGGTTAAAAGACACATGCAGGATGTCTTTCCACAAATAGTCATATTCACAAACTCCTCTTGGCGATCATGAATTCAAACGTCAAGGGTGGAGGATGTATGAAAAATGGCAGCGTTCCTATTTTTCTTCCCCATCTTTGTTCATTTTCAGCCTGTTGATTAGCTCTAGATCAAGGACTCTGTGTTCTTCCAAAAACAGGAGGATGTCTGCCTGCTGTCTTCCAAGGGACAAATGAAAAGTTAGAAGCGTAAGAAACGGTCTGAAGCAAGATGCAGATAGTTTCCTTCCCCAAATCTTTTTGCCCGCATGCATTTCATCTTCACGGGAGTGGAAGCCAAAAGATGGGCAAATTGGTTTTTCCCACCTTCTTTTATTTTCGGTCCATTGTTTGATTCTAGAGCACAGACTCTGCCTGTTTAAAATAAGATTAGGTGGGATTGGCCCACTGTTACCTCTTGACTTCACAAGAGATATCTGAGTTGTAGCCTTGGCTCTTAAACCTTTTAGCAAAAATGAAGCAATGTACAAAGCTGGAAAGTTTTCAAGCTACTCGTAAGCTGGTTTTTCTTGGCACCAAACAGCTAAGAAAAATAAGCAATGAAAAAAGAAGAAAAAGAAAAAAACAACAACAACTTTTGGAGGAGTGATGAGTTCAAAAGGACGTTGCATAGTCTCCTTTGCTATCTCCTCCTCTGCCTTTCATGCTGCGTTAGAGATTTTGAAGCTTGATGTGCGTAACATTTGTCAAGAAGTTCCTCACAACTGTTCTGTGCCTGTGCTGACACAAGTCTGCCTTTGGCACGAGCACAGTGTCCGGGTGTGGTGCTGTGGCTTAGTTGGTTAAAGCGCCTGTCTAGTAAACAGGAGATCCTGAGTTCGACTCTCAGCAGCGCCTTTCTTTGGCTGCAGATTAAGCCCTTGAAAAGGTTTTAAGAGTGGCCTCGGGAGCTTTGTGCCGCAATGGCATGGTTTAGGCAGCAGCCGTGCTCTTGATGCTTCCAGCTGATCTCTTCAAAGCCCTGCGAGTTTGCTGGACCTTTTAGCCTAGGTTATGCCAGCCTGGTGTCCACGGCAAGCACAAAACAGTGCACCTTTAGACGAAGGGCTCGATGAGGATGGGATTCGAACCCATGCATGCAGAGCACAATGGATTAGCAGTCCATCGCCTTAACCACTCGGCCACCTCATCCACAGCAAGCTTGCGAGCTTTGATTTTGGGAGCTGCATGTCACAAGCAGAAACTTGAGGAAAAGACACAAGCAGGATGCCGTTTCTCACCTCCTAATAGAGCACCTTGCTTCCGTGCTGTCAATTCATTGTGACAAAAGCTTCATTCTTCCTTTTCTGCCAAGGGTATAATCAAATGTTACAAATGCAATCAAGGGTGTAAAGCAAGTCACAAGTAGTAATGCTCACCAACTTTGCTGCAGACACGCAGTCTAACGGCATGGAATTAGGAAGCGTCAACAGGTGCAAAATGTCATGTATTCCCCATCTTTTTTTTTCACTTTCTGCTGTTCCTTTTTTATTGGCTCTAGATGATGAACTGTGCCCGCGTCAAGAGAAATTCGCCTGGATGGAGCCACTCTTTTGCCAGGACATTCAGAGATGTAGCTCAACCATCAATTTCAAGTCTACACTTTTCTCCTACCTGGCTGGCATTTTTACATGAATGCAAAGTGTTGGACTGTGGTTGGGGTCCCAAAACTCTTGTCACCGCTTCAGTATCTGTTCCCTTTGACTTCACCTCGGGCAATGATTCATTTGGTTAAAAGACACATGCAGGATGTCTTTCCACAAATAGTCATATTCACAAACTCCTCTTGGCGATCATGAATTCAAACGTCAAGGGTGGAGGATGTATGAAAAATGGCAGCGTTCCTATTTTTCTTCCCCATCTTTGTTCATTTTCAGCCTGTTGATTAGCTCTAGATCAAGGACTCTGTGTTCTTCCAAAAACAGGAGGATGTCTGCCTGCTGTCTTCCAAGGGACAAATGAAAAGTTAGAAGCGTAAGAAACGGTCTGAAGCAAGATGCAGATAGTTTCCTTCCCCAAATCTTTTTGCCCGCATGCATTTCATCTTCACGGGAGTGGAAGCCAAAAGATGGGCAAATTGGTTTTTCCCACCTTCTTTTATTTTCGGTCCATTGTTTGATTCTAGAGCACAGACTCTGCCTGTTTAAAATAAGATTAGGTGGGATTGGCCCACTGTTACCTCTTGACTTCACAAGAGATATCTGAGTTGTAGCCTTGGCTCTTAAACCTTTTAGCAAAAATGAAGCAATGTACAAAGCTGGAAAGTTTTCAAGCTACTCGTAAGCTGGTTTTTCTTGGCACCAAACAGCTAAGAAAAATAAGCAATGAAAAAAGAAGAAAAAGAAAAAAACAACAACAACTTTTGGAGGAGTGATGAGTTCAAAAGGACGTTGCATAGTCTCCTTTGCTATCTCCTCCTCTGCCTTTCATGCTGCGTTAGAGATTTTGAAGCTTGATGTGCGTAACATTTGTCAAGAAGTTCCTCACAACTGTTCTGTGCCTGTGCTGACACAAGTCTGCCTTTGGCACGAGCACAGTGTCCGGGTGTGGTGCTGTGGCTTAGTTGGTTAAAGCGCCTGTCTAGTAAACAGGAGATCCTGAGTTCGACTCTCAGCAGCGCCTTTCTTTGGCTGCAGATTAAGCCCTTGAAAAGGTTTTAAGAGTGGCCTCGGGAGCTTTGTGCCGCAATGGCATGGTTTAGGCAGCAGCCCTGCTCTTGATGCTTCCAGCTGATCTCTTCAAAGCCCTGCGAGTTTGCTGGACCTTTTAGCCTAGGTTATGCCAGCCTGGTGTCCACGGCAAGCACAAAACAGTGCACCTTTAGACGAAGGGCTCGATGAGGATGGGATTTGAACCCATGCATGCAGAGCACAATGGATTAGCAGTCCATCGCCTTAACCACTCGGCCACCTCATCCACAGCAAGCTTGCGAGCTTTGATTTTGGGAGCTGCATGTCACAAGCAGAAACTTGAGGAAAAGACACAAGCAGGATGCCGTTTCTCACCTCCTAATAGAGCACCTTGCTTCCGTGCTGTCAATTCATTGTGACAAAAGCTTCATTCTTCCTTTTCTGCCAAGGGTATAATCAAATGTTACAAATGCAATCAAGGGTGTAAAGCAAGTCACAAGTAGTAATGCTCACCAACTTTGCTGCAGACACGCAGTCTAACGGCATGGAATTAGGAAGCGTCAACAGGTGCAAAATGTCATGTATTCCCCATCTTTTTTTTTCACTTTCTGCTGTTCCTTTTTTATTGGCTCTAGATGATGAACTGTGCCCGCGTCAAGAGAAATTCGCCTGGATGGAGCCACTCTTTTGCCAGGACATTCAGAGATGTAGCTCAACCATCAATTTCAAGTCTACACTTTTCTCCTACCTGGCTGGCATTTTTACATGAATGCAAAGTGTTGGACTGTGGTTGGGGTCCCAAAACTCTTGTCACCGCTTCAGTATCTGTTCCCTTTGACTTCACCTCGGGCAATGATTCATTTGGTTAAAAGACACATGCAGGATGTCTTTCCACAAATAGTCATATTCACAAACTCCTCTTGGCGATCATGAATTCAAACGTCAAGGGTGGAGGATGTATGAAAAATGGCAGCGTTCCTATTTTTCTTCCCCATCTTTGTTCATTTTCAGCCTGTTGATTAGCTCTAGATCAAGGACTCTGTGTTCTTCCAAAAACAGGAGGATGTCTGCCTGCTGTCTTCCAAGGGACAAATGAAAAGTTAGAAGCGTAAGAAACGGTCTGAAGCAAGATGCAGATAGTTTCCTTCCCCAAATCTTTTTGCCCGCATGCATTTCATCTTCACGGGAGTGGAAGCCAAAAGATGGGCAAATTGGTTTTTCCCACCTTCTTTTATTTTCGGTCCATTGTTTGATTCTAGAGCACAGACTCTGCCTGTTTAAAATAAGATTAGGTGGGATTGGCCCACTGTTACCTCTTGACTTCACAAGAGATATCTGAGTTGTAGCCTTGGCTCTTAAACCTTTTAGCAAAAATGAAGCAATGTACAAAGCTGGAAAGTTTTCAAGCTACTCGTAAGCTGGTTTTTCTTGGCACCAAACAGCTAAGAAAAATAAGCAATGAAAAAAGAAGAAAAAGAAAAAAACAACAACAACTTTTGGAGGAGTGATGAGTTCAAAAGGACGTTGCATAGTCTCCTTTGCTATCTCCTCCTCTGCCTTTCATGCTGCGTTAGAGATTTTGAAGCTTGATGTGCGTAACATTTGTCAAGAAGTTCCTCACAACTGTTCTGTGCCTGTGCTGACACAAGTCTGCCTTTGGCACGAGCACAGTGTCCGGGTGTGGTGCTGTGGCTTAGTTGGTTAAAGCGCCTGTCTAGTAAACAGGAGATCCTGAGTTTGACTCTCAGCAGCGCCTTTCTTTGGCTGCAGATTAAGCCCTTGAAAAGGTTTTAAGAGTGGCCTCGGGAGCTTTGTGCCGCAATGGCATGGTTTAGGCAGCAGCCCTGCTCTTGATGCTTCCAGCTGATCTCTTCAAAGCCCTGCGAGTTTGCTGGACCTTTTAGCCTAGGTTATGCCAGCCTGGTGTCCACGGCAAGCACAAAACAGTGCACCTTTAGACGAAGGGCTCGATGAGGATGGGATTCGAACCCATGCATGCAGAGCACAATGGATTAGCGGTCCATCGCCTTAACCACTCGGCCACCTCATCCACAGCAAGCTTGCGAGCTTTGATTTTGGGAGCTGCATGTCACAAGCAGAAACTTGAGGAAAAGACACAAGCAGGATGCCGTTTCTCACCTCCTAATAGAGCACCTTGCTTCCGTGCTGTCAATTCATTGTGACAAAAGCTTCATTCTTCCTTTTCTGCCAAGGGTATAATCAAATGTTACAAATGCAATCAAGGGTGTAAAGCAAGTCACAAGTAGTAATGCTCACCAACTTTGCTGCAGACACGCAGTCTAACGGCATGGAATTAGGAAGCGTCAACAGGTGCAAAATGTCATGTATTCCCCATCTTTTTTTTTCACTTTCTGCTGTTCCTTTTTTATTGGCTCTAGATGATGAACTGTGCCCGCGTCAAGAGAAATTCGCCTGGATGGAGCCACTCTTTTGCCAGGACATTCAGAGATGTAGCTCAACCATCAATTTCAAGTCTACACTTTTCTCCTACCTGGCTGGCATTTTTACATGAATGCAAAGTGTTGGACTGTGGTTGGGGTCCCAAAACTCTTGTCACCGCTTCAGTATCTGTTCCCTTTGACTTCACCTCGGGCAATGATTCATTTGGTTAAAAGACACATGCAGGATGTCTTTCCACAAATAGTCATATTCACAAACTCCTCTTGGCGATCATGAATTCAAACGTCAAGGGTGGAGGATGTATGAAAAATGGCAGCGTTCCTATTTTTCTTCCCCATCTTTGTTCATTTTCAGCCTGTTGATTAGCTCTAGATCAAGGACTCTGTGTTCTTCCAAAAACAGGAGGATGTCTGCCTGCTGTCTTCCAAGGGACAAATGAAAAGTTAGAAGCGTAAGAAACGGTCTGAAGCAAGATGCAGATAGTTTCCTTCCCCAAATCTTTTTGCCCGCATGCATTTCATCTTCACAGGAGTGGAAGCCAAAAGATGGGCAAATTGGTTTTTCCCACCTTCTTTTATTTTCGGTCCATTGTTTGATTCTAGAGCACAGACTCTGCCTGTTTAAAATAAGATTAGGTAGGATTGGCCCACTGTTACCTCTTGACTTCACAAGAGATATCTGAGTTGTAGCCTTGGCTCTTAAACCTTTTAGCAAAAATGAAGCAATGTACAAAGCTGGAAAGTTTTCAAGCTACTCGTAAGCTGGTTTTTCTTGGCACCAAACAGCTAAGAAAAATAAGCAATGAAAAAAGAAGAAAAAGAAAAAAACAACAACTTTTGGAGGAGTGATGAGTTCAAAAGGACGTTGCATAGTCTCCTTTGCTATCTCCTCCTCTGCCTTTCATGCTGCGTTAGAGATTTTGAAGCTTGATGTGCGTAACATTTGTCAAGAAGTTCCTCACAACTGTTCTGTGCCTGTGCTGACACAAGTCTGCCTTTGGCACGAGCACAGTGTCCGGGTGTGGTGCTGTGGCTTAGTTGGTTAAAGCGCCTGTCTAGTAAACAGGAGATCCTGAGTTCGACTCTCAGCAGCGCCTTTCTTTGGCTGCAGATTAAGCCCTTGAAAAGGTTTTAAGAGTGGCCTCGGGAGCTTTGTGCCGCAATGGCATGGTTTAGGCAGCAGCCCTGCTCTTGATGCTTCCAGCTGATCTCTTCAAAGCCCTGCGAGTTTGCTGGACCTTTTAGCCTAGGTTATGCCAGCCTGGTGTCCACGGCAAGCACAAAACAGTGCACCTTTAGACGAAGGGCTCGATGAGGATGGGATTTGAACCCATGCATGCAGAGCACAATGGATTAGCAGTCCATCGCCTTAACCACTCGGCCACCTCATCCACAGCAAGCTTGCGAGCTTTGATTTTGGGAGCTGCATGTCACAAGCAGAAACTTGAGGAAAAGACACAAGCAGGATGCCGTTTCTCACCTCCTAATAGAGCACCTTGCTTCCGTGCTGTCAATTCATTGTGACAAAAGCTTCATTCTTCCTTTTCTGCCAAGGGTATAATCAAATGTTACAAATGCAATCAAGGGTGTAAAGCAAGTCACAAGTAGTAATGCTCACCAACTTTGCTGCAGACACGCAGTCTAACGGCATGGAATTAGGAAGCGTCAACAGGTGCAAAATGTCATGTATTCCCCATCTTTTTTTTTCACTTTCTGCTGTTCCTTTTTTATTGGCTCTAGATGATGAACTGTGCCCGCGTCAAGAGAAATTCGCCTGGATGGAGCCACTCTTTTGCCAGGACATTCAGAGATGTAGCTCAACCATCAATTTCAAGTCTACACTTTTCTCCTACCTGGCTGGCATTTTTACATGAATGCAAAGTGTTGGACTGTGGTTGGGGTCCCAAAACTCTTGTCACCGCTTCAGTATCTGTTCCCTTTGACTTCACCTCGGGCAATGATTCATTTGGTTAAAAGACACATGCAGGATGTCTTTCCACAAATAGTCATATTCACAAACTCCTCTTGGCGATCATGAATTCAAACGTCAAGGGTGGAGGATGTATGAAAAATGGCAGCGTTCCTATTTTTCTTCCCCATCTTTGTTCATTTTCAGCCTGTTGATTAGCTCTAGATCAAGGACTCTGTGTTCTTCCAAAAACAGGAGGATGTCTGCCTGCTGTCTTCCAAGGGACAAATGAAAAGTTAGAAGCGTAAGAAACGGTCTGAAGCAAGATGCAGATAGTTTCCTTCCCCAAATCTTTTTGCCCGCATGCATTTCATCTTCACGGGAGTGGAAGCCAAAAGATGGGCAAATTGGTTTTTCCCACCTTCTTTTATTTTCGGTCCATTGTTTGATTCTAGAGCACAGACTCTGCCTGTTTAAAATAAGATTAGGTGGGATTGGCCCACTGTTACCTCTTGACTTCACAAGAGATATCTGAGTTGTAGCCTTGGCTCTTAAACCTTTTAGCAAAAATGAAGCAATGTACAAAGCTGGAAAGTTTTCAAGCTACTCGTAAGCTGGTTTTTCTTGGCACCAAACAGCTAAGAAAAATAAGCAATGAAAAAAGAAGAAAAAGAAAAAAACAACAACTTTTGGAGGAGTGATGAGTTCAAAAGGACGTTGCATAGTCTCCTTTGCTATCTCCTCCTCTGCCTTTCATGCTGCGTTAGAGATTTTGAAGCTTGATGTGCGTAACATTTGTCAAGAAGTTCCTCACAACTGTTCTGTGCCTGTGCTGACACAAGTCTGCCTTTGGCACGAGCACAGTGTCCGGGTGTGGTGCTGTGGCTTAGTTGGTTAAAGCGCCTGTCTAGTAAACAGGAGATCCTGAGTTTGACTCTCAGCAGCGCCTTTCTTTGGCTGCAGATTAAGCCCTTGAAAAGGTTTTAAGAGTGGCCTCGGGAGCTTTGTGCCGCAATGGCATGGTTTAGGCAGCAGCCCTGCTCTTGATGCTTCCAGCTGATCTCTTCAAAGCCCTGCGAGTTTGCTGGACCTTTTAGCCTAGGTTATGCCAGCCTGGTGTCCACGGCAAGCACAAAACAGTGCACCTTTAGACGAAGGGCTCGATGAGGATGGGATTCGAACCCATGCATGCAGAGCACAATGGATTAGCGGTCCATCGCCTTAACCACTCGGCCACCTCATCCACAGCAAGCTTGCGAGCTTTGATTTTGGGAGCTGCATGTCACAAGCAGAAACTTGAGGAAAAGACACAAGCAGGATGCCGTTTCTCACCTCCTAATAGAGCACCTTGCTTCCGTGCTGTCAATTCATTGTGACAAAAGCTTCATTCTTCCTTTTCTGCCAAGGGTATAATCAAATGTTACAAATGCAATCAAGGGTGTAAAGCAAGTCACAAGTAGTAATGCTCACCAACTTTGCTGCAGACACGCAGTCTAACGGCATGGAATTAGGAAGCGTCAACAGGTGCAAAATGTCATGTATTCCCCATCTTTTTTTTTCACTTTCTGCTGTTCCTTTTTTATTGGCTCTAGATGATGAACTGTGCCCGCGTCAAGAGAAATTCGCCTGGATGGAGCCACTCTTTTGCCAGGACATTCAGAGATGTAGCTCAACCATCAATTTCAAGTCTACACTTTTCTCCTACCTGGCTGGCATTTTTACATGAATGCAAAGTGTTGGACTGTGGTTGGGGTCCCAAAACTCTTGTCACCGCTTCAGTATCTGTTCCCTTTGACTTCACCTCGGGCAATGATTCATTTGGTTAAAAGACACATGCAGGATGTCTTTCCACAAATAGTCATATTCACAAACTCCTCTTGGCGATCATGAATTCAAACGTCAAGGGTGGAGGATGTATGAAAAATGGCAGCGTTCCTATTTTTCTTCCCCATCTTTGTTCATTTTCAGCCTGTTGATTAGCTCTAGATCAAGGACTCTGTGTTCTTCCAAAAACAGGAGGATGTCTGCCTGCTGTCTTCCAAGGGACAAATGAAAAGTTAGAAGCGTAAGAAACGGTCTGAAGCAAGATGCAGATAGTTTCCTTCCCCAAATCTTTTTGCCCGCATGCATTTCATCTTCACGGGAGTGGAAGCCAAAAGATGGGCAAATTGGTTTTTCCCACCTTCTTTTATTTTCGGTCCATTGTTTGATTCTAGAGCACAGACTCTGCCTGTTTAAAATAAGATTAGGTGGGATTGGCCCACTGTTACCTCTTGACTTCACAAGAGATATCTGAGTTGTAGCCTTGGCTCTTAAACCTTTTAGCAAAAATGAAGCAATGTACAAAGCTGGAAAGTTTTCAAGCTACTCGTAAGCTGGTTTTTCTTGGCACCAAACAGCTAAGAAAAATAAGCAATGAAAAAAGAAGAAAAAGAAAAAAACAACAACTTTTGGAGGAGTGATGAGTTCAAAAGGACGTTGCATAGTCTCCTTTGCTATCTCCTCCTCTGCCTTTCATGCTGCGTTAGAGATTTTGAAGCTTGATGTGCGTAACATTTGTCAAGAAGTTCCTCACAACTGTTCTGTGCCTGTGCTGACACAAGTCTGCCTTTGGCACGAGCACAGTGTCCGGGTGTGGTGCTGTGGCTTAGTTGGTTAAAGCGCCTGTCTAGTAAACAGGAGATCCTGAGTTTGACTCTCAGCAGCGCCTTTCTTTGGCTGCAGATTAAGCCCTTGAAAAGGTTTTAAGAGTGGCCTCGGGAGCTTTGTGCCGCAATGGCATGGTTTAGGCAGCAGCCCTGCTCTTGATGCTTCCAGCTGATCTCTTCAAAGCCCTGCGAGTGTGCTGGACCTTTTAGCCTAGGTTATGCCAGCCTGGTGTCCACGGCAAGCACAAAACAGTGCACCTTTAGACGAAGGGCTCGATGAGGATGGGATTCGAACCCATGCATGCAGAGCACAATGGATTAGCAGTCCATCGCCTTAACCACTCGGCCACCTCATCCACAGCAAGCTTGCGAGCTTTGATTTTGGGAGCTGCATGTCACAAGCAGAAACTTGAGGAAAAGACACAAGCAGGATGCCGTTTCTCACCTCCTAATAGAGCACCTTGCTTCCGTGCTGTCAATTCATTGTGACAAAAGCTTCATTCTTCCTTTTATGCCAAGGGTATAATCAAATGTTACAAATGCAATCAAGGGTGTAAAGCAAGTCACAAGTAGTAATGCTCACCAACTTTGCTGCAGACACGCAGTCTAACGGCATGGAATTAGGAAGCGTCAACAGGTGCAAAATGTCATGTATTCCCCATCTTTTTTTTTCACTTTCTGCTGTTCCTTTTTTATTGGCTCTAGATGATGAACTGTGCCCGCGTCAAGAGAAATTCGCCTGGATGGAGCCACTCTTTTGCCAGGACATTCAGAGATGTAGCTCAACCATCAATTTCAAGTCTACACTTTTCTCCTACCTGGCTGGCATTTTTACATGAATGCAAAGTGTTTGACTGTGGTTGGGGTCCCAAAACTCTTGTCACCGCTTCAGTATCTGTTCCCTTTGACTTCACCTCGGGCAATGATTCATTTGGTTAAAAGACACATGCAGGATGTCTTTCCACAAATAGTCATATTCACAAACTCCTCTTGGCGATCATGAATTCAAACGTCAAGGGTGGAGGATGTATGAAAAATGGCAGCGTTCCTATTTTTCTTCCCCATCTTTGTTCATTTTCAGCCTGTTGATTAGCTCTAGATCAAGGACTCTGTGTTCTTCCAAAAACAGGAGGATGTCTGCCTGCTGTCTTCCAAGGGACAAATGAAAAGTTAGAAGCGTAAGAAACGGTCTGAAGCAAGATGCAGATAGTTTCCTTCCCCAAATCTTTTTGCCCGCATGCATTTCATCTTCACAGGAGTGGAAGCCAAAAGATGGGCAAATTGGTTTTTCCCACCTTCTTTTATTTTCGGTCCATTGTTTGATTCTAGAGCACAGACTCTGCCTGTTTAAAATAAGATTAGGTGGGATTGGCCCACTGTTACCTCTTGACTTCACAAGAGATATCTGAGTTGTAGCCTTGGCTCTTAAACCTTTTAGCAAAAATGAAGCAATGTACAAAGCTGGAAAGTTTTCAAGCTACTCGTAAGCTGGTTTTTCTTGGCACCAAACAGCTAAGAAAAATAAGCAATGAAAAAAGAAGAAAAAGAAAAAAACAACAACTTTTGGAGGAGTGATGAGTTCAAAAGGACGTTGCATAGTCTCCTTTGCTATCTCCTCCTCTGCCTTTCATGCTGCGTTAGAGATTTTGAAGCTTGATGTGCGTAACATTTGTCAAGAAGTTCCTCACAACTGTTCTGTGCCTGTGCTGACACAAGTCTGCCTTTGGCACGAGCACAGTGTCTGGGTGTGGTGCTGTGGCTTAGTTGGTTAAAGCGCCTGTCTAGTAAACAGGAGATCCTGAGTTTACAGATTAAGCCTTTGAAAAGGTTTTAAGAGTGGCCTCGGGAGCTTTTTGCCACAATGGCATGGTTTAGGCAGCAGCCCTGCTCTTGATGCTTCCAGCTGATCTCTTCAAAGCCCTGCGAGTTTGCTGGACCTTTTAGCCTAGGTTATGCCAGCCTGGTGTCCACGGCAAGCACAAAACTGTGCACCTTTAGACGAAGGGCTCGATGAGGATGGGATTCGAACCCATGCATGCAGAGCACAATGGATTAGCAGTCCATCGCCTTAACCACTCGGCCACCTCATCCACAGCAAGCTTGCGAGCTTTGATTTTGGGAGCTGCATGTCACAAGCAGAAACTTGAGGAAAAGACACAAGCAGGATGCCGTTTCTCACCTCCTAATAGAGCACCTTGCTTCCGTGCTGTCAATTCATTGTGACAAAAGCTTCATTCTTCCTTTTCTGCCAAGGGTATAATCAAATGTTACAAATGCAATCAAGGGTGTAAAGCAAGTCACAAGTAGTAATGCTCACCAACTTTGCTGCAGACACGCAGTCTAACGGCATGGAATTAGGAAGCGTCAACAGGTGCAAAATGTCATGTATTCCCCATCTTTTTTTTTCACTTTCTGCTGTTCCTTTTTTATTGGCTCTAGATGATGAACTGTGCCCGCGTCAAGAGAAATTCGCCTGGATGGAGCCACTCTTTTGCCAGGACATTCAGAGATGTAGCTCAACCATCAATTTCAAGTCTACACTTTTCTCCTAGCTGGCTGGCATTTTTACATGAATGCAAAGTGTTGGACTGTGGTTGGGGTCCCAAAACTCTTGTCACCGCTTCAGTATCTGTTCCCTTTGACTTCACCTCGGGCAATGATTCATTTGGTTAAAAGACACATGCAGGATGTCTTTCCACAAATAGTCATATTCACAAACTCCTCTTGGCGATCATGAATTCAAACGTCAAGGGTGGAGGATGTATGAAAAATGGCAGCGTTCCTATTTTTCTTCCCCATCTTTGTTCATTTTCAGCCTGTTGATTAGCTCTAGATCAAGGACTCTGTGTTCTTCCAAAAACAGGAGGATGTCTGCCTGCTGTCTTCCAAGGGACAAATGAAAAGTTAGAAGCGTAAGAAACGGTCTGAAGCAAGATGCAGATAGTTTCCTTCCCCAAATCTTTTTGCCCGCATGCATTTCATCTTCACGGGAGTGGAAGCCAAAAGATGGGCAAATTGGTTTTTCCCACCTTCTTCTATTTTCGGTCCATTGTTTGATTCTAGAGCACAGACTCTGCCTGTTTAAAATAAGATTAGGTGGGATTGGCCCACTGTTACCTCTTGACTTCACAAGAGATATCTGAGTTGTAGCCTTGGCTCTTAAACCTTTTAGCAAAAATGAAGCAATGTACAAAGCTGGAAAGTTTTCAAGCTACTCGTAAGCTGGTTTTTCTTGGCACCAAACAGCTAAGAAAAATAAGCAATGAAAAAAGAAGAAAAAGAAAAAAACAACAACTTTTGGAGGAGTGATGAGTTCAAAAGGACGTTGCATAGTCTCCTTTGCTATCTCCTCCTCTGCCTTTCATGCTGCGTTAGAGATTTTGAAGCTTGATGTGCGTAACATTTGTCAAGAAGTTCCTCACAACTGTTCTGTGCCTGTGCTGACACAAGTCTGCCTTTGGCACGAGCACAGTGTCCGAGTGTGGTGCTGTGGCTTAGTTGGTTAAAGCGCCTGTCTAGTAAACAGGAGATCCTGAGTTCGACTCTCAGCAGCGCCTTTCTTTGGCTGCAGATTAAGCCCTTGAAAAGGTTTTAAGAGTGGCCTCGGGAGCTTTGTGCCGCAATGGCATGGTTTAGGCAGCAGCCCTGCTCTTGATGCTTCCAGCTGATCTCTTCAAAGCCCTGCGAGTGTGCTGGACCTTTTAGCCTAGGTTATGCCAGCCTGGTGTCCACGGCAAGCACAAAACAGTGCACCTTTAGACGAAGGGCTCGATGAGGATGGTATTCGAACCCATGCATGCAGAGCACAATGGATTAGCAGTCCATCGCCTTAACCACTCGGCCACCTCATCCACAGCAAGCTTGCGAGCTTTGATTTTGGGAGCTGCATGTCACAAGCAGAAACTTGAGGAAAAGACACAAGCAGGATGCCGTTTCTCACCTCCTAATAGAGCACCTTGCTTCCGTGCTGTCAATTCATTGTGACAAAAGCTTCATTCTTCCTTTTCTGCCAAGGGTATAATCAAATGTTACAAATGCAATCAAGGGTGTAAAGCAAGTCACAAGTAGTAATGCTCACCAACTTTGCTGCAGACACGCAGTCTAACGGCATGGAATTAGGAAGCGTCAACAGGTGCAAAATGTCATGTATTCCCCATCTTTTTTTTTCACTTTCTGCTGTTCCTTTTTTATTGGCTCTAGATGATGAACTGTGCCCGCGTCAAGAGAAATTCGCCTGGATGGAGCCACTCTTTTGCCAGGACATTCAGAGATGTAGCTCAACCATCAATTTCAAGTCTACACTTTTCTCCTACCTGGCTGGCATTTTTACATGAATGCAAAGTGTTTGACTGTGGTTGGGGTCCCAAAACTCTTGTCACCGCTTCAGTATCTGTTCCCTTTGACTTCACCTCGGGCAATGATTCATTTGGTTAAAAGACACATGCAGGATGTCTTTCCACAAATAGTCATATTCACAAACTCCTCTTGGCGATCATGAATTCAAACGTCAAGGGTGGAGGATGTATGAAAAATGGCAGCGTTCCTATTTTTCTTCCCCATCTTTGTTCATTTTCAGCCTGTTGATTAGCTCTAGATCAAGGACTCTGTGTTCTTCCAAAAACAGGAGGATGTCTGCCTGCTGTCTTCCAAGGGACAAATGAAAAGTTAGAAGCGTAAGAAACGGTCTGAAGCAAGATGCAGATAGTTTCCTTCCCCAAATCTTTTTGCCCGCATGCATTTCATCTTCACGGGAGTGGAAGCCAAAAGATGGGCAAATTGGTTTTTCCCACCTTCTTTTATTTTCGGTCCATTGTTTGATTCTAGAGCACAGACTCTGCCTGTTTAAAATAAGATTAGGTGGGATTGGCCCACTGTTACCTCTTGACTTCACAAGAGATATCTGAGTTGTAGCCTTGGCTCTTAAACCTTTTAGCAAAAATGAAGCAATGTACAAAGCTGGAAAGTTTTCAAGCTACTCGTAAGCTGGTTTTTCTTGGCACCAAACAGCTAAGAAAAATAAGCAATGAAAAAAGAAGAAAAAGAAAAAAACAACAACTTTTGGAGGAGTGATGAGTTCAAAAGGACGTTGCATAGTCTCCTTTGCTATCTCCTCCTCTGCCTTTCATGCTGCGTTAGAGATTTTGAAGCTGGATGTGCGTAACATTTGTCAAGAAGTTCCTCACAACTGTTCTGTGCCTGTGCTGACACAAGTCTGCCTTTGGCACGAGCACAGTGTCCGGGTGTGGTGCTGTGGCTTAGTTGGTTAAAGCGCCTGTCTAGTAAACAGGAGATCCTGAGTTTGACTCTCAGCAGCGCCTTTCTTTGGCTGCAGATTAAGCCCTTGAAAAGGTTTTAAGAGTGGCCTCGGGAGCTTTGTGTCGCAATGGCATGGTTTAGGCAGCAGCCCTGCTCTTGATGCTTCCAGCTGATCTCTTCAAAGCCCTGCGAGTGTGCTGGACCTTTTAGCCTAGGTTATGCCAGCCTGGTGTCCACGGCAAGCACAAAACAGTGCACCTTTAGACGAAGGGCTCGATGAGGATGGTATTCGAACCCATGCATGCAGAGCACAATGGATTAGCAGTCCATCGCCTTAACCACTCGGCCACCTCATCCACAGCAAGCTTGCGAGCTTTGATTTTGGGAGCTGCATGTCACAAGCAGAAACTTGAGGAAAAGACACAAGCAGGATGCCGTTTCTCACCTCCTAATAGAGCACCTTGCTTCCGTGCTGTCAATTCATTGTGACAAAAGCTTCATTCTTCCTTTTATGCCAAGGGTATAATCAAATGTTACAAATGCAATCAAGGGTGTAAAGCAAGTCACAAGTAGTAATGCTCACCAACTTTGCTGCAGACACGCAGTCTAACGGCATGGAATTAGGAAGCGTCAACAGGTGCAAAATGTCATGTATTCCCCATCTTTTTTTTTCACTTTCTGCTGTTCCTTTTTTATTGGCTCTAGATGATGAACTGTGCCCGCGTCAAGAGAAATTCGCCTGGATGGAGCCACTCTTTTGCCAGGACATTCAGAGATGTAGCTCAACCATCAATTTCAAGTCTACACTTTTCTCCTACCTGGCTGGTATTTTTACATGAATGCAAAGTGTTTGACTGTGGTTGGGGTCCCAAAACTCTTGTCACCGCTTCAGTATCTGTTCCCTTTGACTTCACCTCGGGCAATGATTCATTTGGTTAAAAGATACATGCAGGATGTCTTTCCACAAATAGTCATATTCACAAACTCCTCTTGGCGATCATGAATTCAAATGTCAAGGGTGGAGGATGTATGAAAAATGGCAGCGTTCCTATTTTTCTTCCCCATCTTTGTTCATTTTCAGCCTGTTGATTAGCTCTAGATCAAGGACTCTGTGTTCTTCCAAAAACAGGAGGATGTCTGCCTGCTGTCTTCCAAGGGACAAATGAAAAGTTAGAAGCGTAAGAAACGGTCTGAAGCAAGATGCAGATAGTTTCCTTCCCCAAATCTTTTTGCCCGCATGCATTTCATCTTCACGGGAGTGGAAGCCAAAAGATGGGCAAATTGGTTTTTCCCACCTTCTTTTATTTTCGGTCCATTGTTTGATTCTAGAGCACAGACTCTGCCTGTTTAAAATAAGATTAGGTGGGATTGGCCCACTGTTACCTCTTGACTTCACAAGAGATATCTGAGTTGTAGCCTTGGCTCTTAAACCTTTTAGCAAAAATGAAGCAATGTACAAAGCTGGAAAGTTTTCAAGCTACTCGTAAGCTGGTTTTTCTTGGCACCAAACAGCTAAGAAAAATAAGCAATGAAAAAAGAAGAAAAAGAAAAAAACAACAACTTTTGGAGGAGTGATGAGTTCAAAAGGACGTTGCATAGTCTCCTTTGCTATCTCCTCCTCTGCCTTTCATGCTGCGTTAGAGATTTTGAAGCTTGATGTGCGTAACATTTGTCAAGAAGTTCCTCACAACTGTTCTGTGCCTGTGCTGACACAAGTCTGCCTTTGGCACGAGCACAGTGTCTGAGTGTGGTGCTGTGGCTTAGTTGGTTAAAGCGCCTGTCTAGTAAACAGGAGATCCTGAGTTCGACTCTCAGCAGCGCCTTTCTTTGGCTGCAGATTAAGCCTTTGAAAAGGTTTTAAGAGTGGCCTCGGGAGCTTTGTGCCGCAATGGCATGGTTTAGGCAGCAGCCCTGCTCTTGATGCTTCCAGCTGATCTCTTCAAAGCCCTGCGAGTTTGCTGGACCTTTTAGCCTAGGTTATGCCAGCCTGGTGTCCACGGCAAGCACAAAACAGTGCACCTTTAGACAAAGGGCTCGATGAGGATGGGATTCGAACCCATGCATGCAGAGCACAATGGATTAGCAGTCCATCGCCTTAACCACTCGGCCACCTCATCCACAGCAAGCTTGCGAGCTTTGATTTTGTGAGCTGCATGTCACAAGCAGAAACTTGAGGAAAAGACACAAGCAGGATGCCGTTTCTCACCTCCTAATAGAGCACCTTGCTTCCGTGCTGTCAATTCATTGTGACAAAAGCTTCATTCTTCCTTTTCTGCCAAGGGTATAATCAAATGTTACAAATGCAATCAAGGGTGTAAAGCAAGTCACAAGTAGTAATGCTCACCAACTTTGCTGCAGACACGCAGTCTAACGGCATGGAATTAGGAAGCGTCAACAGGTGCAAAATGTCATGTATTCCCCATCTTTTTTTTTCACTTTCTGCTGTTCCTTTTTTATTGGCTCTAGATGATGAACTGTGCCCGCGTCAAGAGAAATTCGCCTGGATGGAGCCACTCTTTTGCCAGGACATTCAGAGATGTAGCTCAACCATCAATTTCAAGTCTACACTTTTCTCCTACCTGGCTGGCATTTTTACATGAATGCAAAGTGTTTGACTGTGGTTGGGGTCCCAAAACTCTTGTCACCGCTTCAGTATCTGTTCCCTTTGACTTCACCTCGGGCAATGATTCATTTGGTTAAAAGACACATGCAGGATGTCTTTCCACAAATAGTCATATTCACAAACTCCTCTTGGCGATCATGAATTCAAACGTCAAGGGTGGAGGATGTATGAAAAATGGCAGCGTTCCTATTTTTCTTCCCCATCTTTGTTCATTTTCAGCCTGTTGATTAGCTCTAGATCAAGGACTCTGTGTTCTTCCAAAAACAGGAGGATGTCTGCCTGCTGTCTTCCAAGGGACAAATGAAAAGTTAGAAGCGTAAGAAACGGTCTGAAGCAAGATGCAGATAGTTTCCTTCCCCAAATCTTTTTGCCCGCATGCATTTCATCTTCACAGGAGTGGAAGCCAAAAGATGGGCAAATTGGTTTTTCCCACCTTCTTTTATTTTCGGTCCATTGTTTGATTCTAGAGCACAGACTCTGCCTGTTTAAAATAAGATTAGGTGGGATTGGCCCACTGTTACCTCTTGACTTCACAAGAGATATCTGAGTTGTAGCCTTGGCTCTTAAACCTTTTAGCAAAAATGAAGCAATGTACAAAGCTGGAAAGTTTTCAAGCTACTCGTAAGCTGGTTTTTCTTGGCACCAAACAGCTAAGAAAAATAAGCAATGAAAAAAGAAGAAAAAGAAAAAAACAACAACTTTTGGAGGAGTGATGAGTTCAAAAGGACGTTGCATAGTCTCCTTTGCTATCTCCTCCTCTGCCTTTCATGCTGCGTTAGAGATTTTGAAGCTTGATGTGCGTAACATTTGTCAAGAAGTTCCTCACAACTGTTCTGTGCCTGTGCTGACACGAGTCTGCCTTTGGCACGAGCACAGTGTCCGGGTGTGGTGCTGTGGCTTAGTTGGTTAAAGCGCCTGTCTAGTAAACAGGAGATCCTGAGTTCGACTCTCAGCAGCGCCTTTCTTTGGCTGCAGATTAAGCCCTTGAAAAGGTTTTAAGAGTGGCCTCGGGAGCTTTGTGCCGCAATGGCATGGTTTAGGCAGCAGCCCTGCTCTTGATGCTTCCAGCTGATCTCTTCAAAGCCCTGCGAGTTTGCTGGACCTTTTAGCCTAGGTTATGCCAGCCTGGTGTCCACGGCAAGCACAAAACAGTGCACCTTTAGACGAAGGGCTCGATGAGGATGGGATTCGAACCCATGCATGCAGAGCACAATGGATTAGCAGTCCATCGCCTTAACCACTCGGCCACCTCATCCACAGCAAGCTTGCGAGCTTTGATTTTGGGAGCTGCATGTCACAAGCAGAAACTTGAGGAAAAGACACAAGCAGGATGCCGTTTCTCACCTCCTAATAGAGCACCTTGCTTCCGTGCTGTCAATTCATTGTGACAAAAGCTTCATTCTTCCTTTTCTGCCAAGGGTATAATCAAATGTTACAAATGCAATCAAGGGTGTAAAGCAAGTCACAAGTAGTAATGCTCACCAACTTTGCTGCAGACACGCAGTCTAACGGCATGGAATTAGGAAGCGTCAACAGGTGCAAAATGTCATGTATTCCCCATCTTTTTTTTTCACTTTCTGCTGTTCCTTTTTTATTGGCTCTAGATGATGAACTGTGCCCGCGTCAAGAGAAATTCGCCTGGATGGAGCCACTCTTTTGCCAGGACATTCAGAGATGTAGCTCAACCATCAATTTCAAGTCTACACTTTTCTCCTACCTGGCTGGCATTTTTACATGAATGCAAAGTGTTTGACTGTGGTTGGGGTCCCAAAACTCTTGTCACCGCTTCAGTATCTGTTCCCTTTGACTTCACCTCGGGCAATGATTCATTTGGTTAAAAGACACATGCAGGATGTCTTTCCACAAATAGTCATATTCACAAACTCCTCTTGGCGATCATGAATTCAAACGTCAAGGGTGGAGGATGTATGAAAAATGGCAGCGTTCCTATTTTTCTTCCCCATCTTTGTTCATTTTCAGCCTGTTGATTAGCTCTAGATCAAGGACTCTGTGTTCTTCCAAAAACAGGAGGATGTCTGCCTGCTGTCTTCCAAGGGACAAATGAAAAGTTAGAAGCGTAAGAAACGGTCTGAAGCAAGATGCAGATAGTTTCCTTCCCCAAATCTTTTTGCCCGCATGCATTTCATCTTCACGGGAGTGGAAGCCAAAAGATGGGCAAATTGGTTTTTCCCACCTTCTTTTATTTTCGGTCCATTGTTTGATTCTAGAGCACAGACTCTGCCTGTTTAAAATAAGATTAGGTGGGATTGGCCCACTGTTACCTCTTGACTTCACAAGAGATATCTGAGTTGTAGCCTTGGCTCTTAAACCTTTTAGCAAAAATGAAGCAATGTACAAAGCTGGAAAGTTTTCAAGCTACTCGTAAGCTGGTTTTTCTTGGCACCAAACAGCTAAGAAAAATAAGCAATGAAAAAAGAAGAAAAAGAAAAAAACAACAACTTTTGGAGGAGTGATGAGTTCAAAAGGACGTTGCATAGTCTCCTTTGCTATCTCCTCCTCTGCCTTTCATGCTGCGTTAGAGATTTTGAAGCTTGATGTGCGTAACATTTGTCAAGAAGTTCCTCACAACTGTTCTGTGCCTGTGCTGACACAAGTCTGCCTTTGGCACGAGCACAGTGTCTGGGTGTGGTGCTGTGGCTTAGTTGGTTAAAGCGCCTGTCTAGTAAACAGGAGATCCTGAGTTTGACTCTCAGCAGCGCCTTTCTTTGGCTGCAGATTAAGCCTTTGAAAAGGTTTTAAGAGAGGCCTCGGGAGCTTTTTGCCACAATGGCATGGTTTAGGCAGCAGCCCTGCTCTTGATGCTTCCAGCTGATCTCTTCAAAGCCCTGCGAGTTTGCTGGACCTTTTAGCCTAGGTTATGCCAGCCTGGTGTCCACGGCAAGCACAAAACAGTGCACCTTTAGACGAAGGGCTCGATGAGGATGGGATTCAAACCCATGCATGCAGAGCACAATGGATTAGCAGTCCATCGCCTTAACCACTCGGCCACCTCATCCACAGCAAGCTTGCGAGCTTTGATTTTGGGAGCTCCATGTCACAAGCAGGAACTTGAGGAAAAGACACAAGCAGGATGCCGTTTCTCACCTCCTAATAGAGCACCTTGCTTCCGTGCTGTCAATTCATTGTGACAAAAGCTTCATTCTTCCTTTTCTGCCAAGGGTATAATCAAATGTTACAAATGCAATCAAGGGTGTAAAGCAAGTCACAAGTAGTAATGCTCACCAACTTTGCTGCAGACACGCAGTCTAACGGCATGGAATTAGGAAGCGTCAACAGGTGCAAAATGTCATGTATTCCCCATCTTTTTTTTTCACTTTCTGCTGTTCCTTTTTTATTGGCTCTAGATGATGAACTGTGCCCGCGTCAAGAGAAATTCGCCTGGATGGAGCCACTCTTTTGCCAGGACATTCAGAGATGTAGCTCAACCATCAATTTCAAGTCTACACTTTTCTCCTACCTGGCTGGCATTTTTACATGAATGCAAAGTGTTTGACTGTGGTTGGGGTCCCAAAACTCTTGTCACCGCTTCAGTATCTGTTCCCTTTGACTTCACCTCGGGCAATGATTCATTTGGTTAAAAGACACATGCAGGATGTCTTTCCACAAATAGTCATATTCACAAACTCCCCTTGGCGATCATGAATTCAAACGTCAAGGGTGGAGGATGTATGAAAAATGGCAGCATTCCTATTTTTCTTCCCCATCTTTGTTCATTTTCAGCCTGTTGATTAGCTCTAGATCAAGGACTCTGTGTTCTTCCAAAAACAGGAGGATGTCTGCCTGCTGTCTTCCAAGGGACAAATGAAAAGTTAGAAGCGTAAGAAACGGTCTGAAGCAAGATGCAGATAGTTTCCTTCCCCAAATCTTTTTGCCCGCATGCATTTCATCTTCACGGGAGTGGAAGCCAAAAGATGGGCAAATTGGTTTTTCCCACCTTCTTTTATTTTCGGTCCATTGTTTGATTCTAGAGCACAGACTCTGCCTGTTTAAAATAAGATTAGGTGGGATTGGCCCACTGTTACCTCTTGACTTCACAAGAGATATCTGAGTTGTAGCCTTGGCTCTTAAACCTTTTAGCAAAAATGAAGCAATGTACAAAGCTGGAAAGTTTTCAAGCTACTCGTAAGCTGGTTTTTCTTGGCACCAAACAGCTAAGAAAAATAAGCAATGAAAAAAGAAGAAAAAGAAAAAAACAACAACTTTTGGAGGAGTGATGAGTTCAAAAGGACGTTGCATAGTCTCCTTTGCTATCTCCTCCTCTGCCTTTCATGCTGCGTTAGAGATTTTGAAGCTTGATGTGCGTAACATTTGTCAAGAAGTTCCTCACAACTGTTCTGTGCCTGTGCTGACACAAGTCTGCCTTTGGCACGAGCACAGTGTCCGGGTGTGGTGCTGTGGCTTAGTTGGTTAAAGCGCCTGTCTAGTAAACAGGAGATCCTGAGTTCGACTCTCAGCAGCGCCTTTCTTTGGCTGCAGATTAAGCCCTTGAAAAGGTTTTAAGAGTGGCCTCGGGAGCTTTGTGCCGCAATGGCATGGTTTAGGCAGCAGCCCTGCTCTTGATGCTTCCAGCTGATCTCTTCAAAGCCCTGCGAGTTTGCTGGACCTTTTAGCCTAGGTTATGCCAGCCTGGTGTCCACGGCAAGCACAAAACAGTGCACCTTTAGACGAAGGGCTCGATGAGGATGGGATTCAAACCCATGCATGCAGAGCACAATGGATTAGCAGTCCATCGCCTTAACCACTCGGCCACCTCATCCACAGCAAGCTTGCGAGCTTTGATTTTGGGAGCTCCATGTCACAAGCAGGAACTTGAGGAAAAGACACAAGCAGGATGCCGTTTCTCACCTCCTAATAGAGCACCTTGCTTCCGTGCTGTCAATTCATTGTGACAAAAGCTTCATTCTTCCTTTTCTGCCAAGGGTATAATCAAATGTTACAAATGCAATCAAGGGTGTAAAGCAAGTCACAAGTAGTAATGCTCACCAACTTTGCTGCAGACACGCAGTCTAACGGCATGGAATTAGGAAGCGTCAACAGGTGCAAAATGTCATGTATTCCCCATCTTTTTTTTTCACTTTCTGCTGTTCCTTTTTTATTGGCTCTAGATGATGAACTGTGCCCGCGTCAAGAGAAATTCGCCTGGATGGAGCCACTCTTTTGCCAGGACATTCAGAGATGTAGCTCAACCATCAATTTCAAGTCTACACTTTTCTCCTACCTGGCTGGCATTTTTACATGAATGCAAAGTGTTTGACTGTGGTTGGGGTCCCAAAACTCTTGTCACCGCTTCAGTATCTGTTCCCTTTGACTTCACCTCGGGCAATGATTCATTTGGTTAAAAGACACATGCAGGATGTCTTTCCACAAATAGTCATATTCACAAACTCCCCTTGGCGATCATGAATTCAAACGTCAAGGGTGGAGGATGTATGAAAAATGGCAGCATTCCTATTTTTCTTCCCCATCTTTGTTCATTTTCAGCCTGTTGATTAGCTCTAGATCAAGGACTCTGTGTTCTTCCAAAAACAGGAGGATGTCTGCCTGCTGTCTTCCAAGGGACAAATGAAAAGTTAGAAGCGTAAGAAACGGTCTGAAGCAAGATGCAGATAGTTTCCTTCCCCAAATCTTTTTGCCCGCATGCATTTCATCTTCACGGGAGTGGAAGCCAAAAGATGGGCAAATTGGTTTTTCCCACCTTCTTTTATTTTCGGTCCATTGTTTGATTCTAGAGCACAGACTCTGCCTGTTTAAAATAAGATTAGGTGGGATTGGCCCACTGTTACCTCTTGACTTCACAAGAGATATCTGAGTTGTAGCCTTGGCTCTTAAACCTTTTAGCAAAAATGAAGCAATGTACAAAGCTGGAAAGTTTTCAAGCTACTCGTAAGCTGGTTTTTCTTGGCACCAAACAGCTAAGAAAAATAAGCAATGAAAAAAGAAGAAAAAGAAAAAAACAACAACTTTTGGAGGAGTGATGAGTTCAAAAGGACGTTGCATAGTCTCCTTTGCTATCTCCTCCTCTGCCTTTCATGCTGCGTTAGAGATTTTGAAGCTTGATGTGCGTAACATTTGTCAAGAAGTTCCTCACAACTGTTCTGTGCCTGTGCTGACACAAGTCTGCCTTTGGCACGAGCACAGTGTCCGGGTGTGGTGCTGTGGCTTAGTTGGTTAAAGCGCCTGTCTAGTAAACAGGAGATCCTGAGTTCGACTCTCAGCAGCGCCTTTCTTTGGCTGCAGATTAAGCCCTTGAAAAGGTTTTAAGAGTGGCCTCGGGAGCTTTGTGCCGCAATGGCATGGTTTAGGCAGCAGCCCTGCTCTTGATGCTTCCAGCTGATCTCTTCAAAGCCCTGCGAGTTTGCTGGACCTTTTAGCCTAGGTTATGCCAGCCTGGTGTCCACGGCAAGCACAAAACAGTGCACCTTTAGACGAAGGGCTCGATGAGGATGGGATTCAAACCCATGCATGCAGAGCACAATGGATTAGCAGTCCATCGCCTTAACCACTCGGCCACCTCATCCACAGCAAGCTTGCGAGCTTTGATTTTGGGAGCTGCATGTCACAAGCAGAAACTTGAGGAAAAGACACAAGCAGGATGCCGTTTCTCACCTCCTAATAGAGCACCTTGCTTCCGTGCTGTCAATTCATTGTGACAAAAGCTTCATTCTTCCTTTTCTGCCAAGGGTATAATCAAATGTTACAAATGCAATCAAGGGTGTAAAGCAAGTCACAAGTAGTAATGCTCACCAACTTTGCTGCAGACACGCAGTCTAACGGCATGGAATTAGGAAGCGTCAACAGGTGCAAAATGTCATGTATTCCCCATCTTTTTTTTTCACTTTCTGCTGTTCCTTTTTTATTGGCTCTAGATGATGAACTGTGCCCGCGTCAAGAGAAATTCGCCTGGATGGAGCCACTCTTTTGCCAGGACATTCAGAGATGTAGCTCAACCATCAATTTCAAGTCTACACTTTTCTCCTACCTGGCTGGCATTTTTACATGAATGCAAAGTGTTTGACTGTGGTTGGGGTCCCAAAACTCTTGTCACCGCTTCAGTATCTGTTCCCTTTGACTTCACCTCGGGCAATGATTCATTTGGTTAAAAGACACATGCAGGATGTCTTTCCACAAATAGTCATATTCACAAACTCCTCTTGGCGATCATGAATTCAAACGTCAAGGGTGGAGGATGTATGAAAAATGGCAGCGTTCCTATTTTTCTTCCCCATCTTTGTTCATTTTCAGCCTGTTGATTAGCTCTAGATCAAGGACTCTGTGTTCTTCCAAAAACAGGAGGATGTCTGCCTGCTGTCTTCCAAGGGACAAATGAAAAGTTAGAAGCGTAAGAAACGGTCTGAAGCAAGATGCAGATAGTTTCCTTCCCCAAATCTTTTTGCCCGCATGCATTTCATCTTCACGGGAGTGGAAGCCAAAAGATGGGCAAATTGGTTTTTCCCACCTTCTTTTATTTTCGGTCCATTGTTTGATTCTAGAGTACAGACTCTGCCTGTTTAAAATAAGATTAGGTGGGATTGGCCCACTGTTACCTCTTGACTTCACAAGAGATATCTGAGTTGTAGCCTTGGCTCTTAAACCTTTTAGCAAAAATGAAGCAATGTACAAAGCTGGAAAGTTTTCAAGCTACTCGTAAGCTGGTTTTTCTTGGCACCAAACAGCTAAGAAAAATAAGCAATGAAAAAAGAAGAAAAAGAAAAAAACAACAACTTTTGGAGGAGTGATGAGTTCAAAAGGACGTTGCATAGTCTCCTTTGCTATCTCCTCCTCTGCCTTTCATGCTGCGTTAGAGATTTTGAAGCTTGATGTGCGTAACATTTGTCAAGAAGTTCCTCACAACTGTTCTGTGCCTGTGCTGACACAAGTCTGCCTTTGGCACGAGCACAGTGTCCGGGTGTGGTGCTGTGGCTTAGTTGGTTAAAGCGCCTGTCTAGTAAACAGGAGATCCTGAGTTCGACTCTCAGCAGCACCTTTCTTTGGCTGCAGATTAAGCCCTTGAAAAGGTTTTAAGAGTGGCCTCGGGAGCTTTGTGCCGCAATGGCATGGTTTAGGCAGCAGCCCTGCTCTTGATGCTTCCAGCTGATCTCTTCAAAGCCCTGCGAGTTTGCTGGACCTTTTAGCCTAGGTTATGCCAGCCTGGTGTCCACGGCAAGCACAAAACAGTGCACCTTTAGACGAAGGGCTCGATGAGGATGGGATTCGAACCCATGCATGCAGAGCACAATGGATTAGCAGTCCATCGCCTTAACCACTCGGCCACCTCATCCACAGCAAGCTTGCGAGCTTTGATTTTGGGAGCTGCATGTCACAAGCAGAAACTTGAGGAAAAGACACAAGCAGGATGCCGTTTCTCACCTCCTAATAGAGCACCTTGCTTCCGTGCTGTCAATTCATTGTGACAAAAGCTTCATTCTTCCTTTTCTGCCAAGGGTATAATCAAATGTTACAAATGCAATCAAGGGTGTAAAGCAAGTCACAAGTAGTAATGCTCACCAACTTTGCTGCAGACACGCAGTCTAACGGCATGGAATTAGGAAGCGTCAACAGGTGCAAAATGTCATGTATTCCCCATCTTTTTTTTTCACTTTCTGCTGTTCCTTTTTTATTGGCTCTAGATGATGAACTGTGCCCGCGTCAAGAGAAATTCGCCTGGATGGAGCCACTCTTTTGCCAGGACATTCAGAGATGTAGCTCAACCATCAATTTCAAGTCTACACTTTTCTCCTACCTGGCTGGCATTTTTACATGAATGCAAAGTGTTTGACTGTGGTTGGGGTCCCAAAACTCTTGTCACCGCTTCAGTATCTGTTCCCTTTGACTTCACCTCGGGCAATGATTCATTTGGTTAAAAGACACATGCAGGATGTCTTTCCACAAATAGTCATATTCACAAACTCCTCTTGGCGATCATGAATTCAAACGTCAAGGGTGGAGGATGTATGAAAAATGGCAGCGTTCCTATTTTTCTTCCCCATCTTTGTTCATTTTCAGCCTGTTGATTAGCTCTAGATCAAGGACTCTGTGTTCTTCCAAAAACAGGAGGATGTCTGCCTGCTGTCTTCCAAGGGACAAATGAAAAGTTAGAAGCGTAAGAAACGGTCTGAAGCAAGATGCAGATAGTTTCCTTCCCCAAATCTTTTTGCCCG